>NC_133617.1:342435316-342769066 GCF_048593235.1 Sminthopsis crassicaudata | reverse complement strand
AAAGACCATTGAATTTGGCAACTAAGAGATCATTGGTGACTTGGAGATAGCAGTTTGGATGAAATGAAGAGTTTGGAAGGTAGTTTGTAAGGGACTGACATAAGAATAAGAGGAGGAAAAGTGGAGATACATATTGTGGTTATCCTTTTCAATGAGTTTAATTACAAAGAGAGCAAAGAAATGGAGGACATAGTTAATGGGAATAGAAGATTTAAGTGAGGGTTGTTGTTTTTTCCAGATGGGGAAGATGTAAACAAGTTTTCAAGCACAGAGATTAAGTGATTTGCTCATTTATCTGATTCTGTATTTGAATTTTTCTTCCTGGAGGCTAATACATATCTAAAGCTGGATTTTAACTCCTTTTTTCCTGCCTCTTGGACTAACACACTATTCATTGCATCACTTAGCTGTCTTACACAGTTAATTCATGGAGACAGGATGCTAAAATCAAATAACGGATTGCTAAATTAGTTTAGGTGGTGTAGTAGATAATGTGTTGGACTTGAAGTCAATAGGATCTATGTTTAAGTCTCATTTCAGATATTTACTAACCTGGGCATGTCATTTAATTTCAGTTGCTCAACAGTAAAATGGGAAATGGCAAATTAGTCCAGTACTTTTGCCAAGAAAACTCCACAAAGATCATTCATGATTGAATAGCTCAACAATAATCTGATTTCCAAGTCCAGTGCTATTCTACTACTATTTTTCCATTTTTTAAACTCATTTTATCATTTTTCATTTCAGGAGAATTGTGGGGAGATGAAAATTCTGTTAGAACCAAGAGGAGTCCATTATCTCCTACCAATATTCCAAAATATCTCTAAAAATTAATCAGAAGAACTATTGATAAATTTTAAAACAGCAATAACAACAAAGAGAATCCAACTCTATTTTCTCCTTCTAGTCTAAGAGCTCATAATATTTTACAATATTATGGAACTATAACAACTACATTTATTTATGAAATTTATGAAAGATGGTCTTACCTTAAGAGAGTAGGCAAGAAGAGTCCCTACCTTCAGCAACCCAGGGGCCTTGTCTGCCACAGGAAATGAGACTAGGGACATAATTCAAGGTGGAATGGTGATAGGGCCTCATCTAAGGCAAGAGATAGAAAAAGATGAGAGTTCAAATAAATAATGCAAGATCCAGCTTCAAAGGTAATTCCCAATATACAACCACGGTAAGAAACAAAGATAGGAAATTCTTGCAGAAGTCTTCCCCTATGTAAGCTACTAAAATCAGGATAGAACAGGGCCTACCTCCACTCTCTAAAGAGTATGTGAAGAATTTGGTGCAAATCCAGTAATTGGTCTAGGGGATATGAGAGAACATTAAAAAATACAATCAAACAAAATAATACCAAATAAAAGAAGAAACCCATTGGACTGAGAAATTCCCAAGGGAATAGGAAGAGAATAATTCCACAACTAGATCATGTATACCCTCAGAGAAAAGAATGTTTTGGCCACAGGGACTCTGAGTATACCTAGAAGAAATTAAATAAGATTGAAAATGCTAGAGAGAAATCACTAGGGAGGAATAAATGGCAAAGAGAAATAATAAGTTAAAATATATAAGGGTAAATCTTATTTAAGAACAGACCTTTCCAAAAATTATAGACCATTCACTTTTCATTTCAGTTTTATTTTGTGAGTTCTGGGATGGTTAATTCCTTCACTCAGCAAGGATTTTTTGAGCACCTTTTTTGTGCAGAGAATTTGGTAAAATACCAAGGATTGTACAGAAGAAACATAGGTAATAATTGCTGATTTCTAAGAGTTTTCAGAGTAGGCATTATCTAATACTTACACAGAAATAAGTAAATGTACAAAGGGAAAATAAGTAAGAAAGGTGAATTTTCATTTTTCATAGTTTTTACCAGTAATTTCCCTATTTTTCTATACCGTCAACACTACCTATTTTTAGTCTTTACAATATTGAATAGGAGGAAAGCAGGTTGGATTTAATTTAGAAAATGAAATGATAAACTGTTTTTCAGAGATCCAAAGTTGCTATCAGTGTCAGAAGCATTATCTTAATCTTTCTCTAGAACAGGTAATGAGACCATTTTTGAGACTTGATTGGTTTAAATGAATCAATTAAAATTAAACATTAAATCAATGGAAGCTGAATATACAAGCAAATGAAATGATGTAGAGGGCGAAGAAAAGAGGGGCCAGGATAGAACTCTCAGGGACACCTATTATTAGATGGTATGCTCTGTAAGGAAATCTGGCAAAGGAGATTTAGAAGAAATGGTCAAATAGGAAAAAAGAGAACCAGGGGTCCCAAAAAATTAGAGAGAAGAAAGAAAGAAATAGGATAGGTGATCAACAATGTTAAAAACTGGAAAGATCAAGAAGAATTAGAAATGATAAAACTTAAACTATTGACATCACTTCTTAGTTTTCTAATACGAAGTGGTCATGGGGTGCTCTGCATGCCCCAATGGTAGATTCTCTATTAGATTATGATGAACAACTCAAGAGAGAGAATTTCATTCACCTGAATAAACTATGGGTGTCTTTATGCCTTTCCTTGTTAAATGTCCTTTCCCAGTTATGGCTAAGTGTACCTCCTTTGGTTATGCTATGAGTGTCTCAATTTATTCCAATACATAACAGACTACCACAGGAATCTGAGTCCACTCCATGCCAGAACATTAGTCAAAGCAAAACTTAAATTTCTTAATGCAAATATTCTCCAAATACAAATGAATTAAGGAAGACTATAATATGTGACAATAAATGCAACAGAACTAAAGATTAATGCAAAGAAGAATAATGGATGTAAATAGATTATCTGTTGCCTCATGGAAGCCAACTACCTCCAAACATGTTTCTAGGGTCATGTTCTACTACTATTAGAAAAATTTACTTTTTCTAGGTCCCATTCTTTTAGGAACCTACTTCTTGGGGAAGAATCTAATAAGATAATATTGGTATACTAACAGTTATTAGAACGTCATTATTCCTCACTTTATTCTGATGTAATAATAATAATGAAAAGAATAATATTATTTACTTAGCACTCTATGATCTTCAGATCATAGCTTTAGATAAATTATGTCATTAGATTCTCACAAATACACTTTGATACAAGTATTAATTAAGCAATTAATTGATAAAAATATCATTAAGTGCCTACCATGCTCCAGGTGATGAGGTATGGATTTGGGGTATACAAATGAAATTGAAGTCTAGTGGCAGGTTTGAGGTACAGGGAGTCAAATACAGCTCCTCTGCAACCCCATTGGATTCAGCGCAAGGATAGGGAGTTAAGTGAGATCTAGTAGCGGCACAAGAGTCCCCTGTAAAGGAATTTATAGACCTGAAAACCTAGATTGATAAAAGAGTTTTATTATGGGGTTTGGAAGTAAGGTTAAAGTCTAGTTAGTAAAAGGTATTAGGTAAAGAGAAGAGGGCACTGGAAATATTATTCCAGTGTGCAGAGAGTCCTTGGTGCCAGGCATAAGCTGGTATGTTTTGACCCTAAGCAAAGAGAGGACTCCAGCTTGCCTCTTTTATAATGTGAGATTAAGTAAAGGGTCCTGTGGGTGGAGTCCCAAGTTAGCTCCTTGCTGGGTTTCAGTGAGGGGTAGAATTTGCTTGGTGGGGGTTAGAAAACCTGAGCAGATCATTAGAATGGAGGTTGGGATAGCCCAAGTTGGCTCAGATCTGATAGGGGTTGGGTCAAGCTCAGATCTATTGGAATTCAAAGGGATGCTTTTGATCAGGATTTGTGAATCAAAGGTCCTAGCTTCCTGAATTGATAATGCATTAGCTATGAGGGGCTGGGAATTAGAAAGGAATAAATCAAACTGAAAGGATTAGTTTCTTAAAGGGACCACAATCCACAGACACTGCACTAAAAGCTGGGCAAACAAAAAGAGGCAAAAGAGGGTCCCTATTTTCTGACAATAAGGGAACAACCTAGGAAAAACAAGATCTTGACCTGGGAAGGATTGAGGTTTGACTTGAGTGAAGTACAAATACCTCCAGACCTACCCTGAAAAATCGCCAAACAACAAGTATTTGGGGCAGTTTGTGTCTGTCTAGAGGCAGCAGCAGCCTTAGAAACTTTGAACTCAGGAAGTGTGGGGGGGCTGAGAACTGGTCAAGGAAAGACTGATGGAGCCTCCACTGTGGAGCTTTGCCAAGTATTTAGATTATGACTTGGGCTGTGTTTCCAAGGAAAAAGAGTTTGCAGCCACTGGAAGAATTGTTGGACACAAGATTATATGCAGCATAATGTGGCTGGAGAGCTTAACTGTGGTTTAGGCAGGGAGAGGAGAACCTAAGATTGGGCCTGAGACAGATCTTATCAGATAATAATAATAAGAAAGACCTAATATTTGGTACATCATTCCCCATACCTTAGGACTACTTGCTTACACTAATAGCTATTAAAATCAAAATAAAACAAAAAATAAATATGATTAAGCAAAGGACAAAGAATCCAACCATAGATAGTTACTATGGAGATAGAAAAGATCTGGATTCATATTCAGAGGAAGATAATGGAGCTAAAATGAAAAATGAAAAATGCAAAATGATCCCAACCACAAAAGCAGTTCTTGGAACATTTTTTTTAAATTTAAAAATATTTTAAACATCAAATAAAATAAATCAAGGGAAAAATAGAAAAAAAGTAGAAGCAATTCAAGAAAATCAAGAAAATTCTGAAAATAAAGCTATCTAACTGGAAATAGAGAATCAAAAACTTAAGGAAGAAAATAATTCCATGAAAACTACAATTGGGCAAAGAGAAGCTAATATGTTCTATGATACCAAGAAGTCATAAAGAAAATCAATATAATTTTTTTTAAATGGAACAGATAGCAAAATAACTCATCACAAAAACAACTGCTCTGGAGAACAGATAAAGAGAAAAAATAGTATAAAGTCCAAAGTTGGATTACCTGAAAATTGTAATTTAAGAAAGAATCTTAATACAATATTTTAAGAAATTAATCAAGGAAAATTCCCCTGAAGTTCTAAGATAAAAAAGAAAAGCAGAAATAAAAACACAAACAAAATAAAAACACTCATCACCATCTGAAATAGATCCTAGGAGGAAAACTTATAAGAATATTAAAGCCAAGTTTCAAAGCTCTCAAGTTAGCAACAATTAAAAATAAAATAAATATCATGAAGGTACAATAAGAATTATACCTACAATAAGAAAAACACCTACCACCTACTATGTTGAATAACCAAAGATCTTAGAATACTATATTTAGTAGAGCAAAAGATCTGGTTTATAACCAAAGGTAACTTATGCAGAAAAGTATAATCCTGAATGAAAATAAGAATGTTTAATAAATTCAAAAATTTTCATGTTTTTGTTTCAAAAAACTGGACATGTAAGATTCAGGAAAAAATATAAGGTAAATATTAAAGACCAATTATAAGGGACTCAAAATTCTTTACTTCACATATATGAAAATATTAGTGTTATTCTTATGATTGTCATTATTTGAATAGTTTGAAAGAAAGGCATGGGCTGAACTGAGTATGATGGGGTGATTGTAAATATGTATGTGTGTGTACATATAGATAAATACATTGATATATACACACATATATTTACTTATATAAGAGGGCAGGGGATAGGGTGAGCAGAGAGGATGAGGGAGGGAATACATAGAGATTGCTAGAGTTAGGTTAAGGAAAAGGAGAGCAATGTATCAAATAGAAATAAATCACGGGAATAATGAAGGACAATATAAATAGCATGAGAAGGATAGCGAGAGGAAATATATAATAAGTAATTGTAATTTGGAATGTAAATCAGACAAATTTAACAATAAAATTGAAATAAATAGTAGATTAAAAATCTGTATTCAACAATATGTTGTTTTCAGGAAACACAACTAAAGAGAAATACACACAAAAATAATATAAAGGGTAATGATAGAATCTAATATGTAAAAAAAAGCAGGAATAGAAATCATGACCCAAACCAACTTAAAGTTAAGATAGACTCAATCAAAATGGAAAATAGAGAAACTATTCAGCAACATTTTTCAAAATTGTTTTTTAGCCCATTTAAAATACTTAGACTCCAAAATCAGGTCAAAATGGGTTCATGACCTAGGTATAAAGAAGGAGATTATAAATAAATTAGAGGAACATAGGATAGTTTACCTCTCAGACCTGTGGAAGAGGAATGAATTTATGTCCAAAGAAAAACTAGAGATTATTATTGATCACAAAATAGAAAACTTTGATTATATCAAATTGAAAAGTTTTTATACAAACAAAACTAATGTAGATAGGATTAGAAGGGAAGCAGTAAACTGGGAAAACATTTTTACAAAGGTTCTGATAAAGGCCTCGTTTCCAAATATATAGAGAGAATTGACTCTAATTTATAAGAAATCAAGCCATTCTCCAATTGATAAATGGTCAAAGGATATGAACAGACAATTCTCAGATGAAGAAATTGAAACTATTTCTAGCGATGGGAAAAGATGCTCCAAGTCATTATTAATCAGAGAAATGCAAATTAAGACAACTCTGAGATACCACTACACACCTGTCAGATTGGCTTAGATGACAGGGAAAGATAATGTGCAATGTTGGAGGGGATGTGGGAAAACAGGGACACTGATACATTGTTGGTGAAATTGTGAATGTATCCAACCATTCTGGAGAGCAATTTGAAACTATGCTCAAAAAGTTATCCAACTGTGCATACCCTTTGACTCATCTGTGTTATTACTGGGCTTATATCCCAAAAAGACCTTAAAGAAGGGAAAGAAATCTGTATGTGCAAGAATGTTTGTGGCAGCCCTCTTTGTAGTGGCCAGAAACTGGAAACTAATTGGATACCCATCAATTGGAGAATGCCTGAATAACTTGTGGTATATGATTATTATGGAATATTATTCTGTAAGAAATGACCAACAGGATGATTTCAGAAAGGCCTGGAGAGACTTACATGAACTGATGCTGAGTGAAATGAGCAGAACCAGGAGATCATTATACACTTCAACAACAATACTATATGATGAACAATTATGATAGATGCAGCCCTCTTCAACAAGGAGATGAACCAAATAAGTTCCAATAGAGCAGTAATGAACTGAACCAGCAACAGCAAGCGAAAGATCTCTGGGAGATGACTATGAACCACTACATAGAATTCCCAATCCCTCCATTTTTGTCCACCTGCATTTTGGATTTCTTTCACAGGGTAATTGTACACTATTTCAAAGTCCAGTTCTTTTTCTACAGCAAAACAACTGTTTGGACATGTATACATATAATGTATTTAATTTATACTTCAACATATTTAACATGTATTGGTCAACCTGCCATCTGGGGTGGGGGGAAGGAGGGGAAAAATTAGAACAAAAGGTTTGGCAATTGTCAATGTTGTAAAATTACCCATGCATATATCTGGTAAATAAAAACTATCCAAAAAATAAATAAATAAATAAAAATAAAATACCTAGACCACGGGTTCTCAAACTACTGCCCATGGGACAGATGCCGCCCACTGAGGACGTTTATGCGGCCTGCTGGGTTATGGCAAATGGGCTGTTTTTACTATAGTCCAGCCCTCAGACAGTCTGAGGGACAGTGAACTGGCCCCCTATTTAAAAAGTTTGAGGACCACCAACCTAGACTATATAAAATGCCTGCCTAAACAGACATAGAAACCATATGAACATAAATATAGAATATTTCTTATATAAATTAACTTAGATCTAAATCATTAAAATAATATTTTTAGTCATGAGTAGGTAAAGTTGATTTAAATTTTAAAATTACAATTTAACCAAACTAATATCTTTATTCAATGTCATCCCAATTAAGTTACTAAAAATGTATTTTACTAAGTTAGAAAAAATAATAACAAAGTTCTTTTGAAAGAACAAAAGATCAGAAATTTCAAAAAGAAATATAAAGGAAATAGATTCAAGTAATATCAGACTTCAAACTATATTATGATGGGAGAGCATAATTGAAATATAAAGAAAATGATTTCAATTATTTTAAATTAAATTTTCTTATATAAATAAAACATATCTAAGAATAGAAGGAATGCAAAAATTTTGGGAAAAAAACTTTCATAGTCAATGTCTCAGATATGTGTAAGTTGGAATATTACTGTGATGTATGAGTATATATGTTTATTTTAATAGATATCTACATATATCTATGTATCATCTATATCTACATTTAATTATAGGCTTCTTTAGGATAATTGGGGGATGGTGGATAAAAACTAGAATAAATATTGTACAACAGAGAACAAAAGAAAACCCACAAAGAAGCAAAGAAATTCTGGGCAGCTTTGAAAGCAATGTGTAGGATTTATCATATAGTTTTTCTTGAAATGGAAATTTATTATTTTCATATTAAATCCTCTCTTATGGTAATCTTCATGGTATTTTTTTCTTTTTCTCATTTTGCATTTAAATTTAAATTAAAAATATTATTAATATAAAATTTTTAAAAATTGAAGCCTTTGTTCCAGTCATACCTTTGATACTGTCTACTCCCAGTATGTAATTGAGCTCACCTGGTCATAGCAAATGAAAGAAGGTAAATTGAAGAAGTGCATTAAAAATAAGTTCAATAACTAAAGTGATATTTTTCTAATAATATAGAATAAGTATGATGTCACCAGAATTTTGTTTTTGTACATGAACTAGGGTAAAATTTTCAATTACCTGAATATCTCATCTTTTTTATATTTAAACTCTCTTTTATAATCAATTAATATTTCACTTGCACAATAATCCACCTATACCGACAAGCACCCATCTCCTTATACCTCTGCACTAATAGTACTCCGTACTTGGAATGCTCTCCCTTTTCGCCTATCCCTCTAATAGCAACAAATTTTCTTTAAATCTCTCCTCAAGAACCTCCTTCTTCACCAAATCTTTCCTAATTCCTCTAAGTGCCAGAAAGCCCCTTTCAGAAATCAAATTTTATATTCTGTAAAATATTGAAATGTATTTTGTATGTGCTCTATATGGAGAAAATAAGTCAGAATAAGGAAGGGGAATACTCTTTAAAAGGCCATTATATCACTGCTTTACCTCTGGATCCAAGCTCCTGACAAGGTCATAAGTCAAAGGAAAAAGAAAACTTAAACCTTCTGTGTTTAATGCCAGAAGAGATCTAAATGTTTTGGATGATGAGAGTTCTGGCTTTTAATTGCCCTTCTTTTTAATATTTAATTAATTAATGTATTAAGTTAATTAATTAATTAACTTATTTAATTAATATTTAAGTGGCCATCTAAATCTAGTCCAAGAAATCAATACTATTGCTAAATGAATGTAATTTTATGATCTGTAGCTATTTAAAAATATTTTTAATATTCTTCAATAATTTTGAACATTTCTCACTGACCTGTATATGCTTTAAGGACACAGAGACATTCTGCTGATATTTGGGAAGGTGTGCATTTCCATTAATGATCAATATACGATGAAAACCACTAGGGGGAAATGATGAGCCAAGATAAAATTCACTGATCTATAATTCACTTCCATATGGATCATTTTTCCTCTTAGATAATAGACATGAAAATCCAAGTAGGGAATTTTAAAAGGGCCTATTTTTTCAGTCATTATTTTATTTTATTTTTTGGAATGGTCAGGTCACATTTTACCCTTATTATTTTAAATGCTTTCTTTACCTCCCTCTCCTCTAACACACACACACACACACACACACACACACACACACACACACCACACCTAGTTAACCTGAATAGTTCAGTTGAAAGGACTTAGTTAAAAACGACACGTCTGTGTGTATGTGTGTGTGTGTGTGTGTGTGTATACTCACACTCACACACACACATATATATATATATATACATATATACATACTCACACACACAAATATATACATATATTTGTGTGTGTGAGTATGTATATATGTATATGTATACCAAAAAAAACTGATTCGTTTTTCAATGCTTAGCTTGAAAGGACACTCTAGAATTTCAGAGCAGGAAGAAATACTAGAAATTCATTAGCTGAAATCCATTGTACAGGTGAGGAAACTGAGGCTAAGAGAATTTATCATTCCACCTCTAGTTTTATTTTATTTTTACAGAAACTTCTTAATTATTCCTTCTGTTTTTAGTTGATTCTTTTCTCAGAAAAATATATTTTATTCTCTGGAAATGACAGAATTTATATTTTGTGGATTTCTACAATATGTTGCATTTATATTTAACTATTGGATTTGATGTGTTCTTCTTTACAGTTTTTTCCCCCCATATTGAGCACTGACCTCTGATGATGTCTATTATAATTAGTAGTCCATATACTTCAGGTGTGCTGAAATTTCCATATATGGTAAAGATTCACAACTAAGAATAATTTATTAGTCAACTAAAGGTACAGAGAAACAGTGAAAGAGCTTTTGGGGATCTCTAGGATCTAGTCCACATTCTATCCCTATTTTGCTAAGTGATATTGAGCGAAGTATTTAACTCTCCTGTGATCAATATTTTCATCTAGTAGGAAAGGGGGTGAGACTAGTTGATCCCTAAAGTCTCTTCTAGCTAAACTTTTTTGTAATCCTTTTACAGCTGTAATTTGAAAGGTACTATAAACTCATGATCAGGCTGATGGAGAGGGGGAAACCACAATCAACTGCATAAATATATGGCAGTAATGATATATTAAAAGACATTCATTTGCATATAAAGATCCTTATTTATGGCTTTTAAAAAAATGATTTAGTTTTAAAATGTTATATTATATATGTTTTATTTTATTATTTATTTTGTTAAATATTTTCAATTGTAATCATTGGGAACCTCATGAAACCTACCTGCAAGTGGTTGACACCTTTGCTATTCAGAGATGAGAATATCTGGATAGAGGGTGAGAGAAATAGAACTTACTCTTCTATTTATTTTGCTGTCAAGTCAAAAGAATATATTTATAAAATTCTGAGAGAATCTCAGTCACAATGTACACTTTGAAAGATATTGGGAGTGAAAGAAGATGAGTTTGGATCTTACATTAATGGAGCTATTTATCACAAGAAAAAAAAATAAAAAATACATCATTCCCTAAGGAGTCAATTCATGTGAAATTTAAATGTGAACCATATATTTTCTCATTTCACTCTTTTTTAACAACCTGTTTTTAAAATAAACAATGTTCTTTCAATTTCCTAAAACAGATAGTCATTAAATAAGTATTCAGATATAAATAAATAAAACACACCATTTCTTATCTCTGCAGAGAATTTCAAGGTGGGCTCTATGTTTAATTCAGTATTTCTTTTGGGTAGTTTTTTCATCTTCATGGAAGTTATGCTTCACTTATTAATAACTGTAACTACATCCCTGTATATTTATTCTCAAGTCTTAATATTGTGATCCAAGGATATATATATATATATATATATATATATATATATATATATATATATATATATACACAAAATAACTGGGTTAGGATGGAATCTGTGTGGAACAGCTCTTACTCATTCAAATTTATTAATAATTACAAGCTGAATTAGTTTTCTCTTCTGCTTCCTCCTCACCTTTCCTATAAAATCCTTCATTCTTTTACAATCCTTCAACAAACATTTCTTGAGTAGCTGTTTTGTAGAAATTATTATGTTTTCTACTGAAAATCATATCAAGATCAACTGTGATCAATGAATTTTTTCAATAATGAGGTGATTTAGGCCAATTCCAATAGACTTGTAATGGAGAGAAGCATCTGCATTCAGAGAGAGGACTATGGGAACTGAATGTAAATCTCAACATAGTATTTTCAACTTTTTATAGTTGTTTGCTTGCTTTTAATTTCTCTCTTATTTTTCCCTTTTTGATCTGATTTTCTTGTGTAGCATGTTAAATGTGGAAATATGTATAGCAGAATCGCAATGTTTAACATATAATGGATTATTTGCTGTCTACATGGAGGGAAGGGAAGGAGAAAAATTTGGAACACAAGATTTTGCAAAGGTAAACTATCTTTGGATATATTTTGAAAACAAAAAGCTATTATTAAATGTCATATCAAAATAAATGTGCAGTCTTTGTCTTCAAGAAGATTTGATGTATGCTATAGAATGGTGGAAACAGCATTTAAATGAGAATTAAGAGACCAGAGTCCAGGGCTCAGCTCACTTCCTAATAAATTATATAATCTTGGGCAAGTCATTTATATTTGGAATACTTTAATTACTTTGTCTGTAAGAGGAAGCTGTTGAAATAGTTACCTCTAAATAAATACACAGATAGGATGAATTGATCAAGATTCTGTCCCAGAGCACTATAATTTAAGTCCAATATCATAATAAAAAATTGATTTTAGCCATTGGTTAGAAAGAATGATTCATTAAACCTTGCCAGGCTGTAAGGCTTGACCTAGGAAATAGCAAATTAACACTATCTAGTAGCTACTGGCACAAAGGATTGCACACCCAGAGTCAGGAAGACTCATCTTCCTGAGTTCAAATCGAACCTGAGATATTTATTTACTGTGTGACCCTGGGCAAGTCACTTTGCCTTATTTGACTCATCTTTAAATGAGCTGGAGAAGGAAATAGCAAAACACTCCAGTATCTCTGCCAAGAAAATTCCAAATAATGTCAGAAAGTAGGACACAAATAAACAACAATATTGTATTGTATTATTTATTTTGTTAAATATTTCAAAATTGTATTTCAATCTGGTTAAAGCTGCACTCTGAAGTTCAGTGAGAATGACTGCTATATTGAGGTTGATAACCTTTTGCAATTCTCTACTTAGGACATATAGTACCCAGAATTGATCTGTCTTCCCACTAAGAAGTATCATAGCTGTAGAGCTGTAGATATTAAAGATCATCCAGTCCAACTCTATCAATTTACAAATAGGGCTTACTACTACTCATCTTTACTACTTTAACATTCTATAATTCTGTTTATGGTGGGAAACACAAGAATGTATAACACAAAGCCTTAATCCCATAAATGTTCTATATAACAGGGAAGATATGACATGTATAGTAGTGCTTTAATAATAAAATAGCATAAGTGCCATAGGTCTCTTTACGAAGGAGATATCAATTGTGATGTAGGTGAACAAAAAAGCTTTATGGAAGAAGTGATATTTCAAAGGGATCTTGAAAAAAAGATCTGAAATCAGATGCTAAAAATGGGGATGTCATTCAAGATGGAAGAATATTCTGTGAAAATGGAGATAGAATGCTATATGTAAGGAAAAATATAAATACCAGATTAAATTAACCATAGAGTGAATTAAGCAAAGTTAGGCACAGGAAGGCTAAAAAGATAGGCTGGAGATGCTTTGTAATGAGCTTTAAATGTTAAATAGTTGAGTTTTTGTGTGATACTAGAAGAAATAGTAAGCATCCAGAACTTACTGAGCTAGGGTCTGGCACAATCAAAAGTTTCCTTTAAGAAAATCAATTTGGCAGTTATGAGAAGGGTGAGTTGGATAGGAGAGAGACATAAAGCAATGGAACCACGTTTGATTTATTTTACAGTTGCAATGACCTGGGAGAAAGGTAATATGAATCTGATCTACAGTCTTATCCATGAAAGTGAAAAGAAGGAGATGGACACAAAAACTGTTGTGGAGGCAAAATAACAAAGCTTGAAAATCAATTGCTTATAAGACTAAGGAATCAAGAATGACAGGTTATGCACTTAAGAATTGCAAGGAAGGTGATGTCTTTGTTAGAAGCTTATCTAAGGGACAATGATTGTGGGTATAATATATTCATGTCACATCCTCTATATCTTGGATGTCAGGTATTTGGTGATAATAGATGATGCAAATATTTTGCTCTGTAATTTATCTTATTATCCTCTCTCCTTCAGTGATTTAATTCATAAAATAGCAGTTTTATATTATGCAATTGAAAATGTATATTTTGTTTTTTATGACCTCTATGTCTGATTTGGTTGATTCATTTGTAAAATGTAAGAGAGGAATAGGATAAATGGTTAATTAAACAACGAGGCTGTCATAAGACACGGGAGGGAAAAAAAAGTTTAAGAAAACTTGGTGATCCAATTATGAAAAGTAATTCTGAGTTAATATATGAGAGAATAACATAAGTGGCAAAATGGAAAACTGAAGCAGGAAAAAAGTTTTATCTAAGAAGAAAACCACAGAGTCACAAACAGAGAAGAAAGAAGTTAAATGAGACATGAAAATATCCATGTCTTATCCATTGTGAGACCTTCATCATATATATTTCATGGAGAATTTAAATTTTCAAGGTGTTAAAGGATTTATACTCAAGGTATCTAAAAGAGAGGAAGACATCAAAAGTGACCAAAAATAATGGACTTTATTATTACAAAATAACAGAGAATATCAATAAATATCTCTAAATGTATCTATTTTATCTATTATTTTTAAATAAAAATAAATGTATTATTATGTTAATGTTTCCTAGTTTAAGTTACCCTTCAAGAATATTCCTTTTGTCTCGGCTGAATGCTTCAGGTATTGCCCACACTGAAGCCAGAGTGGACAGCAAGTTCACAGTGCATTCAGAGGCCAGGCATGGTGGTGGCAATATTCTTGTCTCAGTTGCCTGGGCAGAGTTGATAGAGTGATGAAAATTAGATGGGGCAGAAAGAACAAAAGTAGAGATTGCTATGATTGTAGCTTGCTTTCCTGTTGGTTTTCCTTTACAATATGGAATTAGAAAGAAATGGTATAACAGGGTATCATAAGACCACTTCATGCTTGCATTGAACCAGCATCCAAAAAAGCCCCATTGTATCTCCACGTAGTTGCACACACCATCTGGTATCATTTGCCCACCCACTGCCCAGTACTGAGAAATACCAATGATTGCATTCAGTTACTTAGCATGACCTGTGGTGAAATCCAGCCACTTTACTCAATAAAGACCATAGTTTCATGCTGTTCTGCTTTGGACAGATGCCTACAATTGAGCAAATAACAACTCCTTTACTAATTACCCAAAACACTTGGAAGACTGCATCCTGTAGAGAGCTGGCTTATCATTAGGGAGAAAGAATCCCAAGTTCATTTTTAGAAGTTAATTGAGAGTAATCCTTTACTTGTCAAGGCAGGTGGGATTTCTGAATAGAACAGTGGATGACAGTCATGAGATTTGGGCTGTCTTCTTGGTTCAACAATTTAATCTTCTATCAAGTGTTTGGTAAATTACTGAGTCTTCTGTGTCTAAATCTTTAATGAAAAAAAAATTTAAAAGCTACATAAGGGCTTACTATAATTTGTTTTCTCTTTAAAGGTAAAGAGAAAATCTGGGAACTATGGATGAGTAGCACTTGGATAAAGACCAACAGTGATTCAGAGGTGAATTGCAGAAATAGAAAAGTAACCAATTTAAAATTTTCACTGTTTACTCTAAAATTTAATTTCATTTTTTTCCGAATGCTTTCCCCCCCATTCACTTGTGTATTTATAAACCACGTGCATATAATATATCAATATGGACAAAATAATGTTAAAAGAAGTGATTAATTTTTTTTAATTTTAAAAGCTATATAAGGTCTTTGTAAAGTACATCAAAATATCACTTAATGTGTTATTTTTTTTCTTTTTGTTATATAAGCTTTATTTTATGGTTACTTATAAAGAATGATAAATAAACCAATAACCATTTCCTATTGACTAATATACAAAAGTTCTCCCCTATCTATCAAACTCTGATTACACTTTTCTTTCCTATTACCCTTCCCCTTACAATACTATTATTGATTCAGTAGTATCATAGAGTTATGTAGAATCATTTTATAGATTCAAAAGATCTCAGAGTTTACAAATTCCAACTTTGTTATATAGATCAGAAAACTGAGTCCCAGAAAGGGATGATGTCTTTCTCAAGATGACAAAAGTTTTAGAGCTTGGAAAAAACCCAGATAACTTAAAATAGTGAAACAAAGGCTAGATCTAGAAACAGAAGGTTCCTGTCCAAGACCATGACATGTCCTATCCAACCATCACTCAGAAAACCAGGGCCTATCCAGCATATTCTTCTTGTCATCTCCCCAGATCTGCCTTTCATTCTACTTTTTCCTGTTCTTGGTATTGCCCTAGGAACAACTATTAAAAGAGTACTGCCATTACTATTGAGAAGGACTGGCACATCAGTTGGGGAATCACTGAATAAATTGTTGTATGTGAAGAGAATGAAATATTATTGTTCTATGAAAATGATGAACAAGCTGATTTTAGAAAGGCCTGGAAAGATTTATATAAACTGATGCTGAGCAAAACAAGCAGAACCAGAAAAACACTGTACACAGTAACAGCAAGATTTTGCAATGATCGACTAAGAAAGAGTTGGATCTTCTCAGTGATTCAGTGATCCAAGGCAAACACATTGAATTGTGGACAGAAAATGCCATCTGCTTCCAGAAAGAGAATTATGGAGATTGAATGTAAAGAAACACAACAATTTTCTGGGTTTTTTCCCCTTGAACATAGTTTGTCCTTTTGGTTCTGATTTTTCTTTCTCAACCTAATTCATAAAGAAATATAAAAAGTTAATATACATGTGTAACCAGAAAAAATAAAACAATTAATAAAGAATATTAAAAAATAAAAAGGTATGACAGTATACTTCCTTTGATTTCACTCATAATCTCTGTCATTGTTTAGACCGCAAGTTTTACCTTTGGCTATCACTCTTCTTTTTATGTATTGTACACCCTTATTATGCATTTGCCGGTCTAACTTCTAGTAGCATGAGGAGGGTGAGGAAAGGGGAGTATTGATTGCTCATGGGATGATACTCCTGCTATTGATGCTGATGTTTTGGGGATTTTAACAGAACAGATCCCTCCCCAGTAACAAATCTTCACATCTTTCTAATTCTCAACATTAATTACTGTGTTACAGTTGTGTTCTTATCATATATATAGCGAGCAAGGCATTATTGTTGAACCCTTTCAATACATTTTTTTGATGATGTGGAGCCCCTTTGTTCTTAGATGAAAAGCAATTTAAAGTACTTTTGACTTGGTTCATCAGGGATCCTTAGGATGATAGTGTTTGTGACTATCCTAAAGGATGCTGTTCAGGATCATCTTTGACAAGTCAAATAAAGAATTGTCCATTGCCTGTGACAGCCTGTGGGGTAGTGGGTAGTACTAGATCTGGGATCAAGAAAACCTGAGTTTAAATATGGTCTCAAATTTATTAGCTGTGTGACCCTGGACAAGTCACTTAATCTCAATTTATTTCCTTCTCTGTAAATTGGGGATGATAATAGTAACTACCTCCCAGGATTGTTGTGAGGACTATGTGACACTAAAACATTTAGTATATGCCTGGCAGAGAGTAGGCTCTATATAAATACTAGTTATCAGGCTTTAAGGGGGCACAGTTTCCTGGAATGCTTGCAGAAGGTAGAATGCTACATTTCTGATTTCTGAACTTGACCCTGTCCAGGCTTAAACAATTCTGACCTGCAGTTTCCTCTTCAGATATTCCTCAGTTATTGTTATATCTTGCTACTGGATCCAGATGACTTCATAAGAGAAAGGTAGGCTGGTGACCTTGCACAGCCCTCCTTCACTTAAATCCAGTTCACTTGTATGACATGGCATCCTCTCCCTGATGTCAGGGTTCTATTCAAAAATGAAGGACAAACAACAACTTCTCTGAATAGGAATAGGAGTTGCCCCACAGGGACATTACCAAAACTGGCCAGTTGAGCAACACAGCTATTTCTTTCTTTCTTTTTTTTTCCATTTCATTTTATTTTCTTTTTAAATCTTCCTTTTCTTTCTTATCTTTCCTTTCATTCTGTCCACATGGGGTATCATTTTGAGCATTATACTACATTTAATGAATTCTAAGTTTATCTTAATGATCACATCTGAATCAAATTGTATTAGGCTATGATTGATTATCATAATTCAATTTAGGAAACAGTTTGATCTACAGCAATACCCAATCTATGTAATAAGGAACTGTGCTTTAATGGGGTTCAGCTATACAGAAGAAATGAAGGGGTGCTGCAGGAAGATAATTGAGATGTGATTATAATGGACAAGCCTAATCACTTAGATAATTCACAAGCATTTCGTAAGCATGTACAATGAGATTCTATAAATTTAGAGAAACTATGTGGCCAATTCGGAAAAAAAAATAGCAAAGATTTGGCAAAAGAAATAAGTTGAACCTTACAGTAAATAGTTTAAGGTCAAAATTGATCATCCTTTAATCTAGCTGTTGTCATGTACAATGATCTCCTCATTCTACTCACACTTAGTCACGTATTTATTCAGGATTTCTTCCCTGCAACCACTTTATAGGGGATATTATTTTGCAATTAATCCTTTTTAATGATTTAGTAAATAACCATTCTACAATAGGTTAGTGTCAAAATATATAAAAATTCAACTCAATGATTTGTTAATGATAAGATTTAAGAACTTTCAAAAATATAGATGTTTCCTGGTCAGGCCTCTGCATAAAGTTCATGCTATATACTATAATACCAAAATAATCATTACTAAAATTAATGATGTTTAGTGTTATTAGGAATGTGAAAATTGAAGAGGTCAGAACAGTGCCAGCTTAAGGTAGCATCAGAGAGTAGTTGACAGTAAATATGGACTGATTACAAGTGTTTTAACCTGAGAAAGGGCAAAAGGTGGCAAAGGATGATGATAGGCTTATAGATATAAGGACTAAAAGGAGGTCAGAGATCATTCAATCCAAATCTTCCACTTTATAGATTTAAACACAGAGGCCCACAGAAATTAAATGACTTGCTTAATGGTTGTCAGCCTTAAGCTTTACACTCAGTTCAATATTCTCTCTAATGTACCATCATGCAATTGTCAAAAGGAGCAGAACATTCATGCTAATCCACATTGTTTTGTGACTTTTGAGCTTTAGGTATTTCCTTTTGTGGAACAATAACAACAATCCATCTATTACTGGCTTAAAGAGTTATCTGAGCCTCAAAGAAGTTACATTCCTTGCCTACGATCCGACATCTAGAATAAGACATATCCAATTTAAGAGAATCAGAATCAGAGAGAATCAGAAAGGTTGAAGAACATAATTTGAATTTGAATCTAGTTCTTCTAGCTCTAAGTCCAATGTTCTTTCTAATTACTCTAATACTCAGGGACCTATCCTTTCATCCATGTGGTATTCTTCTTACCAAAGTATAGCATAACATTTCCATGGTATAATATCAGATCTTATCATGTTATGAAAACAAAAAATAAAATTAAATCATCACCTACTGGATAAATCTATAGTGATCTATCTCATTGACTACTCTAGGCTTTGGACTATATTCAGAGTTATTTTTTCCAGGTTAGTAGACCTGCCAAAGGTTATGCCTGGAGACTGGTATAGCCTCAAGATCACATTTATTGCTATGAGGCCTCAGATTAGGATTTTAATGGATAGCCTCAGGAAAAGAATGATGCTGAGAGTGTAATAGTAGCAAAAGCAAGATGAGCAGAGATAAAAGAGGTAGAAAAAATAAATGAAATGATATTAAAAACAGAAATCCATGGTTGAAATTCAAAGAAATAAAGGGAATAAGCTGTAAGGACAAATTAATGATACAGAGAAATCACAGGTAATGGATTTGACTGAGCCCCTGGAGAGACAGGTGATTTTTGAGAGCCTTGAAAATGATGGTAATTTTGACCTTTCAAATCTTTATTTAGGTGCCTTCAGAGGAGATTTCACTGTGTAGTTATATCTTTGTGTAAAAGAAATTGAATTAAAATCAGCTGAATTGTCCACTGAGTCAGTAGAACAAGATTATTCTTAGGTAAAGCCTTTCTCCAAGATGTTAAGACAACTACTCCCATTAAAACACTATATTCTCAAAGGATGTTTAGCTACATGAACACATAAAATAAACAGGTATATTGAGGAGAGGAGTAGGAGAGAGAAAGAAGGAAAAAAAGCAGAGTGGACATGCAACAATGTGAAATTTTAAGAATAATAAGTCAATAATAAGAATTTCCTAGAAATTATAAAAAAGATGTTTATAAATTGAGGAAATACTTCTTAAGAGGGATCCTAAAAACAGATTTATTAAGTACATTCCTGCAAAGAGAGTAGAAAATAATTATTAACTAACATATTCCCATTGGTCCTCTTTGAAAATGAAAGATCAAAAACAAGGATTGTCTGGTGTTTTATTAAGACATCAAAGGAAATGCCAGTCTGAAAAGAAAAGAAAGAAAGAAAGAAAGAAAGAAAGAAAAAAAGAAAGAAAGAAAGAAAGAAAGAAAGAAAGAAAGAAAGAAAGAAAGAAAGAAAGAAAGAAAGAGAGAAAGAAAGAAAGAGAGAAAGAAAGAAAGAGAGAGAAAGAAAGAAAGAAAGAAAGAAAGAAAGAAAGAAAGAAAGAAAGAAAGAAGAGAAGAGAAGGGAGACAGACATGAGGAAAAGGTGGGAAAGAAAGGAACAGAAAGCAAGAGCAAGGAAGAGAAGGGAAAAGAAGTGAGAGAGGCAGAATGACAGAGATGAGGGAAAAGAGATAAAAAAAGGAAGGGAAGGGAAGGAAATGGAAAGGAAGGAGAGAGGAGAGAAAAAAAGAGAGAGAGTCAAACATGAGGCAAAACAAAGGAAAAGAAAGGAAGGGGAAAATAAAATTCTATTTTTGTAGAAACATGTTGAGAGATTTAACTGGTTATGGAGTTCGATAATATTTAAAAGTGAAGATGTCAACTTTGTTGCTTCAAAATTCTTGTTTCCCTCATATTTTATGTAAAGTAGGGAAAACAGCAGAAAACACCATCTCTTATGAACAAATAAACATTTTTTTTTTACAGATGAAAATTTTAAAAATGTGTGTTGGGGGAGGCAGAAAGCAAAAGGACAGCATTAGGAAGAAAATTGAGGTGGCTATGAACTCACTTTTATAGTTTTCAGTTTGTATTGTCAGTTTGTATTGCTATACACTTGCTTGTCAATTTGTATTGCTTGTCAGTTTGTATTGCTATACAATGCCTTTATAGGAATTGGACAAACAAATGGGGTTTCTGAGTAAGTCTGTACAGAAAAGAAAAAGATGTATTCACATATGCTAAAAATCATGATACAGCAGAAGCAATAACTAAAGTTAAGAGATCTTAATCCTGGCTTGCAATTGATTTACTGATAAAGCAAGATTAAGTAGCCTCTTTGTGCCTCAGTTTGAATTAAATTTTCTTTAAGGATTTTAAGGAGTTTGAACTAAATGCTCTTTTTAAAAACCCCTTTTAATGCTAACATTTTATGATTTTGACTCTGACATCAGTTCAAATCTCCATATTCCCAACATGCATGGAGTCAACACCAAGACAGATATAGTTAGATAACAAATGTGTGTCATCTTGAAAATGGCAGCATACAGGCTTAATTGCTGATTTTTCTTATTTTTCACTTCACGAGAAATCCTTTTCTCAGTATTTGTAAATGAACATGGTGTTAAGCTAATTTTCATAGCTGGATCCTTTCTATATACTGGTAAACTCTGTTTTGATTCCTTTTTTTTTTTTTTTGCTTTAATGCTGCAATGACAAGGATATCATCTAAAGTCAAATCATTGCCAGTCTCCCTGCTACTCCTCCTCCAGTCCCTATCATTTGTCCTGACTACATCAATTGGTATCCCTCTATCTTATCCAGAAAGATAGTCCTTGCCACCCTTACCACAATGTCATTCGTTAAGGCTTATCAAACTTTTCATTTGATGTGAAACTGAATTTTCTTTTATGTATTATCTCCCTCAATTAGAATATGCACTCCTTGAGAGGAAGGACTCTTTTTGTTTCTGTCTGTATGTCCAACAAGAGGCATGGTCATGCTTCCGCATTTGCAGTGGATAGAGCACCCATCCTGAAGTCAGGAGGACCTGAGTTCAAATCTTATCCAGATATTTTTTTAGCTGTGTGATTATGGGTTAAGTGGGTAATACATAAACCTCTTTGTCTCAGTTCTTCACCTATAAATTAAACAAGAGAGGGAAATAGCAAAACATTCTACTACTTTGCCAAAAAACAAACAAAACTTGAGTCACAGAAAGTTGGACATGATTGAAATGAATCAACAGCAACATGTCCAACATGATTGTTGACATTACATTTTTTCATCTCTTCATTCACTGTCATAACATTTACTATGTATCATTTGATATATGGAAATATGATTTGGTGCAGAGAACCAAATGGATTTAACCTGATCCTCAGATCCACTGAATAGATAAATAGAATGATACATACATATAGGTATACAAATGCATGTATTTAGTATTTTATCCAGTTACATGTAAAACAAATTTTTAATATTTGTTTTTAAAACTTTTTCAATTCCAGATTCTGTTTGCCTCTATTCCCATCCCTTCCTATTGTGAATGCAAGTAATTCAGCGTAGGTTATATGTGTGTAATCATGCAAAAAATTTCCATAAAAATTATGTTATGAAAGAAAACATAGACAAAAAATCTTTTAAGAAAAATATAGTTTTCTTTTTTAAAAGTATGTTTTAATCTGTATTTGAACACCATTAGTTCTTCCTTCAGTGTTGTCTTAGAATATTTTATTGTTGAGAATAGTTATGTCATTCAAAGCTGATCATCTTACAATAGTGCTGTCAGTTTGTACACAATATATTTCACTTTGCATCACCTCATGGAAGTCTTTCCAGCTTTTTTTCCCAGAGAGTTTCACTTCAGTGATGACACAAACCTATATACTCTTTTCTATCTTTGCAAAGTTTTGCTTATATTCAGGACCACCCAGGTTTATACTTAAATGTTTTATTATTTTGTGCCTTAGTCTTGTCTCTTCAGGAAGAATGTATGACTAATTTTATTATGAGCTTTTTATGTCCTTGAATATTTAGCAGAGTGATAATTACAACTGAGATTTATAAGAGTTATAATATAAAATGTTTATATTTATACTACTGAGATTGATCATACAAAAGATAACTGAAATTTTCAAAGTCATAGCGATAGAAGGTTATCTCTCAAAGATGTCTTCATTGTCTATTTCTACAAAATAAAGGGAATATATTTTCCTGTGACAATCACAGGAAGGTCTCTCTCTTAGTCATTGCTGGAAATATTCTTTACATCCATATTGTGGAACTATTGGTTACAACAAATGGAAAAAAAATTAATACTGTGGATAGTTCACTTATGTTGGAGGTATACTTTCTAGGAATATACAAATTGATAATGAAGTTGAGACAGACATTGACATAGCTAGCTCACTATTTGAGGAAAGTGTGGGAAAGAAGAGATATTACTCTGACTACCAAACTGAAGGTTTACAGGGTTAATGTGCTAATCTAATTTTTATGCCTGTAAAACCTGAACAGTATAGCAGTGCCATGCCAGGAAATCAAATCACTTCCATTTGAATTCTCTTAGGAAGACTCTGAATATTGCCTGTCAGGATAAGACATCAGACACTGAGGTCCTTTCTGAAACTAAACTACCAAATATTCAAACTCTACTGCATAGACTAAAACTCTGATGGCCTAGTCACATTTTCAAAGGTAAAATATGTGCTTGGCCAAAAGATGATTTTATGGAGAATTCATACAAGAGAAACACACACATGGTGATCATAAAAAGTTATAGAAGACACTTAAAAATTGTCTTAAGAAATTTAGGATTTATTTGCGACATGACAGACACTGGTACAGGATTGTCCAGCAAGGTATGCCCTCATCAGAGAGTATGAGCAAAGAATAATTGAAGTAGCTCAAAAAAATCACAAGATAAAAAAAAAATTAGAGAATAAAGCCCATGTGTTCACACAGACTATTTGTATCTGACCTATGATTGAGTGTTCTGAATTTACATTGGTCTGATCATCCAATGTCAGACACAAGTAACTTGACTCTAACATAGTGATGTCATTTTGGTCCTCTTTGAAAATGAAGGACAACAATTAATTAGTCAATCTTCCTTTTACTCTCTTCTTCCTTAACTTCTTTTCTTTTCTTCTTTATTTCCTTTATTGCCTTCCTTCCTTCTTTCTTTTTTTCCTCCATATTTAATAGATATCTATCATCTATTTTTTATAAATGAGAGTTAGAAAAAAATGGATTAAATTACTACTCTGTAGTGCCTTAAACAATTCACAACCTTCTCCCTGGCATCAAATTTTCATTTTTTGCATCAATATTCTTTCCATAATTATCTATATGTAGAAGTCATAGAATATTTCAATCTTAAAAGTCTTAGAAGAATTAAATTGGGGGTCATCCAAAGGGTAGGAGAAAGTTACATAGTGACCATGGGCAGATTACAACATATTACCAATGAAAAATTATGAAAAATGATGAAGGATGCTATCAAATAGATGTCTGAATTAAAAAAATAATAATTGATGAACCACCTATGTTCTTCATTGTTATTCACACAAAGTCATTATGTGGGTTATCTGTGAAAGAGTAGTAGAGCTCTTAGACAAGATTCACACAAGAATGGAAAGGTAGAACACATCTCTTATGCAAACCTCTCATTAGATTATATTCCTAAAATATATTTGAATCTGAATATATATATATATGAATACTGAATATATATTTCATGTACCATATGTATTTTTTCCTGCTCCATTCTACGAGAGCCTGGGAAACTTTCTTGACAATAATTAATTACTTCATTTACTTCTGTAATAACTTTCTAATTTGTTTCCCCTCTAGTCTTTTCAACTTCAGTTCTTTCTTCATCTTTAATTTGCTTACTTATAAAGGAAAGGAATACAATTTACATTACTTAACTCATATTGTGATTGAGTATTTGCTTTGTAAACCACAAAATGACATACACATGAGTTGTAAAGATTTAGGAAGGACCAAAGCAAATTTTAGGCATTGGAATGGCATAGACAAAGGCATAGAGTTGAGATAATGTAGAATGAGACCAGAGGTTGAGAATAATACAGATTGGCTGTATTGGAACATAGATAAAGTAATGAATGGGAATATGGAACAAAATTTGAAAGAGAAAATTATGTGAGATAATAGAAGACTTTGAATGCAGCAATCTATGATTCATTTGTTAGGCAAGAGGGAAGCATCAAATACATGAATTCATGCATTTCCATGAAATAGGAGAGTATATTGAATATAGATTCCATTTCTAGTTTGGAATATTTACTGGAGAAGTTTCCAATATTGGATACAATATTAATTGTTATATTTCTAAGTATCTTATGCAAAAATTGATTTTGGGAATTGGAGAGTTAAGGAAAAGATTCATAATATGGAAATAAGAAGTGGCTTGTTTGTGTATGATGAAATGTGACTATATAAAAAGTCCTGTTGTCAAGTACAATATTATAATGAGTTTGAAAACTGGTACATATGATTCACTGTTTTAAAAGTGATTCTAAGTGAATAATATATGACTCCTGAAACTGTAAAGGCCACTTTTAAAAACTTGTTAAAACCAAAATACATATGAATTAAAATATTCAAATTGGAGAATAATCCTAGCATTGAAATCATATTAAAGTCTGGTGTTATAAAATGGATAGTATCACATATTAGTGGATCAATCCTCATAAAATGAGCCATATAATCAGAACTTTCAGTATATTTTCTTCCCACTTTATTACCTTCCTATTGAAAGCTTTGCTAAATAAATTAGTGGTATTTCATTAGTTCCATGTATAAATAGTATTGGGCAGGAAATTTTGTCCATATAACTAACCAATTTTTTTTTCGCTACAGAAGAGTTTTGTTACAGGAACATTAATGTACCAGTGTAGTCATTCCCATGGCAAGTTGGTACCTTATAAATGGATAAAGAAAGAGAAAATGACTGAACACAAAATTTTATTTATATAGAGAAAGTGATTTTTTTTAACCAATGTTGTTTGGTGTCTTATTTCAGATAGCTACTTAGAGAATGAAGTGATTGATCATTTCAAAATCTCAGAATATCTCAAACAGAACATCTCAGAGGCAGGAAGGGAACCCAAATCTTGTATATGTTGAGGCCATCTCTGTACTCAAAGCTAAATAAACACTCTCATTTAGACAAACATTATGAAACAAAATGGATGGAATTTTACTGTATATACATTATGCCTCTAATGAGGAATTGTGTCTTATCTGAGGACCAGCCTAAAGTTTAGTTTGGAGGTACTAGTTAAGCAGATTGGCAGTCAAGGGATGATTGTCTTTCCACCAAAGTAAATAACAGAGACTTATGGAAGAAATAGGTATGGAATT
The DNA here is from genome assembly GCF_048593235.1 of Sminthopsis crassicaudata. Classification (NCBI taxonomy): domain Eukaryota; kingdom Metazoa; phylum Chordata; class Mammalia; order Dasyuromorphia; family Dasyuridae; genus Sminthopsis; species Sminthopsis crassicaudata. The sequence goes on along the minus strand of NC_133617.1, from coordinate 342,742,874 downwards.
CCTTTGTGGTAAGACAGAGGAAACTAAGTGGAATAGTGGGTAAAGTGCTAGGTTTGAAACAAACAGACTTGAATTTAAATTCTGTCTTAGATACTTTCTAGCTATAGGACCAAGTTCATTAACCTCTCTAGGTTATTTTTATTATGTATAAAATTAGAGGGTTTTACACAATGGCCTCTCAATTTCATCCTACATCTACCTCTTTGATGTGATTCTGTGCTATATCCCATAGCACACTATAGTATATTATAGTGTCATAATATAAAATAATAATCAGCTACTTCATAATTAAGGGTGTTGTTACATTTCTACTTATCTTTTAACTTAGGTAAGAATCTAAACCTCAATATGTTGGTAAAGGAAAATGTGTATATGTCACTTTTCCTCTTCTTAAATGTTTTATTGATTTTTTTTTCAATAAACATCATCATTGCTTTCCAAGGCTTTCCAAAAAAAATCTTGTTATATAATACTTTCTCAAGTCAAATGACAAGCAAAATAAATCAACACTTTGATCATATCTAAAAATATAAACATTCTTTCACATTTCTAATTTGCTACTTTACTATCGAGAGACCAGCTTTATCTTTTAATGTTAGCCCTCTGAAATCACAATAACACTACATTGATCAAAATTATACAATCCTATTCTATTGTTGTTGTTAAGTTGTTTTTCAGTCATATATAATTCTCTGTTACCTGATCTATATATATATATATATATATGTGTGTGTGTGTGTGTGTGTATATATATATATATACACATTCATGTATGCATATGTATATATTACATATGTGAATATTGTGAATACATGAATTGACCCAATAACATGTAAATTATTTTTAATGTTCATTAAATTTTGAGTTCCAAATCTCATCCCTGCATTCATCCCCTTTCCTGTCCCTAAGATGATAAACAATCTGATATAGTTTTTACAATCATGTAAATATATTTATATACTAATGATTTTATAAAGAAAAAAAACTCAAGTGAAACAAAAAAAAAGAAAAAAATAAAGAAAAGAAAAATGCTTTGGTTTTTATTAATATACCATCATTTTTTTTCCTCTGGAGGCAGATAGCATTTTTCATCATGAGTTTACAACTGCCTTAGTTCATTGCATTGCTAAAAATAGCTGCCATTTATCAATTGTTCTTTGTACAATCTTGCTCTTATTGTGTATTTCTTCTCTTGGTTTTGCTCACTTTATTTTATATCAGCTCATTTCCATGTTTTTTTTATTAAATTATCATGCTTTTCATATCTTATGGCATAATAGTATTCCATTATCATCACTTGTTTAGTCATTTTCCAGTTGTTGAGAATTCACTCAATTTTCATTTCTTAACCACTACAAAAAAAAGCTGCTATAATAAATATTTTATAAAAACAAGATACTTTCCTCCATTTGTCTTATTTCTTTGGATAAAGATGTAGGAAAATAGGGTTTATTACCATTCTCATTTGAGAAAACTGAGGGAACCAGATGTTGTACCTAAGAGTCATACAAATAATAAATATCTGAGGTTGAATTTAAACTCAGATCTTCTAGACTCCAAGTCAAAGTACAGCCAACTTGCTGGCTCAATGTCATTATTAGAATTGAGAACTAATATTCTCTAGCTGTCTGAATAGTGAGGTAGTGATTTTCCTAACTTAAATCAAACTAGTGTAATAGAATGAGGTCACTAAATGACAGTGTATAGAGCACTGGGCCTGGAATCAGGAAAACCTGACTTTAAATCTGGCCTAAGTCACTCATTTACTATGAGATCCTGAGCAAGTCACATAATCTCTGTTTGCCCTAATACTGAGGGAAATGGTAGACCATTCCAGTATCTTTGCCAAGAAACCACAAGCAGGGTCATCATGAATAGATATAACTAAATGCCTGAACCATAAGTATGGTGCATTACAAATGAAAGGGGCAGGTTTCTATCATAAATAAAGCAAATTTCCCCAGAATCAGAAGAATGAGGAGGTCTTTCTATTGACAACAGGACAGATACCATCTTAGATGCATATATTATTTTTTTCTGGAATAATATAATTTAGGAGATTGAATTATTTTATTATTAATCTGAATTATGCTATTGAGAACATGAAACTCACTTTGTTCTGAATTAAGAAATGTATCTTCCTACAGTTATCATCAGACACTTATAAGGTCATAGAGCCTTCTCTCTCTATCCTTCTCTCTCTTTCTCTCTGTCTCTGCCTCTGTGTATATGTGTATTTGTGTGTATGAGAGATTCATACCAATATTTTTAAAAATTCTTTTACCAGTTTTTTATTTATGGTTTTAGAAATTCTTTTTTGAGAGATTTCTATTCCTCATTCTTAGTTTTTCATCTCATATAAAAAGATACACATCTTCTTAATACATAATTATACTCTATCTCACCCATATTTACATATCATGTTCTTTTGAATATTATGTTGTCTTGGTTTTATCAAGGCAGTGATATATATCTATATCTATATATCTATATCTATATCTATATATATACATATATATATATATAATATATGATATTATATAAACATATATATATTTAATGACCTAGAATTCACCTACTTTATTAGAATTTCTAGTTCCATTTTATTTTTTGTTATCTATTCTTTGTATATTTCTGTACAAACATTTGAAGTCATGAATTATTGTTGATTTTTTTTCCTCCCTTGGATTTCTGGGTTTCTTAATGGTTTATCTTCTTTATGCATTGTAACTACTATACATATAATTTCTTGCTTGGTAGCTATATGGAGACAGCTTTCACTTTTTCCTTTCCTTTTCATATAGGAAATGATAATAGGTATTGCAGAACCTGTGGTATTCTGGCCTGGTCCTCTTTTAGTCTTCTGGCAATTTAGGCTGAATATTGAAACAGAATGAGAGATTTATAAATCATTTGACAATAAATAAAAGATTTACTATATTCTTCCAGAGAAGAAATAGGACAGAGATAATAAGTGGTTTGACAAAAGTCACATGGGAATAAAGAAGCTGGGCTGGGATTTGGACCCAGATGAATCATCTGACTCCAAATTCAGTGATCTTTATATGTGCCTATTCCTCCTTAACCTTTTTTTGGTCACTGGAAGCACATGAGATGTATTTTCTTGCAACAGCTGGAAATCAACCTAGAAAGTGATCTACATATATATCCACCAACCTGTATTGAGTAATCATAGGCATGAAGAAGTATAGCTACAACTAAATGAAGATATTAAAATAACAGCAGGCCTTTTTCTAATATTAACTTTAGTGTCCTACTTCCCCAACTCAGTTCCATCCTTCATTTGGTTTATAAATGTTGTTTTCTTCTATTGTTGGAGGGAGGAGAGGAGGGAAAAAAATTCTAAATTTTGTTCACAGGAGTCAAAATTTATTATTTCAGTTTTTTATTAAAAAAAAAAGAATATTTGACTTACCAAAATAATAGCAAAACAGATTGAATGACAACTTCTAAGCTACAGAATTCTTTATTAGTAGCCTATCTTAACCTTTTTAAAAGAGCTCAGTAATGTTGTTTTTCCCTTTTCTTCCTTATTTTAAGTGCATCATTGCTCTTCTCATTGCTCTCCTTTTTCTCTCACCTTTTCTTCTGATCCAGCATTGCTGCTATTGGGCTTATATCCCAAAGAAATACTGAGGAGGGTAAAGGGACCTGTATGTGCCAAAATGTTTGTGGCAGCTCTTTTCGTAGTGGCCAGAAACTGGAAGATGAATGGATGTCCATCAATTGGAGAATGGTTGGGTAAATTATGGTATATGAAGGTTATGGAATATTATTGCTCTGTAAGAAATGACCAGCAGGAGGAATACAGAGAGGCTTGGAGAGACTTAAATCAACTGTTGCTGAGTGAAATGAGCAGAACCAGAAGATCACTATACACTTCAACAGCAATACTGTATGAGGATGTATTCTGATGGAAGTGGATATATTCAACATAAAGAAGATCCAACTCACTTCCAGTTGATCAATGATGGACAGAAACAACTACACCCAGAGAAGGAACACTGGGAAGTGAATGTAAACTGTTAGCACTACTGTCTATCTACCTAGGTTACTTATACCTTCAGAATCTAATACTTAATGTGCAACAAGAAAATGGTATTTACACACATATATTGTATCTAGGTTATAAAAGTAACACATGTAAAATATATGGGATTGCCTGTCATCAAGGGGAGGGAGTAGAGGGAGGGAGGGGATAATTTGGAAAAAATGAATACAAGGGATAATGTTATAAAAAAATAAAAAATAAATTAAAAATAAATAAATAAATAAATAAATAAACCTTTTCTTCTGGTCTGGTAGTCTACATTCCTTCTCCCTGACAAATGAGAAAGCTTCAGAGTGGGTTAATAGCTGAAGATGGCTAACTCTCCACAGAGGGTTAAAATTTGATTTTTCTCCTCCATATAAATTCACATTCTATATTTCCTTTCTAAATTAGCCAATAGATATTTCCAGTTAATATGATGTATGATGTCTTCCCTACACTTATAACTTGATACCAAAAGGAGATTCCTTTTTTTAAAACATAACCATTATTCTATCCCCCATTTCAATCCCTCATTATAGAGAACATGATATACCTATGGTATACATTATATGATACACTTGTATCTTGATTCTCTGAAAGGGCTTACTTTGAATGAAAACAGCTTAAGTTGTCACAATTTTAAAAATTATCATTAGTGCACTCACAGGCATGCATATTTTCTTGTGTTGACAGAAGCAATGAAAAAAATAAATCTTGCTCATTCTCTTCTTTTTTTCCTCCTTTTCCTCTTCCTTTCTCCTCCTCCTCCTCCAATCATTATCCCATTTTTTTTTTTTACTTTTCTACCTATTCATTTTAATTTGTATTATGATGAAGTCCATAGAGTGTTAGCTCTCAAAAGGAAGCTAAGTGGCACAGTTAAATCTGGAGTCAATAAGATTTTAATTCCAATCCAGTCCCAGATGCTTACTAATGTGATCCCTGCCAATGCACTTAACCGGTTTGCCTCATTTTCCTCAAGTGCAAAATGAAGATTAAGAACAGCAACAAAGAGATAATATTTTAAAAGTTCTTAGCACATGCCTAGAGAATGGTAACTACTATATAAATGTTATTATGATTATTATTATTATAATCTGATGGATAGAACTAGAACAACTATAATAGGTCAGACTCACAAAGGTTAATGACTTGGATGTGAACAGATGGATTAGAAACTTTAATTGGCCATGCATAGCCAGAGTAGAACAGAAACTGTTTTTTTTTTTCATCAGAATGCTGTTTTTCATTTTCTAAAACCACCTGTGGAGTAGGATAATTATTGAAGAAAAATCATTTTTGCCTGATTCTTTTCTGAGTGCAAATGGGGAGAAAATAGGATTTTTTTAGGCTACTCTTAGATGGGAGAAGAACTGATTTAACAAGACTATGATGGAAAGATTAGTCATATGAAAATGTGTTAGTTTTGGAGTGTTCTATTTTTCAACTTTTCTTGCATGCGTCTTATATAAAAAGAAAAAAAAATATATATATATGTATATATACATACATACATACACATGGGTGGTAGAATGTAGAGCTGGATCTTTACCCAGGACAATTTCTAACAAAATTGTAACTAAATCTAAACAAATGAAACTTTTCTTCAGGAAACCTAAATATAAAAAAGTACTGTCAGCTTTTATACTCCTTTAGAAATAGTAGAAAGTGAGCTTAATACCTAAGTAAGAAGAATTACTTAAAAATAAACTATTATGTCCTGTCCTGGCATTCATATACTATGTGCTTTCCATCTCACCTTGATCATGTGACCAGCCCCTTTTTCTATCTCCCTTGTATAACTTAATCCTGTTTGCCTTAGTTTTCTCATCTGTAAAATAGAGTAGGAAATGACTAACTACTCCAGCATCTTTGTGAAAAAAATATAGAATTGGACACCACTGAAATGATTAAACAAAAACAAACCAATCTAAGAACAGGGTAGACAAGTACAAAAAATGAAGTACTCTCTTCCCTTAAAGGATCTTACGTCCTATCATTATGCTAGGGAGATATTATACAGAGAGAAAAAAGAAAGAATGCTTTATAATAACATAATTTATAAATAAATTATTTAATATCAGACAATTCTACTCTCAATGATATATGTACATACAAACATGCACACACACACACACACATACACACAAACACATGCACGCACACACACTCGACTAAAGTGTCTTTGGAGGGGAAAGTCAGGCATATAACCTTGCACAGCCCTCCCTCACTTTAATCCAATTCACTTGCATGTCACAGTATCACTTCCGTGATATCATGTTCCACTTCAAGAATGAAGGATAAACAACAACAGCATATGTGTCTATACATATACATATATATGTATATATACAAATCTATATATGTTTATATATAAAGATGTATCTAAATATACATATATGTTTATATATGTTACCCACATGTATCTGTGTGTATGTATGTGTATATACATATATCTGCATGTAGATATATATCTTGTCTTTCCGTAACATTGAAAAGTTTATGTAGTTTTGTAAATAAATTTTTTCACAGAGAGATATGATGAGATCTCATTGAAAGAGCACAAGATTTACATTTATAAGGTGTGTGTTTACTACAAATTTATGATCCTTAAAACTCTCCTTACTATCCACTTTTATTTGTATTTGACTAAATGGCCTTCAAGTTTGTTCTCAAATCTTAAATGATATTATGTGATGCTTTATAATTCCATAATTAGACAAAATTATCTACAAGGATTCCTCCTTAACTTTCATTTTCTCATATATAAAATCATTACATATATATATATATATATATATATATATATATATATATATATATATATATATATATATATATATATATACATATACATATATATACATAATGATGATAATATGATTTGGACAAACTACATCATCACAGATGCAAAGATATTTAGTACTGAAAAAGTGCTCTGTAAATCTTAACATTATCCTTTTTAATTTTTTAATGCTTATTTTTTATTAATTTTATAATTATAACTTTTTAACTTTTTTTGACAATATATATGCCTGGGTAATTTTTTACATTATCCCTTGCACTTACTTCTGTTCCAAATTTTCCCCTCCTTCCCTCTACCCCCTCCCCTAGATGACAGGCAGTCCCATACATATTAAATATATTATAATACATCCTAAAAACAATATATGGGTGCAGAACCAAATTTCTTGTTGCGCAGGAAGAATTGGATTCAGAAGGTTAAAAATAACCCGGGAAGAAAAACAAAAATGCAAACAGTTTACACTCATTTCCCAGTGTTCCTTCTCTGGGTGTAGCTAATTCTGTCCATCATTGATCAATTGGAATTGGATTAGCTCTTCTCTATGTTGAAGATCTCCACTTCCATCAAAATACATCCTCATATAGTATTGTTGTTGAAGTGTATAATGATCTCCTGGTTCTGTTCATTTCATTCAGAATCAGTTCGTGTAAGTTTTTCCAAGTCTCTCTGTATTCATCTTGCTGGTCATTTCTTACAGAACAATAATATTCCATAACATTCATATACCACAATTTACTCAACCATTCTCCAATTTATGGGCAACCATTCATTTTCCAGTTTCTAGCCACTACAAAAAGGGCTGCCACAAATATTTTGGCACATACAGGTCCCTTTCCCTTCTTTAGTATCTCTTTGGGATATAAACCCAGTAGTAACACTACTGGATTAAAGGGTATGCACAGTTAGATAAGTTTTTGGGCATAATTCCAGATTGCTCTTCAAAATGGTTTGATTTGTTCACAACTCCACAAACCATGCATCAAGGTCCGCATTTTCCCACATCCCCTACAACATTCATCATTATTTTTTCCTGTCATCTTACACAATATAAGAGGTGTATAGTGTTATCTCAGAGTTGTCTTAATTTACATTTCTCTGGTCAATAATGATTTAGAACACTCTTTCATATGAGTGGAACTAGTTTCAATTTCATCATTTGAAAATTGTCTGTTCATATACTTTGACCATTTATCAATTGAAGAATGGCTTGATTTCTTATAAATTAGAGTCAATTATCTATATATTTTGGAAATGAGGCTTTTATTAGGACCTTTACCTGTAAAAGTATTTTCCCAATTTGTTACTTCCCTTCTAATCTTGTTTGCATTAGTTTTGTTTATACAAAAGCTTTGTAATTTGATGTAATCAAAATTTTCTATTCTGTGACCAATAATGATCTCTAGTTTTCCTATAGTCACAAATTCCTTCCTCCTCCATAAGTCTGAGAGGTAAACTATCCTATGTTCCTCTAAATTTATTTATGATCTTCTTTATGCCTAAATCATGGACCCATTTTGATCATATCATGTTAAATGTTAAGTGTGGGTCTATGCCTAATTTCTGCCATACTAATTTCCAGTTTTCCCAGTAGTTTTTGTCAAATAATGAATTCGTATCCCAAAAGTAGGGATGTTTGGGTTTGTCAACACTAGATTACTATAGTTTTTCACTATTTTGTCCTGTGAACCTAACCTGTTTCACTGATCAACTAGTCTATTTCTTAGCCAATACCAAATGGTTTTGGTGACTGCTGCTTTATAATATAGTTTTAGATTAGGTACAACTAGACCACTTCCATTTGATTTTTTTTTTCATTAATTCCCTTGAAATTCTCAACCTTTTATTCTTCCATATGAATTTTGTTGTTATTTTTTCTAGGTCATTAAAATAGTTTCTTGGGAGTCTGATTGGTATAGCACTAAATAAATAGAGTAGTTTGGGGAGTATTGTCATCTTTATTTTATTCGCTCGGCCTATTGAAGAGCACTTAATGTCTCTCCAATTGTTTAAAACTGACTTTATTTTTGTGGAAAGTGTTTTGTAATTTTGCTCATATACTTCCTGACTTTCCTTGGGTAGATAAATTCCCAAATATTTTATACTATCAACAGTTATTTTGAATGGACTTTCTCTTTGTATCTCTTGCTGTTGTATTTTGTTGATGATGCATAAAAATGCTGAGGATTTATGTGGATTTACTTTGTATCCTGCAACTTTGCTAAAGTTGTTAATTATGTCTAATAGCTTTTTAGTGGAATCTCTGGGGTTCTCTAAGTATGCCATCATATCATCTGCAAAGAGTGATAATTTAGTTTTCCTCATTACCTATTCTAATTCTTTTAATCTCTTTCTCACTCTTATTGCCGAGGCTAGCATTTCTGATACAATATTGAATAGTAATGGTGATAGTGGGCAATCTTGTTTCACTCCTGATCTTACTGGGAAAGGCTCCAGTTTATCCCCATTGCATATGATGCTTACTGTTGATTTTAAGTATGTGCTCCTGACTATTTTAAGGAATAGTCCATTTATTCCTATCCTCTCTAGTGTTTTTAATAGGAATGGATGTTGGATTTTATCAAATGCTTTTTCTGCATTTATTGATATGATCATATGTTTTTTGTTAATTTGATTATTAATATGGTCAATTATGTTAATAGTTTTCCTAATATTAAACCAGCCCAGCATTCCTGGTATAAATCCTACTTGATCATGGTGTATTATCCTGGGGATGATTTTCTATAATATTTTTGCTAATATCTTATTTAAGATTTTAGCATCAATATTCATTAAGGAGATTCTCAGTTTTCAACCTACCTGGTTTAGGTATCAGTACCATGTCTCTGTCATAAAAGGAATTTGGTAGGACTCCTTCATCCCCTATTTTTTCAAATAGTTTATATAACATTGGGGCTAATTGTTCTTTAAATGTTTGGTAGAATTCATATGTAAATCTATCTGTCCTAGGGTTTTTTCTTAGGGAGTTGATTAGTAGCTTGTTCTATTTCTTTTTCTGATATGGGACTATTTAAGCAATTTACTTCCTCCTCTGTTAAGCTGGGAAGCCTATATTTTTGGAGGTAGTCATCCATTTCACTTAGGTACTCAAATCTATTGGCATAAAGTTGGGCAAAGTAACTCCTTATTATTGCTCTAATTTCCTTTTCATTTGTGGAAAGTTCCCCCTTTTCATTTTTAAGACTAACAATTTGATTTTCCTCTTTCCTTTTTCTGATCAGATTTACCAAAGTTTTATCTATTTTATTGGGTTTTTTTTTTCATAAAACCTACTCTTAGTTTTATTTATTATTTCAATAGTGTTTTTTTTTTGTTTTTTTTTTAACTTTCAATATTATTAATTTCTCCTTTTAGTTTTAGAATTTCAAGTTTAGTATTTGATTGGGAGTTTTACTTTGGTCTTTTTCTAGCTGTTTAAATTGCAGGAACAATTCATTGATCTTCTCTTTATCTATTTTATTCAAGTATGCTTCTAAAGATATAAAAATTCCCCTTATTACTGCTTTAGAAGCATCCCACAAATTTTGGTATGATGTCTCATTATTGTCATTATCTTAAGTGAAATTATCAGTTGTGCCTATAATTTACTGTTTCACCCAATCATTCTTTAAGATGCGATTATTTAGTTTCCAATTACTTTTTGGTCTATTTACCCCTAAATTTTTTGTTGAATGTAGTTTTTTATTGCATCGTGATCTCAAAGAAAGCATTTATTATATTCTGCCTTCCTGCATTTAAGTCCTAATATATGGTCAATTTTTGTATAGGTTCCATGAACTGCTGAGGAGAAAGTATAATCCTTTCTATCATCATTCAGTTTTCTCCAAAGACCTATCATACCTAATTTTTCTAATATTCTCTTTACCTCTTTAATTTCTTTTTTATTTGTTTTGTGGTTTGATTTATCTAATTCTGAGAGTGCAAGGTTGAGATCTCCCACTATTATAGATTTGCTGTCTATTTCTTCTTGCAACTCTCTTAACTTCTCTTTTTGGAAGTTAGATGCTGTACTACTTCGTGCATATATGTTTAGTATTGATAGTGCTTCATTGTCTATGCTACCCTTTAGCAGGATATAGTTTTCTTCATTATCTCTTGTAATTAGATCAACTTCTGCTTTTGCTTGATCTGAGATAAGGATGGCTACCCCTGCTTTTTTGACTTCACCTGAAGTATAATAGATTCTGTTCTAGCCTTTTACCTTTACTCTGTTTCTCCCTGCTTCAAATGTGTTACCTATAAACAACATATTGTAGGGTTCTGACTTTTGATCCAGTCTCCTATCTGCATCCACTTCATGGGAGAGTTTATCCCATCGCATTTATAGTTAAAATGACTAGTTCTGTATTTCCTGCCATCATACTAACCCCAGATTATGCTTTTTTTCCCTTGCCCCCTGAACTCCTTCCCCTGTATTAAACTTATTATTATTAAACTCCCCTCTTGCATCACACAGCCCTCCCTCTTTTGTATCCCTACCTCCTCCCTTTAAATCCCTTCCCCTTTTTTGTATTCTTCCCTTATTACTCTTTTCCTTTTCCCTTTTTCTCTCCCACTTTTTAATGAAGTGAGAGAGAATTCTCTGTAAAACAAACATGTCAAATATTTTCTCTTTGAGCCAATTCTGATGAATTAGATTCACCCAATGTTCCTCCCCCTCTCTAAATTCCTTCAGATATGATTGGTTTTCTTTGCCTCTTCATAGGATGTAGTTTCCCTCTTTTTATGTCCCCTTTTCCTGTTTTCTTTTTCTTTTTCTGAGGCTGGGGTTAAGTGACTTGCCCAGGGTCACACAGCTAGAAAGTGTTAAGTGTCTGAGACCAGATTTGAACTTGGGCCCTCCTGAATTCAGGGCTGGTGCTCTATTCACTGCACCACCTAGCTGCCCCCTCCTTTTCCTGTTTTCTGACACTATCCCCTTTCCATTTCTAGTTCCCTTTGTTTATGTTATATCAGTAAAATCAAATTATACATGTGGGCTTTATGTAAATCCGCAACAGAAATACAGTTCCCAAGAGTTCTTTTTACCTTTTTCTGCTTCTCTTGAGAGATCATATTTTTTCTTTAGATCTGTTTTTTCCTTAGAAACAAATGAAATTCATTTGTTTCATTAAATGTCCATCTTCTTCCATGGAAGAAAATGCTCAGCTAAGCTGGGTAGTTTACTCTTGGTTGCATTCCAAGTTTTTTTGCCTTTTGGGATATCAGATTGCAGGTCCTTTGATCCTTTAATGTGGATGCAGGCAGATCTTGAGTGACCCTTATTGTGGCACCTCGATATTTGAATTGCTTTTTCCTGGTTGCTTGTAATATTTTTTCCTTAGTCTGAGAGCTCTGAAATTTGGCCACAATATTCCATGGAGTTTTTTTTTTTTTTTTTTTTTTTAGGGTCTTTTTCAGAAGGTGTTCAATGAGTTCTTTCAATGCTTATTTTCCCTTCTGGTTCTGTTACCTCTGGGCAGTTCTCTTTTATGATTCCCTGTAAAATAGTATCTAGGCTCTTTTTTTCATCTTAATTTTCTAGAAGTTCAATAATCCTCAGATTATCTCTCCTAGATCTATTTTCCAGGTCTGTTGTTTTTCCAAGTAGATATGAAATATTTCTTTCTCTTTTTTTCATTTTTTTGGTTTTGCTTGACTGATTCTAGATGTCTCAAGGAATCATGCATTTTTATTTGTTCAGTTCTGAATTTTAATGAGTTATTGTCTTCATTAGCTTTTTTTTTTTAACCTCTTTTTGCATATGTCCAATTGAGGGTTTTTTTTTAATTTAACAGTTTTTATTTACCAGATATATGCATGGGTAATTTTACAACATTGACAATTGCCAAACCTTTTGTTCTAATTTTTCTCCTCCTTCCCCTCTCCCCAGCCAGATGGCAGGTTGACCAGTACATGTTAAACATGTTAAAGTATAAATTAAATACAATATATGTATACATGTCCAAACAGTTGTTTTGATGTACAAAAAAGTATTGGACTTTGAAATAGTGTACAATTAGCCTGAGAAGGAAATCCAAAATGCAGGTGGACAAAAATAGAGAGGTTGGGAATTTTACGTAGTGGTTTATCGTCATCTCCCAGAGTTCTTCTGCTGGGTGTAGCTGATTCAGTTCATTACTGCTCTATTAGAACTGATTTGGTTCATCTCATTGTTGAAAATCGCCCCATCCATTAGAATTGATCATCATATAGTACTGTTGTTGAAGTATACAACAATCTCCTGGTCCTACTCATTTCACTCAGCATCAGTTCATGTCAGTCTCCCCAGGCCTTTCTGAAATCATCCTGTTGGTCATTTCTTACAGAATAATATTCCATAATAATCATATACCACAAGTTATTCAGGCATTCTCCAATTGATGGGTATCCAATTAGTTTCCAGTTTCTGGCCACTACAAAGAGGGCTGCCACAAACATTCTTGCACATACAGATTCCTTTCCCTTCTTTAAGGTCTTTTTGGGATATAAGCCCAGCAGTAACACAGATGGGTCAAAGGGTATGCACAGTTGGATAACTTTTTGAGCATAGTTTCAAATTGCTCTCCAGAATGGCTGGATGTATTCACAATTCCACCAACAATGTATCAGTGTCCCTGTTTTCCCACATCCCCTCCAATATTGCTCATTATCTTTCCCTGTCATTCTGGCAGATGTGTAGTGGTATCTCAGAGTTATTTTAATTTGCATTTCTCTTATTAATAATGACTTGAAGCATCTTTTTACATGGCTAGAAATAGTTTAAATTGCTTCATCTGAGAATTGTCTGTTCATATCCTTTGACCATTTATCAATTGGAGAATGACTTGATTTCTTATAAATTAGAGTCAATTCTCTATATATTTTGGAAATGAGGCTTTATCGGAACCCTTGACTGTAAAAATGTTTTCCCAGTTTACTTCCCTTCTAATCCTATCTGCATTAATTTTGTTTGTACAAAAACTATTCAATTTGATATAATCAAAGTTTCTACTTTGTAATCAATAATGATCTCTAGTTCTTCTTTGGACATACGTTATTTTCTCTTCCACAGGTCTGAGAGGTAAACTATCCTATGCTCCTCTAATTTATTTATAATAACATTCTTTATGCCTAGGTCATGAACCCATTTTGACCTTTTTTAGTGTATGGTGTTAACTGTGGGTCAATGCCTAGTTTGTGCCATATTTCCAATTGAGTTTTTAAATGATTTGTTTTGCTCTATGGAATTTTTTTTCCATTTCACTATTTTTTTAAGTCAGTTATTTTCTTTTTCTAATTCACAAATCCTACTTTCCTAGGAGTTCTTTACTTTTTCAAGTTCACAAATTCTGTTTCCCTGCACTTCCTGGGAGTTTTTTACCTTTTCCAATTAACATTTCAGAAAGTTGTTACTCTCTTGCATAGCTTCTCTTTCCTTTCCCCATTTTTCTTCTACCTCTCTTTTAAGATTTTTAATAGTCTCTTCTAGGAAAAACTTTTGTGTTGGGGACCAACAATTATCTGAAGAATGTGCTAATTTGTCTCCTGGGGGTTGAAAACCTGCTCTCTTTCTGTATAGTAGCTATCAGTGTCCTTTTAATTTTTTTACTCATTTTTAAAGCCTGTAGGGTCTGCCGTCAGGGCCAGGAGGTTACCAGCTTCCTCTGCAGAACAGGGATAGGTGTACAGACGGCCTGTCAATCTACTACAAAAAGTGGCCATGTGCATGATTGTTCTGTGAAATAGTTCCACAATGGAAATGACTCAGGCCTGTAAGGGCCAGCTGCAGGGGGTGCCAAGCTAAGAACCCCACTGTGCAGATTAACGACTGCCCTGAGGTAAGAGACTGAGCAGTAAAAGTGTCACTACTCCAATGCAAAGCCTACTCTGGGGCTGTGGGTATTAGCAGCTGACCAGCAAATAGACCTGCAGGACTGGAAGTATCTCCCCGGGAAGTACAATCATGCTGTGGAAGTTCTGTTGCTCCAGGCTGAGCCCACCACTATGCAGATTAGAGGCTGCCCTGGGCTGCAACCCCCACCTCTGGTGTAGATTTTCAGCTGCCCTGGCCATGCTTCAGCTTGCAGCTGCACAGTTGCACTGCTCTATACTGAGTCATTTCCAGTTGGGGGAATACTTCCCTTTTAATCTTGGTTTTGTGCAAATCTTTTAAATTTATGTAATCAAAGTTGTCCATTTTCCCTTTCATAATGTTTTCTAGTTCTTCTCGTCATCTGATAGGTAAATTATCCCATGTTCTCCTAATTTGTTTATGATATCATCCTTTATGTTCAAATCAAGTACCAATTTTGACTTTATTCTTATGGGGTATGACATATTACATATAAGTCTATGCTGAATTTCTGACATATTATTTTCCAGTTTTCCAAGCAATTTTTGTCATGTAGTGAGTTTTTCTTCCAGAAGCTAGAATTTGAAGTTTTATCAAATACTAGACTATTATAAGCTTTGATCATTGTGTCATGTGCAACTCATCTATTTCAGTGATCCACCACTGTATTTCTTAGCCAATACTCAATGGTTTTAATGACTGCTGCTTTATAATATAATTTTAGGTTTGGTTTATTTCAATTAACACTAACTAAAATAGAGTAACCTAGGATGCTAGAAAAATTTTTTTTGTTTTTTGCTTTACATTACTGATGGTTGTAATTAACTATGTAGATAATAGATTTTTAACTTGCTTCATGTAATCTTTGCGAGGTATTGAAAAGAGTTTGGAGAGGAGGAACATAGTCCAAGTCCAAAAGTGTACAGACAGGGGATGGAATTTCTCCTCCAGTTTAAAAGAGCTCAAGAGAGCAAAGATATCACAACAGCATTAATCCATAAGTCTCATGCAGTCCACAACGCTCAAATGTAACTGGAATGAAATAAACATGTATTTGGGAAATATTTAACAAAATAAATGAAAATGCAGTAAAACAGATGATATCATATTTTAAGCTAAATCAATAGGTGACCTGCAGGAGTCCTCAGGCAGATTGATTAACAGTCCTATTTCGTTTTTAGTTTGATATTGCAACACAAAAGGATTCATCAAAAATATAGTGATTGATGCTTAGACAGCAGAGATGGGAAAAAATATCACAATTGGTCTACCTCAGAAAAATCTAGTTTCAGTTGGAGGAAGGTCACATAAAATCTTGGAATTAGAGTCCAACCAACTCATTTTATAACTGAGAAAAGTGAAATCAAGATTGGTGATTTATCAAAAGCTATATGGGGCTAAGTGGAAAAATAAAGATTCAAATTCTGGTCTTTCTGGCTCCCCTTAATCTCCATTCACCCTTCTATCCTCAGACATGTTACAGATCAGGATCTGAGAGCATTTGCTCTGCCATCAGGAGCAGGGACCAAGAAGCATCAGTGACAAAAAGCACTGGAAGCTGTTGCCAGGAATCATCAGTGATATGTTCTACCTATGAAAGACTCTGCCAGCAGGAATTAGTCAGTAGCTGTTCCTGTAGCAGTTGCTGGCAATTGGTGATCTTTTTTGAGGAGAAGGTATACAGCAAAGTCATTATATCTAGATCTGATGACATCAAGGTCTAGGGCATCCCCTCCAATCTCAGTGCAGGTTACCTTTGTGGATTAAGGGGTCAATGATCAACATTTAACATTGAAGTCTTATCTCATCTTTGTTCATGGTGACATTTCTGCAATAGAACAAAACAGAAGTTGGGCTAGCCTATTGCCTTCTCCCAAATCACCATTTCATGCTGGGACACTACATGAAACAAGATAATGTTTAATTGTCTGTTACTGAACACTTTCTAATCTTTATCCTGATGGATTCTGCTCTGATTTGGACTGTCACAATGAGAAAGGCCTTTTGATTTAGTGAACAAAACATTTCTCTCAAGTGGATTTGTGCTCTCAAAATATGTTAAATTCTATGTAGCCAGGTAATAACATATATACATACACACACACACACACACACATACACACACACACATATATATATATATATATATATATATATATATATATATATATATATATATATATATATATATATATATATATATATATATATATATATATATATATATATATATATATATATATATATATATATATATATATATATATATATATATATATATATATGGGTGGTATATGTGTGGAGAGGGGCAGACAAAACATGAAATGATTGCATAATTCCATAGCATAAAAATTAGCAACTTGGAAGCTCAGAATTATAGGATTGATATAATGAAAGGTACTCTGAATGGTAATTTTCCTCACATATTGTTGATTATCACTTTGTTAATTGTTACTTCCTCACCTCACACATATTCTAGAGGATAAAAGTATTTATCTGTACCTGTGGTGGGATGAATTGGGGATTCTTTCCATTTCCAATAGAAGCAATTCAAAGAATAGGCCAGTAAGGCTATGTCAAGTTTCTTACAAACAAAAACATAATATAGCATACTCCATTTTAGTTCAAATACATGTTCAAGATGAATGTCCAGCAAGCTTGCTGTGATCTTCTCGGGAATTGAATTAATCCTATTAGGAAATACAAAGTTAAGGCAAAACCAACACTATATACCTCAGCCCTTCCCACACAAAAAGCAGCTGGCATTGAGGAATATGAAACCTTAAAGCCTTCCCTGGACCAATAAAAATTTTCTTATAAGTTGTTTCAATTTTAGCCTCTAGAGGTCAGCACAAGATTATTATTTAGGAAAATAGACATGGGAATTCCACACCTTTCCTTTAGCATTTAAAAAAATTGTTCACTGAACAAAACAGCCTCTCTGTATTGTTAGTGGGCATAATTTAGATGATAGAGAGATGGATAGAGATAGATAGATAGATAGATAGATAGATAGAAAGAGAAGTAGAATTACAAATAAATATAGAGAAGCAGTTGGAGATAGACATTACATAGGAATTATAGGTCAGGCATTAGCAGGTTTCTGTTAAAAGTCCAGTCTTATGGTTTAAATTATGTATTTAAATTACCTTAAAGGATACACATCCTCCCCATCTTAGTATAAATAGCAGAATACAAGATTATCTTGAACTTTAATCTGACAATTGAATTTATATGAATTTGAATTTATGACCTCTAAACTGAAAAACTTTATTCCTTGAAAATAAAAATAAGTTTAAGAATGATGAATTTATCACTAAATAATATATATTTCTTTAAACTTTTTTAAAAGGGCATACTATAATTATGAAAAATTAATTAAATACAACAGTTACTTACTAATGGTAACAGCTACCATGCATAGGAATTGCACTAGGTCCTTGAAAATTTGTAAAAATGAGTACTATTTTTTTATTCTCAAATTGTTTACAATATAATATTGAGGGTAGATAGTTGGGTCAAGGAACAAAAATACATCAAAACAGTGCCTGATAGCATATTAGAGTAGGAAACACTGGACTCTAGAGTCTGAGGACCTGGATTATAATTCTGCTTCTGACAACTTAATACATATATGACCTTAGGTAAGTACGACTAGAGAGAATCTGAAATCCTTTCTAAGTGCTAGCACTATGATTTCGTAGTTTATGGTACAAAGAAGACAATTTGCTATCAGAGAAATAAAAAGGGCTATAGAAGTCTAAATTTGTTTTCTTGGATGATACATAAGATAAATAAAATTCTACTAATCTTATATTGACTGATATTCTCAGTAATGCATTTATCTGTAAAAACACAAATCTTTAACATTATTATTTGGAACAAAAGAATAAAAATTGGCCAGTGATCATAAACTCAGTGCTGTTTTTCCCGACATCCTTATTTTTTAACTTCAAACTAGTTTCTATTTCTAAAATTCTTTAACTTCTTCTTCTCTTTTCTTACTCTTCCTTCCTTCCTTCCTTCCTTCCTTCCTTCCTTCCTTCCTTCCTTCCTTCCTTCCTTCCTTCCTTCCTTCCTTCCTTCCTTCTTTTCTTCCTTCCTTCCTTCCTTCCTTCTTTTCTTCCTTCCTTCCTTCCTTCCTTCCTTCCTTCCTTCCTTCCTTCCTTCCTTCCTTCCTTCCTTTTTTATTTCTTCATTTAAATTAATTGAGCAAATATTTCAATACATCCAAGGTTGTCTGCTAAATGCTGTGAGAAATACAAAGATGAACAAAATATTGCCCCTGCTTCTAAGAGGTTCTTTTAGTAATATGTTTTCATGTATCTAGATCTTCAAGTACAAGGACTTTATTTTGTCAAATCACTTTTCCAAAGATTCAGAAATAATTATTTCTTTTTTTTTTATTCATTTTTCCAAATTATCCCCTTCCTCCCTCCACTCCCTCCCCCCTATGGCAGTCAATCCCATACATTTTACATGTGTTACAATATAACCTAGATACAATATATGTGTGTAAATACTATTTTCTTGTTGCACATTAATTAATAGCTTCCGAAGGTATAAGTAACCTAGGTAAATAGACAGTAGTGCTAACAATTTACATTCACTTCCCAGTGTTCCTTCTCTGGGTATGGTTATTTCTGTCCATCATTGATCAACTGGAAGTGAGTTGGATCTTCTTTATGTTGAAGATTTCCACTTCCATCAGAATACATCCTCATACAGTATTGCTGTTGAAGTGTACAGTGATCTTCTGGTTCTGCTCATTTCACTCAGCAACAGTTGATTTAAGTCTCTCCAAGCCTCTCTGTATTCCTCCTGCTGGTCATTTCTTACAGAGCAATAATATTCCATAACCTTCATATACCACAATTTACTCAACCATTCTCCAATTGATGGACATCCATTCAACTTCCAGTTTCTAGCTACAACAAAAAGAGCTGCCACAAACATTTTGGCACATACAGGTCCCTTTCCACTCTTTAGTATTTCTTTGGGATATAATCCCAATAACAGCAATGCTGGGTCAAAGAGTATGAACAGTTTGACAACTTTTTGGGCATAGTTCCAAATTGCTCTCCAGAATAGCTGGATTCTTTCACAACTCCACCAACAATGTATCAGTGTCCCAGTTTTCCCACATCCCCTCCAACATTCATCATTATTTGTACCTGTCATCTTAGCCAATCTGACAGGTGTGTAGTGGTATCTCAGAGTTGTCTTAATTTGCATTTCTCTGATCAGTAGTGATTTGGAACACTCTTTCATATGAGTGGAAATAGTTTCAATTTCATCATCTGAGAATTGTCTGTTCATATCCCTTGACCATTTATCAATTGGAGAATGGTTTGGTTTCCTATAAATCAGGGTCAGTTCTCTATATATTTTGGAAATGAGACCTTTGTCAGAACCTTTACTTTAAAAAATATTTTCCCAATTTGTTACTTCCCTTCTAATCTTGTTTGCATTAGTATTGTTTGTACAGAAACTTTTTAGTTTGATGTAATCAAATGTAATCAAAATCTTCTATTTTGTGAACAATAATGATCTCTAGTTCTCCTCTGGTCATAATAGACTATTCTCTGTTCCTCTAATCTATTTATGATCTCATTCTTTATGCCTAAATCATGGACCCATTTTGATCTTATCTTGGTATATGGTGTTAAGTGTGGATCCATATCTAATTTCTGCCATACTAATTTCCAGTAGAAATAATTATTTCTAATAACTTAGAAGTCATCTAGTCCAACACATTATTTTTCAGATGAGGGACCCGGCCTACAGTATTAAAGTGACTTGTTTAGACTTACTCAAATACTAAGTATCAAAGACAGAATTTTATATTATTTCCTCAGATTCTGAGATCAGAATTCTTTGTGCTCCAGCATAGAATTTCCTAAGAGTACTGAAAGAGATGGTAGCCTAACAAAAAAAGTAGCACTGTCTATGGGTGGAGGTAGTATAGGAAAAGACAAAATACAAAAAATGGCACACCCCATATGAAATCATTTCAAGTATTTTGCAACAATATGGTTAATCCATTTTATTAAGGGAGCAGTCAATAAAGTGGAACGATATTTGGAGTCAGGAAGTCTAATATTCTTATCCCTACTATGGTAATGTTTATCACCTTTGAAACTTTAGATTTTGCTTCTTAACTTGACTTACAAAGTAAAAGTGAGTTTGTCCTATCTACTTCACAAGCTTATTGTGAATAAAGTGCTTTGAAAATCTTCCACATTGTTAAAATGTAGATACTAAAAATATCCTGTTTCACAAATTACGAAGTAAATGTATTTTAGAAATTGGATCATTAAACAAAAATTATCATAGCACTATTTCAAAATGTTATGCGAAAAATACATTTATGTATTAAATCATTATGATTAAATTATTATTAAGATTAGTATTATGTTAGAGTATAGATTTATAAAACTGCCCTAACCACATTCAGCCCTGTACCCATTTATGATTTTTTGAGAATCTGCAGGAACAATGCCTCATATGGTGTTTTCAAGTATGGGCTATGCTTGCAATGCAATAAAACATTTGTTGCATTGAAAAGGATAAATCTAAAGAACACAAAACAAAGGGCACTAGTTTAATAGCTCAAAAGAACCTGAGTTCAGTGGGATAATATAACTGTCACCTCCAAAAAGCAAGTATTGATGCATGAATAAGGAGGGATATTATGAGTCCCTGATTCATATTCAGCACATGACAAGTCCCCATGTTACTTTGCCAATAATTTTAATTTAATAAGCACAAGTGTCAAGGGGCTACTTCAGATATGCTGCAGCTGCTCCCTCCTACGTCCTCCTCCCTTGGAAAGTTCATCTCACTAGCTGGCTTTTCCCTTCCCTTCTTCATAGACAGGAGCTATCTCTATTTGTGTTCACACTGATGCATACTAAGAGTCATTCTATTGTCTTTAGGCCAAGTCACCACAGCTTTTGTAGTTCCTTCAATATCCTCATGTATCCCTATTTGTCCATATCTGGGAATGACCCCAAAAAGAATTCCATGTGGGGCTAAAGGTGAGGTGCACTGAGAAAAGAAAACATTGATAAAAGGCAATAACTAGAATTACTACAATTCCCCTGGCCTGCAGATTTAAAAAAATCCAACATTTTACAAATTTATGGTTCTTTAAAGGGAGAGGAAGGGAGGTTGGATTGTAATCTGGTAAAATCTCATGTGTATACCCTCTAGTTGGGTTGATTTTTTTAAATGAAATAAAGCACAGATGAAGGAGACCACATAGTATTTATTTTAAGGACTGTTAAGAAATAAAATTGAAGAGGAAATAATGCCTGACTAGTGATGCTAATGACTAATTAAAGGTTGCAAATTATAATCTAGTAAAGGTTCTTAATGTAATAGCCCACACGCTTAATACAACTACTTTTTTCTCACTGGTTTACTCAGTCTGAAAATGTTAGAGCCGGAAAGGAATCTATTTCAACTCCATCTTATCCCAGATGAGGACACTGCCTCACAGAAAAGTCAATGTGATCCCTCTAAGATCATGCAGTAAAGCAATAGAAAATATTTGCAACTGTCTATTAGATTTATCACTAACAGAGTACCATAATATTGCATTTTGCCTCTTTTGCTGACTGAATAAACAGATAAATTCATTTAAGAGATATACTTTACTTTTCTTGTGTATCAGTATACAAAATCTAATAAAAAGGTAAGTATCTATGTCCTTCACTAAATTATAATCAAATGGGTTATAATGGCTTTTTTGTGTGTTTGTGTCCCTTTTAATCTTGATCTGGATTTAAATGTTTCTTTAAAATATAGGTAAACAAAATTTACCCAGTAGGTATAAATAATTACTGTTTTATGGGGGTGGTTATTCTGATTTTCATGCAGGATACAATCGCAAAGTATATCATGCCCCCTAAACATGAAACTAGGCATCTTATTATAGTGGATAGAGTATTAGACTAAAATCAAGAGGATTCAAATCCTATTCATGACATTAGCAATAGAATCCTGGGCAAGTTTCTCTCTAAGCTTCAGTTTATTCTGCTTTAAAATGGAAATAATAATTCCTTTACTATCTCCCTTATGAGTTTTTTGAAAGACTCAAATGAGATAATAGATATAGAGGTCTTGGCAAACTTGAAAATATACTACTGGTAATCAGGCCTAAGGTGGTCATCATGCAACAATACAAAAGAAGCTTGATGAAAGAAGATATTGTTTTATTGTTTGTATTGCTAGGGCCTAGCACAAAGGCTAGCAATAGAAATCACTTAATAGATGCTTCTTGATTAACAAATCAAAATGATATGATTATTATGACTGCCAAAGAAAATTGTCAAATTAAATTAATCTCCTATGACAAATGACATATTGACTGTTTAATATGTTTTATATGTCACTGAAGAGAACATTAAAAATCTTACATATTCGAGGGGCGGAGCCAAGATGGCGGAGAGGAAACACACGACTCAGTGAACGTCCTCACTCCCTCACAACCAATTAGATAAATTAAGTCTCAGAATTAGCCCAGGACTGATAGATACCACAAGGACTGGAAGCACGACTTACCAGCTGAAGAGAATCTGGAGTTTCAACAGGAAAGGTCAGTTCTCAGGGGAGGAATAAGAAAGACCAGCACAGACGGTGGGGTAGGGGCACACTGCGCCCATTGCGCTGGGAAGGGCTCTGGGATCAGAGAAGCCACTGAGGTAAAGGAATCTGGCACAGGCTGTTAGCTCTTCTCTGCTAATTATTTAGCAGTTCAGAAGAGAAAGCCAAAATATTTTAAAACTCAGATTAAATTTTCCCCGGACCCTGGGGGTGACTCGGCACCAGGGGGTGTGGCCTCAGCTACCTCCTGAGAATAGTTAAGAGACTGACAAGTGGGTGGATACGGCCCAAGGCAACACACACGGCCTAGCTTAGCTGGAGGGAGTGGAACTCAGCTCCAGGAAGTCCCAGAGAAGCGGAACCTTTGAACTAGGGACCGCGGTTTCTGGCAGACACTTCCAGTTTGAGCGCAGGGGCTTCTTACGTCACCTGCTGCAGACACCCACTCCCCACCCGGACACATAGCCTGGGCTTCCTGCAGTCTTCACTATTCTACGCCCTCGAAGCACAGCAGTGCTAATCACCTCTGAGGCACCTCCAGGGAGGGGGTGGGGAACTCTCTCCCAGAGCTCTCTCTTAGCTCAGGCGCAGGAGCCGCTGCATCCATCCCGTCTGGGAGGAAGCTGGTAAAGAAGTAAATAATTTCCTACCCCAGAGACAGACCCCAAAAGATTTTTTTCAAGTATGAACAAAAAAGCTAGAAAAACCATAGATTCCTTCTATACAGAGAAAGAGCGGGTGTCCAACCCCGAGGAAGTTGACAGCAGAGAATCAGATAACAACCTAAAGGGGAATGATTCCTGCCCCCCATCACATAACTCTCTCCTAGAAGAAGCTCTTAAGAAATTGAGGGAGATCGAAGAAAAATGGGGCAAGGAAAGGGAAGTTATGATAGAAAATAATAATGTCCTGAAATTGGAGTTGGAAAAAATAAAGAATTCACAGGAGATGCAGGGAAACAAAATTAGTGAATTAGAAAAGGTTAAAAAAACACAGGAAAGTAGGATTTCTGAATTGGAAAAGATAAAAAAGTCTCAAGAAAATAGAATTTCTGAATTGGAAAAAGAAAATAATTCTCAAAAAAAAAAATTAGGGAAATGGAAAAAAACTCAATAGAGCAAAATAATTCATTTAAAAACGAAATTGGGCATTTACAAAAAGAACTAAAAACTGTGAAAGAAGAAAATAACTCCTTAAAAGTCAGGATGGAACAAATAGAAATGAATGATTCACAGAGAACCCAAGAATCAGTCAAACAAAACAAAAAAAATGAGAAGCTGGAGAACAACGTCAAATACTTACTGGGAAAATCTATAGACCTGGAAAATAGATCTAGGAGAGATAATCTGCGGATTATTGGACTTCCAGAAAACTATGACCAAAAAAAGAGCCTAGATTCTATTTTACAGGAAATTATCAAAGAGAACTGTCCAGAGATAATAGAAACAGAAGGGAAAGTAGATGTGGAAAGAATTCATCGAACTCCTTCTGAAATAGACCCTAAAAAAAGAACACCACGGAATATTGTGGCTAAGCTGCAGAATTACCACACAAAGGAGAAAATCCTGCAAGCAGCTAGAAAAAAACAATTTAAATACCAAGGTGCCACAATAAGGGTCACCCAAGATCTGGCTGCCTCCACATTAAAAGATAGAAGGGCCTGGAACCTGATATTCCGAAAGGCAAAAGATCAAGGACTGCAACCAAGAATGAACTACCCAGCTAAGTTTAGCATCTTTTTCCATGGAAGAAGATGGTCATTCAATGAAACAGAGGAATTCTATATGTTTCTAAGAAAAAAACCAGACTTAAACAAAAAATTTGATCTACATCCACAAGACTGAAGAGAAACAGAAAAAGGTACACAGAACCCTTGAGAACTGTAACTTTGTTGTGGGTATATAAAAAATACTCAAGGATAATTTGATTTTACTGATATAAAAGAAAAAAAGGGGGGTGTGGTAAAGGGAAGGAGGTCGGTTCAGAAAAAGGGGAAGGAGTGATAAAAAGAGGGGAAACTACATCCCAGGAAGAGACATAGAAAATACACCATATCTGAGGGAACTTAGTGAGGGGGAGAATCATTGTGTGAATCTTACTCTCATCAGAAGAGGCTCAAAGAGTAAATAATTAACATATTTGTTTTTCAGAGAATTTTCTCTCACCTCATTAAAAGGGGGGAGAGGAAAAGGGGAAAGGAAAAGGAGAATAAGTGAAGGGACTTGGAGGGAGGGGGGAGGGATCCTAAAAAAAAAAAAAAAAAAAAAAAAAAAAAAAAAAAAAAGAGGGAGGGTTGCGCGTCACAAGGGGGGTCTGTAAATTAAATATCGGGGAGGGGGATCAGGGGGGTCAAGGGAAAAAAGTATAATCTGGGGATAATACGATGGCAGGAAATACAGAATTAGTAATTTTAACTGTAAATGTAAATGGGATGAACGATCCCATCAAACGGAGACGGATAGCAGATTGGATCAAAAAGCAGAACCCTACAATATGTTGTCTACAGGAAACACACTTAAAGCAGGGAGATACATACAGAGTAAAGGTAAAAGGTTGGAACAGAGCTTATTATGCTTCAGGTAAAGCCAAAAAAGCAGGGGTAGCTATCCTTATCTCAGATCAAGCAAAAGCAGAAGTAGATCTCGTTAAAAAAGATAAGGAAGGAAACTATATCCTGCTGAAAGGTAGCATAAATAATGAAGCCATATCAATACTAAACATATATGCACCAAGTGGTATAGCATCTAACTTTCTAAAGGAAAAGTTAAGAGAACTGCAAGAAGAAATAGACAGTAAAACTATAATAGTGGGAGATCTCAACCTTGCACTCTCAGATTTAGACAAATCAAACCACAAAACAAACAAGAAAGAAATTAAAAAAGTAAATAGAACATTAGAAAAACTAGGTATGATAGACCTTTGGAGAAAACTGAATGGCAATAGGAAGGAATATACTTTCTTCTCAGCAGTTCATGGATCCTATACAAAAATTGACCATATATTAGGACATAAAGATCTCAAAATTAAATGTAGGAAGGCAGAAATAATAAATGCCTTCTTCTCAGATCACAATGCAATAAAAGCTACATTCAGTAAAAAGTTAGGGGTAAATAGACCAAAAAGTAATTGGAAACTGAATAATCTCATCTTAAAGAATGACTGGGTGAAAGAGCAAATTATAGAAACAATTAACAATTTCACCCAAGATAATGACAATGATGAGACATCATATCAAAATCTTTGGGATGCAGCTAAAGCAGTAATAAGGGGAAATTTTATATCTTTAGAGGCTTATTTGAAGAAAATTGAGAAAGAGAAGATTAACGAATTGGGCTTACAACTTAAAAGGCTAGAAAAAGACCAAATTATAAACCCCCAACCAAAAATTAAACTCGAAATACAAAAATTAAAAGGAGAAATCAATAAAATTGAAAGTAAAATAACTATTGAATTAATAAATAAAACCAAGAGTTGGTTTTATGAAAAAGCCAATAAAATAGATAAACCTTTGGTAAATTTGATCAAAAAAAAGAAAGAGGAAAATCAAATTGATAGTCTTACAAATGAAAAGGGGGATCTTTCCACCAATGAAGAGGAAATTAGAGAAATAATAAGGAGTTACTTTGCCCAACTTTATGCCAATAAATTTGATAACTTAAGTGAAATGGATGACTTTCTCCAAAAATATAGGCTCCCTAGATTAACAGAGGAGGAGATAAATTGCTTAAATAGTCCCATTTCAGAAAAAGAAATAGAACAAGCTATTAATCAACTCCCCAGGAAAAAATCCCCAGGGCCAGATGGATTCACATGTGAATTCTACCAAACATTTAAAGAACAATTAGCCCCAATGTTATATAAATTATTTGAAAAAATAGGGGATGAAGGAGTCCTACCAAACTCCTTTTATGACACAGACATGGTACTGATACCTAAACCTGGTAGATCGAAAACTGAGAAAGAAAATTATAGACCAATCTCCTTAATGAATATTGATGCTAAAATCTTAAATAAGATATTAGCAAAAAGACTTCAGAAAATCATCTCCAAGATAATACACTATGATCAAGTAGGATTTATTCCAGGAATGCAGGGCTGGTTTAATATTAGGAAAACTATTAATATAATTGACCATATTAATAATCAAATTAATAAGAACCATATGATCATCTCAATAGATGCAGAAAAAGCATTTGACAAAATCCAACATCCATTCCTACTAAAAACTCTTGAGAGTATAGGAATAAATGGATTATTCCTTAGAATAATCAGGAGTATATATTTAAGACCGTCAGTAAGCATAATATGCAATAGAAATAAACTGCAACCTTTCCCTGTAAGATCAGGAGTGAAACAAGGTTGCCCACTATCACCATTACTATTCAATATAGTACTAGAAACGCTAGCCTCGGCAATAAGAGCCGAGAAAGAGATTCAAGGAATTAGAGTAGGAAATGAGGAAATCAAACTATCACTTTTTGCAGATGACATGATGGTATACTTAGAGAACCCCAAAGACTCTGCTAAAAAGCTACTAGAAATAATTCAAAATTTCAGCAAAGTGGCAGGATACAAAATAAATCCACATAAATCCTCGGCATTTTTATATATCACTAACAAAATGCAACAGCAAGAGATACAAAGAGAAATTCCATTCCAAACAAATGTTGAGAGTATAAAATATTTGGGAATCCATCTACCAAAGAAAAGTCAGGAATTATATGAGAAAAATTACAAAACACTTGCCACAAAAATAAAATCAGATTTAAATAATTGGAAAGACATTCAGTGCTCTTGGATAGGCCGAGCGAATATAATAAAGATGACAATACTCCCCAAACTAATCTATTTATTTAGTGCTATACCAATCAGACTCCCAAGAAACTATTTTAATGACCTAGAAAAAATAACAACAAAATTCATATGGAAGAATAAAAGGTCAAGAATTGCAAGGGAACTAATGAAAAAAAACTCAGAGGAAGGTGGTCTAAGTGTACCTGATCTAAAGCTATATTATATAGCAACTGTCACCAAAACCATTTGGTATTGGCTACAAAATAGACCGGTAGATCAGTGGAACAGATTAGATACAAAGGACAAAAAAGGGTACATCTATAGCAATCTAATCTTTGACAAACCCAAAGATTCCAACATTAGGGATAAAAATTCATTATTCGGAAAAAACTGTTGGGAAAACTGGAAATTAGTATGGCAGAAATTAGATATGGATCCACACTTAACACCATATACCAAGATAAGATCAAAATGGGTCCATGATTTAGGCATAAAGAGGGAGATAATAAATAGATTGGAGGAACAGAGGATAATCTACCTCTCAGACCTGTGGAGGAGGAAGGAATTTATGACCAGAGGAGAACTAGAGATCATTATTGATCACAAAATAGAAGATTTTGATTACATCAAACTAAAAAGTTTCTGTACAAATAATACTAATGCAAACAAGATTAGAAGGGAAATAACAAATTGGGAAAATATTTTTAAAAACAAAGGTTCTGACAAAGGTCTCATTTCCAAAATATATAGAGAACTGACCCAAATTTATAAGAAACCGAACCATTCTCCAATTGATAAATGGTCAAAGGATATGAACAGACAATTCTCAGAGGAAGAAATTGAAACTATATCCACTCACATGAAAGAGTGTTCCAAATCACTGCTGATCAGAGAAATGCAAATTAAGACCACTCTGAGATACCACTACACACCTGTCAGATTGGCTAAGATGACAGGAACAAATAATGACAAATGTTGGAGGGGATGTGGGGAAACTGGGACACTAATACATTGCTGGTGGAGTTGTGAAAGAATCCAGCCATTCTGGAGAGCAATCTGGAATTATGCCCAAAAAGTTATCAAACTGTACATACCCTTTGACCCAGCAGCGCTACTACTGGGATTATATCCCAAAGAAATACTAAAGAGCGGAAAGAGACATATATGTGCCAAAATGTTTGTGGCAGCTCTTTTTGTTGTAGCTAGAAACTGGAGGATGAATGGATGTCCATCAGTTGGAGAATGGTTGGGTAAATTGTGGTATATGAAGGTTATGGAATATTATTGCTCGGTAAGAAATGACCAGCAGGAGGAATATAGAGAGGCCTGGAGAGACTTAAATCAACTGATGCTGAGTGAAATGAGCAGAACCAGAAGATCACTGTACACTTCAACAACAATGCTGTATGAGGATGTATTCTGATGGAAGTGGAAATCTTCAACATAAAGAAGATCCAACTCACTTCCAGTTGATCAATGATGGACAGAGGTAGCTACACCCAGAGAAGAAACACTGGGAGGGGAATGAAAATTGTTAGCACTAATATCTGTCTGCCCAGGTTACATGTACCTTCGGAATCTAATGTTTATTGTGCAACAAGAAAGTGATATTCGCACACATGTATTGTACCTAGACTATATTGTAACACATGTAAAATGTATGGTATTGCCTGTCGTCGGGGGGAGGGAATAGAGGGAGGGGGGGTAAATTGGAAAAATGAATACAAGGGATAATATTATAAAATATATATATATATATATATAATAAAAAAAAAATCTTACATATTCAAAGAGGAAAAGAAACATATATGATGCCTCCTGATTTTGTGGCAGTATCTATCTATTCTTAAAATAATGTGGCAAGAAGCTCATGTCTTTTCTGCCCTTCCACATCTTTTTAAGACAAGGCATAAAAATAGTTTGAAAAAACCTAAAGACTATATGTGAAAGACAATATTTAAAGAGTAGTGTGTTTGTATTAGAAAAAAATTGTGTCTGATTTCAGGCTTTAATAGATATCATGGACAAGTCACAACCCCTGTGAGCCTCCATTAATTACTCTATAAAATGGAGAAATAAAACTTGTGTAAAAGGCATAAAGGCTTTGTTGTGGTGACTGGAATTCTGGTAAACCCCTTTCAGGCTTTTTAGTGATATTTTGGAGACTTATTTAATCAGAATTCCTCAGGGCAGTTTGCATGACATGATGAATGAAAGAAGAAGAGAACAAAAGTCAGGAGATGGGAAGAAAAAATGGAAGTGAAGTGACTAGTCACTTCACCAGCTTGAGACTCAATTTTTTCATGAATAAAAGTGGAGGTGGGTGTTCTCTAATAAATCCAAACTTGAAACACTCTGGTTCCTTCTTGCTGTGATCTCACAAATCTTCCTACCATGGGGACTATGCTTCTTGTACATAACCCCTCATTTAATATCCTTTAAGTCATAGCTTAGTTTTTTTAATTTCCCTATAGACTCAATAATCTCAAATCTTCTGACTCTGGCTCATTAGTACTGATTTCTAATTCTATGTCCAATATGATTATTTTCCAATTTTTTTTTCTAAATTAAACCAAGGCCACAGCTAGGTGGCACAGTGGATAGAGCACCAGTCCTGAAATCAGGAGGACCTCACTTCAAATCTGGTCTCAGACACGTAATACTGCCAACTGTGTGCCCCTGGGCAAGTCACTTAACTCCAATTGCTTCACTAAAAATATAAATAAATAAATAAACCAAAATCAGCTTGCAGTTCAATATCCTTCTGAGTGATGTTTGTAGTAGTAGTGGTCCAGGCAAGGGCAGGGATGCTACTTAGTTAGTGGTAGAAAGAATTCTAGAACACTTTAAATAAAACATTTTTCTTTCAAGTAATTTATTAATGCCTTCCAGAGGAGAACACGTAATTAATTTTCACCTATTCAGTACATTCTTTCTTTCCCTTACCTTTTACCACCTATGAGATCATCTTTTTCTCTGAGGCTGTGGTTAAGTGACTTGCCCAGGGTCACACAGCTAGGAAGTGTTAAGTGTCTGAGACCAGATTTGAACTCGGGTCTTCCTGAATTCAGGGCTGGTGCTCTATCCACTGCACTACCTAGCTGCCCCAGATCATAGTAGCTTTAGCTCTATAAGCATTTTTTCTTCTTCCATTCCTACTGTGATGATTTCCATGTGGTAGTTTTTAAACTGAAAGATCTATTAATCAATAGACTTCATTGTCCACTGTGGTTACCCATGTCCGACAAATCATGAGCTGATCAATTCTTTCCTGAATTGGTTAATTTCTTAATTGGTTCATTTATACCAAATAATTCTCTTGTCTGATATCTATGAAGAACAGACATTTACCTATTGAAATGTGAATTGTTGTCATATTTCATGAAAGCACTTATTAGTGTCTTGGAAGTGCATTTGCCAGAATTCCATTATAGCAAGACATCAAACATAATGCTTTCCATTTTGGGAGACAAACAACTGTCTCTTGGGTGCCCTCTGCTGTCAGGCTTTATTATGTGTTATGGATATAGGATTAAGCACTTTTTGTTCTTTTGTGAATTATTTTGCATAGTACCAAAGCACTTGTTTTCAAAACTTTAACCTCTTCACTGTTGCTATGATTTTCTAACTGCCACAGCATTAAGTGGAAATAGAGTATTCATGCATCCTTAAAGCATGACAGAGCATTAGAGACAAGAGTCCAAGAGGAAGCCAAAAGCACTCAGAAAAATCTAGTCTTAAAATTACCATAATAGTATGAACAGCAAAAAGAAAAAATTAGATCCAATTGTTTTTCTCCATCAGTGACTATTAATCTGAGGTTAATGCATTTCTTATGTGTCTTTATAAAAAGATTTCAGAGACTACATGAACTTAGATAAGAAATATATATATATATATATATATATATATATATATACACATATATTTCATTTTACCAACTTCTGACCAAAATAAAATATTTCTTTTTTTTTCTTTTTGTTTATTTTGAACATCTGAAAAAAAATTGAGTTCAAAATTCCCTCACACCAGTCCTTAACTACCCTTTGAGAAAGCATGATATATCATCAATTTAGGATTAAAAAAAAAATATATATATATATATATATATATATATATATATATTCTGAAAAGTGGTTCATAAACTTCAACAGACTTCCAAAGGACAAAAATAAAGTTAATAATTCATGACATAAATTAACAAAAATGTATTAATTATTAGGTACTTATCACAGTGCCTAGAATACATCAATAGTTGATATTATCATTATTAAGGTTCCTATGCTTTTTAGTAGTTCTTAATGAATAAATTATGTGATTTTATTGCCAGAAATTGGCCTTGGCATGATAAAAATAGTAACATCTTTCCTTAAAATGTCTTCAATTGTTTCCTATCAAATTGAATGAATTGAATTAATAAAGGTCTAGAACGCATTGGCATTTCTCTTTAATTCAAAATCATCTGATGCTGGTGTGTTGGCTATCTTTGCTCACAACAGTAGCAGACAAAAAACTGTGATTCATTATTTATCCTGAAACATAAGTAGACTAGATTCTGTGAGGCAAAATAATGCAGAGGCAAGAGCAATGGATTTCAAATTTGAGAACTGCAGTTCACATCTTGTCTCAGAAACAAAGACATTTTGGACAATCACTTAACCTTTCTGAGCCTCAGTTTTCTCCACTGTAAATTTAGGGGATTGGATTAAAGCACCTCAAAGGTCCATTGCACTAAACCTGATGACTAGAGGAATTGAATTAGGATTAAGATTTTTCTGGATAATAGCTCAACTCTAGAAGAACATTCAATCTATATTGCTTCTTTTATCTCAGGATATCATTCATTCACTGAACACAGACTTGTTCTCATTGAAAAATGTATAGATTTTTTTTCATTTTTCATTTTACATTTCAATGAATAAGAAGCCAATAAGAAACAAAAGGAAACAAAACAAAATAACAACAATGGGTAATTTGGTTCCAATAACAAAAAAAAAAAAAAAAAACTCTACAAATTTATAGTGAGGGCAAAAAGGAATAAAGTGGCTGAAGAAAAATTTAGGTGACCCCATGACCCCAAACTTGGGAAGAAAACATCAGAGAATTGTTTTAATACTCTAAACACTGTAACAGAGCATCACTTAGATGTGAATAAATTTCTTCCAGTGTTCATTTGATTACCAAGAGATAAGGACTTTTCAACTCTGGTTATGTAATGACAGACTAAAGTCAAATAGGTCCCAGAGGCAGGTAACAAGCCAAGTGGCAGATGAATCTCACTGTTTTTTCAGAGTAAATGAAGCTTTAAAATTCAGGATGATGAGAAAATAACTGGACACAGGTGTATGGACTTAATTAAAAAAAGAAGAGAATAGAAAGCTTTTCCCAAAAAACATTATATATCTAGTATATCTCAAACCCACTATTCAACTATATAGATAGATAGATAATTTATCTATCTATCTATCTATCTATCTATCTATCTATCTATCTATCTATCTATCTATCTGTGTGTGTGTGTATGTGTGGAGAGAGAGAGAGAGAGAGAGAGAGAGAGAGAGAGAGAGAGAGAGAGAGAGAGAGAGAGAGAGAGACAGAGACAGAGAGAGAGACAGAGACAGAGCAGAGACAGAGACAAAGAAACAGAAAGAGTCAGAAACAGATACAGAGAGATAAATAGAGAGAAGAGAGAGGAAAAAGGAGAAAAGAGAGAGCAAACAAGAAAGACAAAGAGAAAGTGCGCATGTATAGATACATACATTCACACATGGGTTTGTGTGTGTATATGTGTATGTGTTTCTATACATCCACACAAATATATTTTGAATATATTTACTAAGAGTAGCAAATGTTTCTCTTTAGTATTTGGTTTCATAGTATGATAAATGGGACATAATGGATAATTAATAAATGCTTCCTTGAGAATTGTGCATGTTTAATCTATATTGGATTGTTTGCTATCTGTGGAAGGGAATTGAGGGGTGGGAGGAAGAAAATGTTTGAATACAAGATTTTACAGCATTGAATGGTGAAAACTATCTTGGCATGTATTTGGTAAAATAAAAAGCTATTAAAATGGGGAAAAAGTTAAGTGCTTCTCTGTTTATGTATGCATATATATATATGTATCACACATACAAAATTGAATATATATATATATATATATATACATATATATATATATATATATATATATATATACACTCAACTGTATCATTCACTCACTGAACACCAACTATGCTAGGTGCTAGGTAGGATACAACAGAATACAAAACAAACTTTAAAAGCTTGCAATCTAGAAGAGGAGATGTATGTGTATGAAAAAATACACACATATGTGTGTACACATATATCTTCTGTAGTACACTTTGTTGGAGATGCAGAACTTTACAGCTGGAAGAAACCTTAGAGATGAGATCATATTAACGATTTTGAAATTGTCCTTGAGGGGGAAAGTGACTTGTCCAGTAAATGGAAGATCTGGGATTTGACATACAAGTTATCTGATTCTATGTTCTCTATACTGTGATAAGTGTTCTATGAGTGGTGCGAGCTAAGTTCTCTAGAAGCAATGCATTTAGCTGAAGGCATCTCAGAGGAGATGACAGGAGCTGGGTTGTATGAGCATAATGCTCATATATTACAAAAGATGAGACTGGGGAGAGCACATTCCATTCAGAAAAACAAAACAAAACAAAACAGATGTATGTTTAAAGTACAGAGAGTATTTTTTTAATGCAAGACTAGTTCCTTGCAGCTGGAAGAGAGCTTAAGAGATTTCATAAGTCAATCTCTTAATTTTCCAGATGAAAAATCTAAGACCTCAATTTTTGACACATATTTCAGAACTACTTAGTTGAAAAACCAATACTAGAATCCAGTCTTTCTTATTTCTAGACTAAACCTGTGTCCTCTACAATGGATTTGTCACACAAGAAGCTGGCACACCTGCAAGCAATATTTTTGAGTCATTCCTGAACCAGATTAAAATATAATTAAGAAATATTTAACAAAATTTTAAAAATACATAATACTAACATGTAGTATTCTAAGTCAATATGAAGCAGGTGTACTTTATCTTTATGTACTGTATCTTTATGTACTGTTTAGTGAACCTGTTTCTAGTTGAGTTTTATACTACTTATTATACCACTACCTTCTAATAAACCAGCAAATCAGGTTCATATTATACATTAGGAGAAGATAGTACTGGAAAGATTCAATGAGGACATATTTTGGAAGAATTTTAATCAGAGGCTAAATGTTTGGTCATTATAAAGAATAATCCTAAGGAGGAAGAAAAGAAGTCTGGGAGAATGGATAGAAATCTAGCTTCAAAAACAGACCTGAATTTAGGTTTTGCCCTCTTTTGCCTGCTGATTATGTGACCTTAGGTAAAACAATATTATAGTCTCTCCAAGGAACTCTGTAAAAATATCTATTGCAGAAGAAGGCAAAATCTGCAGTGATAGGAATCCTACCATCAATAGCTCCATATATCACACATAGGTCCATTCCAGTAAGGGTAAGAATAAAAGAATATGGATAAATATATGGATGATGATGAGGATAATATTAAGAAGTTGAAGAATATTTTCAGTAAAAGAGTAACATGACCAAAGCAGTGTTTTAGAAAGTTTAATGCAAATCTTTGTGCACAGAGAGGACAAGGAGATTGGGAAAGAAAAAATAAAACTAATAAACAGAAAATTGAAAAAGAGAAGAGATAGCAAAATAAGGAATATTCCCTCTCAGACACTATATATGGACAAACTAACAAGGGAATTAAAGAAATGATGGATGAAACTACTAGTTTCTCTCTGTAATCTTTGAAAAAAAAATCAACACAAATAAGGGAAATAATACAGACCTGGAAAAGAGCGAAAGTAATACTTTATTAAGGGAAGAAGGTAGGTATGTTTTAAAATTTCACTATTTATGTGTCATCATGGAATATAACTTTTGTTCACATCCCATAATTAATCTCTTTCCAAGGCCTAACAAATTCACTTTTGTAATACTTTTTTCAATCTTTCCTTCTCTTCTTTGATATTGCTACCATTTTCATGGAGACCCTTAACATCTAATGGCTGTACAAACTGTAAAATCCCCTCCCTAGTCCATCATCCATTGAACCACCAAAGCTATTTTCTGAAAATGGAACTCAAAACATTTTACCTTTCTATTCAATAATCTTCAGGGGCTATCTATTACCTCCATGATCAAACACAAAATCTATTTGTCATTCAAAGCGCTTCTGAAGTTACTCCTGCTCCCCACCACCTTTCCAGTGTTCTATTATCTTATCTACTAGCCTCCTTCCTGTCCCACAAACAAAATACTCCATCTCTGAATGGTCAGTATTTTATATGACTTCTCTCAATTCATGGAATGCTCTCCCTCCCCATCTCTACCTATTGATTTTGCTGGCTTCCTTTAAGGCTCATCTAAAACTCTGTCTTCTATAGGAAGCTTTTCTTAACCCCTCTTAATTCTTTAAATTATTTATAAAATAGTTGTAAAGATGTAGTCTGTTCTGGCTACACAGCCAAGGGGAAAAGGCTGTACTTTTTTTTTTCAGGTAGTAGGGGAAAACAAAACAAATTCCTGCCCTCTCCCACAAGATTAACTTCATCCATGATCTATGCATGCATGTACCAAAGCTAGATTTCACTTATATTTATTTAATTTCTTACATGTTGTTTATCTTCAATCCTTTGCCCAATAGAATGGAAGCTGTTTACTTCTCCCTGGGGAGATGTTTATATGTCTACTGATAAAATGTAATTTCCTTGAGAGCAAGTGAATTTTCATTTTTGT
Organism: Sminthopsis crassicaudata; assembly: GCF_048593235.1. Lineage (NCBI taxonomy): Eukaryota > Metazoa > Chordata > Mammalia > Dasyuromorphia > Dasyuridae > Sminthopsis > Sminthopsis crassicaudata. The sequence goes on along the minus strand of NC_133617.1, from coordinate 342,705,959 downwards.
CTTTTTGCTCCAAGTGCTTCATATTAATAGGTAAATAAAAATGTTTGTTAAAGGGAAATGAATACCTGGATTGCAATGAGGCATTTTACAATGTCTCTCACAATATCCTTGTATACAAGATGCATAGATGTGGCAATAACAAATTTATAAAGACAATAATTGCTTATATAATAAGAACAAAGGGTAATGGCAAATATTTATAATAAGTTTAAAAATAATTTAGTAGAATTCTTCAGGATTTTTCTTTGGCTTTATTCTATTCAACATTTCTATTAGTACCTTAAATTAAATATAAATGGAATACTTCTTAAATGTTTAGATGATATGAAGGTATAAAGAGAATAATAATTGTATATAGACTAACTGCTATTAATGAGATAGGCAAGCAGACTAGGGGAAGTAAAAAAGGCAATCGAAGGGAAAGACAAAGGAGGAATATGCCAAAGGTATTAAAATACAACTACTGCCTGAATTAAAATACAACTACCTGCTCTGAAAACCTGGTTGACATACTCCAGGTTCCATAGTCTAAGAATTCATTACAGTGACTGATGGTATGAGAAAGAAGTTTATTCCACCAAAATCATTATCATTTTCAAATAGTTAAACACCAGAAATCAATAGTTTTACTCAGAGGTCCCCTGAGCTGTTCCATTGGACTAACAACAGTGAAAATCTCCTTTATGTATTGTCTGTTTTTGTTGGAATGTGAACTATAAGACTCTCCACCTTCACTGAACTCAGTATGGATATTGAAGCATACATTTTCCATTCATTATTTTTCTTGCTTATTTTTTCATAACATAGCTAATGTGAAAATATGCTTTGCATGAGTTTGCATGGATAATGGACCTAATATTTAATTCCATCTCATTGGTGGAGGAAGTAGAAGGGAGAAAATGTGTAACTGAAAATAAAAATTAAATTAAAAATGAATGTGATTTCTTTAAGTACAGAGGCTATATAACTTTTCTATTTGTATCTCTAACATTCGTCATAATGTTTTACAAATGGTAAGATCTTAATATCTTTCCATTTATTCGTTCATTTATTCATTCATTCATGAAATAATTAAGATAAAAAGTTGAAATGCTCAAATGACAGGTGAAATCTAGCATGTTGAAATTTTAAAGGGATAAATGCAAAACTTGACAGTAGGATCAACTTCACTCTCAGATTTGAATGGGAATGCAGGATTACAACACATTTCACTCAAAGAAGACAGGAAATTAGGGGCACCAGAAGCTGAATATAAATGAACATGACAACTAAAAACTAATGGAAGCTTAAATTGCATTAATATAAAAATTGCATCCAGAAAGGAGAGTGTCTCAATATCATTTTACTTTGTTTTATGCCACAATTAGTCTATTATTTTCATTTCATTTCTGGGTGCCCCATATTGGAATGTGTTTGGGGGAAAGGGAACAGAAAGTTAAGGGTATTAGATACTATTTTAATAAAAGAACAAGGAATTCTTAAGAAATGTATGATTACTATATTTAAGAATTTAAAGGTAGTATACAGAAGTGGGATTAGGCTTCTTTGGCTTGTCTCCAGAAGGACATCCTGGAACTAATACGTTTAAATGGTACTCTGCATAGATATCTATGTCTGGAATCAGGAAAGCATGAGTTTAAAGAAACCCTCAGACAATTAATTAATTTGTGATCTTGAACAACTTATTTAATCTTTTTCCAGCTCAGTTATCTCTTTTGAAAAATGAAGATGATAATAGTAGCTACTTCCTGTGATTGTTGTGCGGATTAAATGAGGTAATATTTGTAAACACATTTTTCAGACAATAAAAATTTATTGTTACTAAAATTATATTATTGTTATTAGCTCATTAAAGTTGTAGAAAGATAATTTTTATACACACATATGTATATGTAATGTTCTTGTTTGATTTGCTGGAGGTCTTGGAGCAGCCTTCCTTTCAGTAGAGTAATCACCACAAGAGTAGCCAGGTGTTAAAGTCCAAATCCTTTATTATTTCCTTTACAATCTAATTTCCTTGCCTGGGGCCTGGGGTAGCTTTCTTAGAGGCCTTCCAGAGTCTTGGTTTCAGTGGGAAGCTAAGTAGGACAGGCCTGCCACCACAGTGGTGTGAGATGGAATGAATCTGTCCCTGCATCCCTTCTGAGTCTGTGTCTGGCCTTTCTGAATCTCTGTGAGAGCCCTTCTGAATCTGTCTTTGGGTCTTCTCTGTCTGAGTTTGTTGAAGCTTTATATGCTCTATTTTGACTATAAACCAATCATTATATCACTAGTAAACCATTATTTGTTGTAAGATTAAATCAATCATACTGAACTTAGAGAATTATTAATCTCCATACTAAACTTGATAACCAGTGTCTCATCAATTCCACTGAATTAGCACCTTGTAAGAATCCTTGTTTTAAGTACAGAGTTCTGGCTAATAACATACATACATACACACACACACACACACACACACACACACACACACACACACACACACACATACTCTGGTCTTACCTGAGCCCATCCAAAATGTTCTTCCCAACTTACAAATTGACTTGCAGTTGTGTGAAATTGCTTAGATGAATAGAGTGGGAATATTACTAGTACATAGAAAAAGGGAACATTTACAAAGGAAAGAAAAGACAAGCAGTGTTCTTAACAAATTGAAATGATTGGTCCGCAAAAAAAAGAAATTAATATGTTGGAGATAGATAAATTTTTAAATATGGATCACTAGATAGCACAGTGAAAAGAGTACAAAAATCATTGTTTGCCTTAGTTTCCTCATCTGTAAAATGATGGTGAAGGAAATGATGAAAACACTCCAGTGTTTTTGCCAAGAAAGCTCCAAATGGATGATGTAAATTAATATTAATAATCACACAATTTTGCCAAGTCTTATCCAGAAACAAAAGGCTGGTAGAATAATGAATAGAAAACACTCCTTGGCACCAAAAAGAACTGATTTCAAGTCATTCTGCTCACATTTACTTGCTATAGACCAATTATGTTATTTATCCTTTAATGATACTAGTCCTGTTTCTAAGTATGGATGTTTCAGGTTACTGACCTACAGTGGAACAGCGTTTCTCATCCCCACCCTAGTGAAATCACAGAAGTCTAATAATAATAATAATAACAATAATAATAATAACCACTATGTACTCCATACCAAAACAAGGTCAAAATGGGTACATGATTTGGGCATAAAGGATAATACCAGAAACAAATTGGGAAAATAAGGGATAATTTACCTAACATATCTTTGGAGATCCAGAGAACATGATGAAAGGCAAAATGTACAATTTTTATTACATTAAATTACAAAGTCTTTCTATAAACAAAACCAACAGAAACAAGATTAAAAGGGAAGAATAAGACTGGAAAAAAAATCTTTACAGCCAGTGTTTCTGTAAAGATCTCATTTCTAAAACAGAGAAGAAACTATGTCAAATTTATAAGAATATAAGTCATTCCCAAATTGATAAATCGTCAAAGAATATGAATAGACAATTTTCAGGTGATGAAATTAAAATCATCTATAGTTATATGAAAATAGTATAAATCACTATTGATTTAAAAAAGTCAAATTAAAGCAACTCTGAGATACCACCTCACACCTCTCATATGGGCTAAGATGATAGAAAAAAATCATGATACAGGTTGGAGGGGGAATGGGAAAATTGGGACACTAACATGTTGGGGAATTGTGAAATGATCCAACCATTCTGTAGAGCATTTTGGAACTATGCCAAAAAGGGATAGAAAATTGTGCATCAAACTGTACATGTTTGTTATGGGCCAAAATTCTTGTACTTAAAACAAGGATTCTTACAAGGTGCTAACTCAGTGGAATTGATAAGACAATGGTTATCTCATTTAGCATGGTGATTAATAATTCTCTAGTTCAGTACATGTACTTAATACTTAATATAGTTCCAGATATGATAATCTAATTATAATAGAGTATATAACAGCCAGCAAAGACTGGACTAGATTCATTCCATCTTCACTCAGGCTCCTGGTCGTTCTCCTGAGGGACCCAGTGACTGAGAGACCATTTTCCACCTTTGTGGTGGCTGGAAGCTGAAGCACAGGCCCTCAGACTCAAAGCCATATTCATTCACTCCATCTCACACCACAGTAGTAGCAGGCCTGTCCTACTAAGCTACTCCACTGTAACCAAGACTCCAGAAGGCCTTTAAAGAACACTAGTCCAGCCCCAGGAAAGGAAACTAGATTGTGAAGGAGATAATAAAGGATTTGGACTTTTAAAAAAGTGGCTATTCTTGTGGTGATTACTGAATTGAAATGAAGACTGCTCCGAAGACTTCCAGAAGAGCAACCGAGAACATTACACATGTTCTTTGACCCAGTACTGCCATTACTGGGATCCGCATCCCAAGAAAATCATAAAAGAGGGGAAAGAACCACATGTGCAAAAATGTTTGTAGCTGTCCTTTTGTGATAGGAAAGAATTGAAAAAGGAGTGGATGCCCATCAGTTGGGGAATGGTTGAACAAGCTGTGGTATATGAAGATAATGGAACATTATTTTTGTATTAAAAAATGATGAAAAAGCTAATATTACACAGGACTGGAAATATTTACATGAACTAATGCTGAATGAAACAAATAGAATCAGAAATACATTTTGCGGGGGCGGAGCCAAGATGGCGGAGAAGAAACACATGACTCTGTGAACGTCCTCACTCCCTCACAACCAATTAGATAAATTAAGTCTCAAAATAAGCCCAGGACTGATAGATACCACAAGGACTGGAAGCACGACTTACCAGCTGAAGAGAATCTGGAGTTTCAGCGGAAAAGGTCAGTCCCCAGGGGAGGAAGAAGAGACGCCAGCACAGACAGTGGGGTAGTGGCACACTGCTCTGGTTGCGCTGGGAGGGGCTCTGGGATCAGAAAAGCCACTGAGGTAAAGGAATCTGGCACAGGCTGTTAGCTCTTCTCTGCTAATTATTTAGCAGTTCAGAAGAGAAAGCCAAAATATTTTAAAACTCAGATTAGATTTTCCCTGGACCCTGGAGGTGACTCAGCAGACTCGGCACCAGGGGGCGTGGCCTCAGCTACCACCTGAGAATAGTTAAGAGATTGACAAGTGGGTGGATACGGCCCAAGGCAACACACACTGCCTAGTTTAGCTGGAGGGAGTGGAACTCAGCTCCAGGAAGTCCCAGAGAAGCGGAACCTTTGAACTAGGGACTGCGGTTTCTGGCAGACACTTCCAGTTTGAGCACAGGGGCTTTTCACGTCACCTGCTGCAGACATCCACGCCCCACCCGGACACATAGGCTGGGCTTTGTGCTGCCTTTACTGTTCAGCGCCCTCAGGGCACAGCAGTGCTAATCACCTCTGAGGCACTTCCAGGGAGGGGGTGGGGAACTCTCTCCCAGAGCTCTATCTTAGCTCAGGCGCAGGAGCCGCTGCATCCACCCGGTCTGGGAGGAAGCTGGTAAAGAAGTAAATAAAAAATTTCCTACCCCAGGGACAGACCCAAAAAGATTTTTTAAATATGAGCAAAAAAGCCAGAAAAACTATAGATTCCTTCTATACAGAGAAAGAGCGGGTATCCAACCCCAAGGAAGTTAACAGCAGAGAGACAGCAGATAACAACCCAAAGGGGAACGATTCCTGCCCCCCATCACATAACTCTCTCCTAGAAGAAACTCTTAAAAAATTAAGGGAGTTTGAAGAAAAATGGGGAAAGGAAAGGGAAGCTGTGATAGAGAATAACAACGTCCTGAAATTGGAGTTGGAAAAAATAAAGAATTCACAGGAGATGCAGGGAAACAAAATTTGTGAATTAGAAAAGATTAAAAAAACACAGGAAAGTAGGATTTCTGAATTGGAAAAAGAAAATAATTCTCAAAAAAAAAAATTAGGGAAATGGAAAAAAATTCAATAGAGCAAAATAATTCATTTAGAAACGAAATTGGGAATTTACAAAAAGAACTAAAAACTGTGAAAGAAGAAAATAACTCCTTAAAAGTCAGGATGGAACAAATAGAAATGAATGATTCACAAAGAACCCAAGAATCAGTCAAACAAAACAAAAAAAAAAAAAAAATGAGAAGCTGGAGAACAACGTCAAATACTTACTGGGAAAATCTATAGACCTGGAAAATAGATCTAGGAGAGATAATCTGCGGATCATTGGACTTCCAGAAAACTATGACCAACAAAAGAGCCTAGATTCTATTTTACAGGAAATTATCAAAGAGAACTGTCCAGAGATAATAGAAACAGAAGGGAAAGTAGATGTGGAAAGAATTCATCGAACTCCTTCTGAAATAGACCCTAAAAAAAGAACACCACGGAATATAGTGGCTAAGCTGCAGAATTACCACACAAAGGAGAAAATCCTGCAAGCAGCTAGAAAAAAACAATTTAAATACCAAGGTGCCACAATAAGGGTCACCCAAGATCTGGCTGCCTCCACATTAAAAGATAGAAGGGCCTGGAACCTGATATTCCGTAAGGCAAAAGATCAAGGACTGCAACCAAGAATGAACTACCCAGCTAAGTTTAGCATCTTTTTCCATGGAAGAAGATGGTCATTCAATGAAACAGAGGAATTCTATATGTTTCTAAGAAAAAAACCAGACTTAAACAAAAAATTTGATCTACATCCACAAGACTGAAGAGAAACAGAAAAAGGTACACAGAAGCCTTGAGAACTGTAACTCTGTTGTGGGTATATAAAAAGTACTCAAGGATAATTTGTCTTTACTGATATAAAAGAAAAAAAAGGGGGTGTAGTAAAGGGAATGAGGTCGGTTCAGAAAAAGGGGAAGGAATGATAAAAAGAGGGAAACTACATCCCAGGAAGAGGCATAGAAAATACACCATATCTGAGGGAACTTAGTGAGGGGGAGAATCATTGTGTGAATCTTACTCTCATCAGGAGAGGCTCAAAGAGTAAATAATTAACATATTTGTTTTTCAGAGAATTTTCTCTCACCTCATTAAAATGGGGGAGAGGAAAAGGGAAAAGGAAAAGGAGAATAAGTGAAAAGACTTGGAGGGAGGGGGGAGGGATCCTAAAAAAAAAAAAAAAAAAGAGGGAGGGTTGTGCGTCACAAGGGGGGTCTGTAAATTAAATATCGGGGAGGGGGATCAGGGGGGTCAAGGGAAAAAAGCATAATCTGGGGATAATACGATGGCAGGAAATACAGAATTAGTAATTTTAACTGTAAATGTAAATGGGATGAACGATCCCATCAAACGGAGACGGATAGCAGATTGGATCAAAAAGCAGAACCCTACAATATGTTGCCTACAGGAAACACACTTAAAGCAGGGAGATACATACAGAGTAAAGGTAAAAGGTTGGAACAGAGCCTATTATGCTTCAGGTAAAGCCAAAAAAGCAGGGGTAGCTATCCTTATCTCAGATCAAGCAAAAGCAGAAGTAGATCTCGTTAAAAAAGATAAGGAAGGAAACTATATCCTGCTGAAAGGTAGCATAAATAATGAAGCCATATCAATACTAAACATATATGCACCAAGTGGTATAGCATCTAACTTTCTAAAGGAAAAGTTAAGAGAACTGCAAGAAGAAATAGATAATAAAAACTATAATAGTGGGAGATCTCAACCTTGCACTCTCAGATTTAGACAAATCAAACCACAAAACAAACAAGAAAGAAATTAAAAAAGTAAATAGAACATTAGAAAAACTAGGTATGATAGACCTTTGGAGAAAACTGAATGGCAATAGGAAGGAATATACTTTCTTCTCAGCAGTTCATGGATCCTATACAAAAATTGACCATATATTAGGACATAAAGATCTCAAAATTAAATGTAGGAAGGCAGAAATAATAAATGCCTTCTTCTCAGATCACAATGCAATAAAAGCTACATTCAGTAAAAAGTTAGGGGTAAATAGACCAAAAAGTAATTGGAAACTGAATAATCTCATCTTAAAGAATGACTGGGTGAAAGAGCAAATTATAGAAACAATTAACAATTTCACCCAAGATAATGACAATGATGAGACATCATATCAAAATCTTTGGGATGCAGCTAAAGCAGTAATAAGGGGAAATTTTATATCTTTAGAGGCTTATTTGAAGAAAATAGAGAAAGAGAAGATTAACGAATTGGGCTTACAACTTAAAAGGCTAGAAAAAGACCAAATTATAAACCCCCAACCAAAAATTAAACTTGAAATACAAAAATTAAAAGGAGAAATCAATAATATTGAAAGTAAAAAAACTATTGAATTAATAAATAAAACCAAGAGTTGGTTTTATGAAAAAGCCAATAAAATAGATAAACCTTTGGTAAATTTGATCAAAAAAAAGAAAGAGGAAAATCAAATTGATAGTCTTACAAATGAAAAGGGGGATCTTTCCACCAATGAAGAGGAAATTAGAGAAATAATAAGGAGTTACTTTGCCCAACTTTATGCCAATAAATTTGATAACTTAAGTGAAATGGATGACTTCCTCCAAAAATATAGGGTCCCTAGATTAACAGAGGAGGAGATAAATTGCTTAAATAGTCCCATTTCAGAAAAAGAAATAGAACAAGCTATTAATCAACTCCCCAGGAAAAAATCCCCAGGGCCAGATGGATTCACATGTGAATTCTACCAAACATTTAAAGAACAATTAGCCCCAATGTTATATAAATTATTTGAAAAAATAGGGGATGAAGGAGTCCTACCAAACTCCTTTTATGACACAGACATGGTACTGATACCTAAACCAGGTAGATCGAAAACTGAGAAAGAAAATTATAGACCAATCTCCTTAATGAATATTGATGCTAAAATCTTAAATAAGATATTAGCAAAAAGACTTCAGAAAATCATCTCCAGGATAATACACTATGATCAAGTAGGATTTATTCCAGGAATGCAGGGCTGGTTTAATATTAGGAAAACTATTAATATAATTGACCATATTAATAATCAAATTAATAAGAACCATATGATCATCTCAATAGATGCAGAAAAAGCATTTGACAAAATCCAACATCCATTCCTACTAAAAACTCTTGAGAGTATAGGAATAAATGGACTATTCCTTAGAATAATCAGGAGCATATATTTAAGACCTTCAGTAAGCATAATATGCAATAGAAATAAACTGCAACCTTTCCCAGTAAGATCAGGAGTGAAACAAGGTTGCCCACTATCACCATTACTATTCAATATAGTACTAGAAACCCTAGCCTCGGCAATAAGAGCCGAGAAAGAGATTCAAGGAATTAGAGTAGGAAATGAGGAAATTAAACTATCACTTTTTGCAGATGACATGATGGTATACTTAGAGAACCCCAAAGACTCTGCTAAAAAGCTACTAGAAATAATTCAAAATTTCAGCAAAGTGGCAGGATACAAAATAAATCCACATAAATCCTCGGCATTTTTATATATCACTAACAAAATGCAACAGCAAGAGATACAAAGAGAAATTCCATTCCAAACAAATGTTGAGAGTATAAAGTATTTGGGAATCCATCTACCAAAGAAAAGTCAGGAATTATATGAGAAAAATTATAAAACACTTGCCACAAAAATAAAATCAGATTTAAATAATTGGAAAGACATTCAGTGCTCTTGGATAGGCCGAGCGAATATAATAAAGATGACAATACTACCCAAACTAATCTATTTATTTAGTGCTATACCAATCAGACTCCCAAGAAACTATTTCAATGACCTAGAAAAAATAACAACAAAATTCATATGGAAGAATAAAAGGTCGAGAATTGCAAGGGAACTAATGAAAAAAAACTCAGAGGAAGGTGGTCTAAGTATACCTAATCTAAAGCTATATTATATAGCAGCAGTCACCAAAACCATTTGGTATTGGCTAAGAAATAGACCGGTAGATCAGTGGAACAGATTAGATACAAAGGACAAAAAAGGATACATATATAGCAACCTAATCTTTGACAAACCCAAAGATACCAACATTAGGGATAAAAATTCATTATTCAGAAAAAACTGTTGGGAAAACTGGAAATTAGTATGGCAGAAATTAGATATGGATCCACACTTAACACCATATACCAAGATAAGATCAAAATGGGTCCATGATTTAGGCATAAAGAGGGAGATAATAAATAGATTAGAGGAACAGAGGATAATCTACCTCTCAGACTTGTGGAGGAGGAAGGAATTTATGACCAGAGGAGAACTAGAGATCATTATTGATCACAAAATAGAAGATTTTGATTACATCAAACTAAAAAGTTTCTGTACAAATAATACTAATGCAAACAAGATTAGAAGGGAAGTAACAAATTGGGAAAATATTTTTAAAAACAAAGGTTCTGACAAAGGTCTCATTTCCAAAATATATAGAGAACTGACCATAATTTATAAGAAACCGAACCATTCTCCAATTGATAAATGGTCAAAGGATATGAACAGACAATTCTCAGAGGAAGAAATTGAAACTATATCCACTCACATGAAAGAGTGTTCCAAATCACTACTGATCAGAGAAATGCAAATTAAGACCACTCTGAGATACCACTACACACCTGTCAGATTGGCTAAGATGACAGGAACAAATAACAATGAATGTTGGAGGGGATGTGGGAAAACTGGGACACTGATACATTGCTGGTGGAGTTGCGAAAGAATCCAGCCATTCTGGAGAGCAATCTGGAATTATGCCCAAAAAGTTATCAAACTGTGCATACCCTTTGACCCAGCAGCGCTACTACTGGGATTATATCCCAAAGAAATACTAAAGAGCGGAAAGAGACATATATGTGCCAAAATGTTTGTGGCAGCTCTTTTTGTTGTAGCTAGAAACTGGAAGATGAATGGATGTCCATCAGTTGGAGAATGGTTGGGTAAATTGTGGTATATGAAGGTTATGGAATATTATTGCTCTGTAAGAAATGACCAGCAGGAGGAATACAGAGAGGCCTGGAGAGACTTAAATCAACTGATGCTGAGTGAAATGAGGAGAACCAGAAGATCACTGTACACTTCAACAACAATACTGTGTGAGGATGTATTCTGATGGAAGTGGAAATCTTTAACATAAAGAAGAGCCAACTCACTTCCAGTTGATCAATGATGGACAGAAATAACTACACCCAGAGAAGTAACACTGGGAAGTGAATGTAAATTGTTAGCACTAATATCTGTCTGCCCAGGTTGCATGTACCTTCGGATTCTAATGTTTATTGTGCAACAAGAAAATGATATTCACACACATGTATTGTACCTAGACTATATTGTAACACATGTAAAATGTATGGGATTGCCTGTCATCGGGGGGAGGGAATAGAGGAAGGGGGGGGATAATTTGGAAAAATGAATACAAGGGATAATATTATAAAAAATATATATATAATAAAAAATTAAAAAAAAAATGACCAACAGGATGATTTCAGAGAGACCTGAAGAAACTTGCATGGACTGATGCTGAGTGAAATGAGCAGGACCAGGAGATCATTATACACAGCAACAGCAAGACTATTGGATTTAACATATTCTTTAACATTTAACGTGTATTGGACTATCCGCCTTGTAGGGAAAGGGGTTGGGGGAAAGGAGGTTGGAACAGAAGGTTTTGCAAGGGTTAATGCTGAAAAATTACCCATGCATATGCTTTGTAAATAAAAAGCTTTAATAAAAAAATTTTAAATAAAATTAAAAAAAAAAGAAATAGATTTTGCACAATAACACTAAGAATGTGAAATAATCAACTATGAAAAATTTGGTTCTTCTCAGTGCTTCAATGATCCAATAGACTTAGGACAGAAAATGCTATCTATCTGCATCAAGAAAAACAACTAAGGAAACTGAATGTAAATCAACGCATGTTATTTTTTATTTTTATTTTTTATTAAAGCTTTTTATTTTCAAAACATATGCATGAGTAATTTTTCAACACTCACCTTTGCAAAACCTTGTGTTCCAAATTTTCCCCTCCTCCCCCCATTCCCTTCCCTAGATAGCAGGTAATTCAATATATGTTAAATATATTAAAATATATGTTAAATTCAATATATGTATACATATTTATACAATTATCTTGCTGGACAAGAAAAATCAGATCCAAAAGTAAAAAAAAAATGAGAAAGAAAATAAAATGCATGCAAACAACAAAAAGAATAAAAATGCTATGTTGTGATTCACACTCAGTTCCCACAATCTTCTCTCTGAGTGTTTCTGAGTGTCTGATGACTCTCATGATGAAACTGTTGGAAAGAGCCATGTCCATCAGAATTGATCATCATATAATCTTGATGTTGCTGTGCATAATGATCTTCTGGTTCTGCTCATTTCATTTAGCATCAATTCTTGCAAGTCCCTCCAGGCCTCTCTGAAATCATCCTGTTGGTTATTTCCTACAGAACAATTATATTTCATAACATTCATATACCATAATTCATTCAGCCATTCTCCAATTGATGGGCATCTATTCAGTTTCCAGATTTTTGCCACTACAAAAAGAGCTGCCACAAACATTTTTGCACAAACACATGTTATGTTGACTTCTTTTTTGTTTTTTAAAAATATTTCTCCCATGTATTTTCCTTGTTGCTGTTATTTTTCTCTCCTAATACAATTCATAAAGCAATATGTATTAAAATATATAAATAAAAAAACAACTAATAAAAAACAAAACACCCTGGAATGGATATTTTAACAATTAAAATTGGTATAATTTATACATAGAATAATAGTTCAGTCTGGGAGCTGCTTGTTAAATTGTGAAGGTGGTCAATTATTCCTCAAAACTGGTAAATGCTAAAAAATGAGTGCCAGAATTGTTGGGGTTGTTTTTATTATATAGAATTTAAAAAGTAATAGATGAAATGTTAATTGTGCAAGTTAAACTTCAAAGTGTGTCATAGGTACAAAACCTGTTGTTAAAGATTCACCAGCACACCTTCAATTTAGCCCTTGGAGTTCATAAAGCTCAGCCAAGGACAACAATAAAGGTAATAAAGACACTGCTGGTGAAACTACTGTGAGCTTCCATTACTCATATTTTCATACTAATGTAAGATTTAAAGAGTTCTTTCCTTGTAGTAGTTCTCTACCTATGTAAATTGTACTGTGTAAAACTATTTTATTCCCTTTTTATAGAATGAGGTTCAGATAATGGAGATGACTGGCCCAACATAATATTACTAAGCCTTTATTCCTTGTATTCAAGGAAGGAAGGAAGGAAGGAAGGAATGAGAAAAGGAAGGAAGAAAGGAAGAGAGGGAGGGAAATAGGAAAAAAGGAACACAAAAGAAAGAAAGGAAGAGAACAAGGAAGGAGGCTGCAAGGAAGAAAAAAAGGGAGAGAGGAAGGAATGGAAAGAGGGAGAAAAGGATGGAAGGAGTACATTGTACATTTGTACATTGTACAAAACTAATACATTGTTGGTGGAGTTTGAACTGCACATACTCTTGAATCCAGCAATTTCACTACTGGACCTGTATCCCAAAGAGATCATAAAACAGGCAAAAAGGACCCACATGTGCAAAAATATTTGTAGCAGCACTTTTTGCAGTGGCAAAGAATTGGAAACTCAGTGTATTCCCATGAATGGATAAGTTATGAATGTTATGGAATATTATTGTTCTATAAGAAATCATCAGCAAGATGATTTCAGAAAAGCCTGGAGAGTCTTATGTGAAATGATGCTGAGAAGTGAGTAGAACAGGAGAACAATGTACCCAGCAACAACAAGATTATTTGATGATCAATTCTGATGGATGTGACTCTTTTCAAGAATGAGGTGATTCAAGCCAATTCCACCAGTCTTGGGATAGAGAGACCCATCTATATACAGAGAGAGGACTATGGGGACTAAATCTGGATCAAAACATAGCATTTTCACTTTTTTTGTTGTTATTTGTTTATATTTTGTTTTCTTTCTCATCTTTTCCCTTTTTGATCTGATTTTTCTTGTGCAGCATGATAATTGTGGAAATATATACATATATAAAAGAATTGCACATGTTTAACATATATTGGATTATTTACTGTCTGGAGTGAGTATATAGGGAGAAGGGAAAGAAAAAACTCAAGGTTTTGCAAGGGTGAATGTTGAAAATTATTTATGCACATGTTTTGAGAATAAAAAGCTTAAAAAAGAAAAAGAAAGAATTAAATCTTGGCAGAATAGTTGATGCCTTTTTCTGTTGCCAAAATTTTTGCAACCCCCACCCCTATCATGCAACCCCATATGGGGTATTGAGTCATAGTTTAAGAAGGACTGCAATAGAGCAACATGTCAAAAGTGGGATCTGAATTCATGTAATTCTAATTTCAATTAAAGCAGTCTCTTTGATTGCTCCATTTAGTTTATTCACATAACTGATACATTTAGATAATTATGTCGAATTTTCAAATGATGCACTCACTCAATTACTTATTTCCTAATACTGAATGTAGAGTACATTATTCTAGATACTAAGGAGAAACAAAGAGAAGTTAGATGTGGGTTTAACTTCATGATGTTTATAATCTCATAATCATCTTTGGAGAATGAACATTAGAAACATAAAATTTAGAACAGAAAAGAGTTGTAGAGATCATCTAGTTTAAATACCTAATTTTACAGATGAAAAATCAGGGTCTAGAGTGACCTTCAGGTAGTAAAGAGCAAATGGATATAATTATCTCTAACTAAGAGGTTTAAGAGTGCAAACTAACTATATTTTAAAACAAATATCCTTAAACATAATTGAATAATGGTCTCTCATTGGATTAAAAGTATTTTAAATGATTTTCAGAAAGCTGGCTAAAAGCACAACTCTAAATTGTACAAATTAAAATTAACCAAATTTATTCTATTTTTAAAGATTCTTGAATTGATGTAGAACACAATACAAAAGCAGAGTGAAAAAATGTTTTTACCACAGACTTAAATAGACATAAAATATTTTGGCAGTCTCAGCCTCATTAGTAATAATAACTTGCTGTCTTTGTAGACAAGGCTGATACTACTGGATGCCTGTCAGTCAGGCATGTGCTTTGAATTGTTTTTTCCCATTAGTGGTGATAGATTTGTCTTGGTTCATCCACACTTTTCCACCCAATCCCCCTTGTGACCAGTGGTATGTATTTGCAAGACAGCTGGCTATGGTGAGAAGTAAAGTGTGATCATGGGACAAAACAAAACTAGCTGACCAGCATAGGAATCACACCCATGACCTTAACCTTATTACCACCATGTTCTAACCAACCATGCCAATAAGTCACAACTCTTTTTAAAACCAAAACAAGTCTAGTTGTTGTCACAATTGTAAACAGGAATATTTTTTGTTTATATAGTAAAACATCAAAAAAATGGATTTCTCTGGGATGCTAAGCATTATAATACAATCTAGGAGTTGTCTTGAGATGCAAAAGGTAGCATGCCCATAGGTAAATTTTAAAATAAAATATTTTGACAAAATATGATCATATTTGAAATAAATTTTATATTTTCTCCCGTATCTTAGATAACTATGAATATTTTTTACTCTATCCTTTAATATACTATTTGGATTTGATTTTAATGTAGATAGAAAAAATGCCAAGAAAAGATTTCAAAGTTCCTGTTCTCAAATAAATTACATACTGAACAATATGATAAAATTATAGATAGATATCTATTACTTAAGAAAATATCATAAAAGTGTTTGAGATCGTTCACTAAATGTTATAAATGTTACATAAAATAATCTTTCCTAATTTTCCCAAGTTTTACTTTAAAGACAATTTAGAAAAAAAAAAAAAAAAAAAAAAAGAAAGTTTAACATTTCCTGGAAAAGGATTGCATAATTCGGAACTTTTTTGATGAGACTATAAAGCTTTAGAGAATGTTATTTTTATGTAATGCATTTTAAAAGAAATGGATGAAATCTTACTCCCCTTTCTTCTAAGCTGGAAAAGTTCCAAACAAGTGAAGTATTTTGTGAAGATGCTTCTTCCTCCCATCCCACTAACCCTTAACAGCCCACCCCATCACTGAACAGCAATGGAGAAATGCCAAGCCAATAGACTGCCAAGTCATGAGTTTAGCAATAGTGATCTGAAATAAATGAGATTTATGGAACATGAAAAGGATGAGAAAATAATACAACTGACTCTGAAAAAAGAAAAGTAACTTTGAATTAAGAGTAATTTGTTTAAGGTACACTTTTTGTTCTTATTCTTTATTTCCATATTTATACCAAGTAGAAAAAGTTAGCTCACTACTAAAGAGGTTCTAAAGGATTTTGGAAGGTAAGGTATTATTACATGTTTAATAATGAATTTAAATTAATTATAGTTTATATCTCCCTAATGCTTTGCACATGTTAACTCCCTTGGCTCTCAATAACCCTATAGATTTCCCATCTTTGCTGAGAAAGAAACAGAAACACAAAAATTGACTAATTATTTGTTGTTATACAAATCATAAGAGTGGAACTAAAACTTGTCTTCATATTTCTAAAACAGGATTCTCTCTACTATACTTAACAGACTCATAATTTCTTGAAGAATTGAGCTCAGTATTTTTGCATTTTAAAGGTGGGTTATTAATTGACTACATATAGTCTTATAGCAACTAAAGCATTTATTTTGTCTATCTTGATTCAACCTTATTTTTTTTAACAATCTTTGTGTGCTCTCTTGGTTTATTATAATAAAAAGGTAATACAACAGAGACTGAAAGAGAAAAATAATATTAAACTAATTCAAGTTATTTTAAATTATATTACCTTGATTAATTTAATTATAAATTTAAATTACTTAAAATATTAATCTATTTTCAAAATTATTCCAGCTCCAATATTTATCCCATGATTAAAGGATATAAGTGCAAGAGTATAAACAATAAAAACTTTAACTCCCCAAAAAGGAAAAATTATTGCTTGTCTCAGTGCTGTATGACCAAAGCCTTTCTCCTCTTCCCCTCAAGAATAGTTATCATAACCATTCATTTGCAAGGTGTGACTTTAATTCTACTTTTGCCCTAAATTTAGATCCTCCATAAAGCCACTATAATGCCATGTTTTCCTTTCAGCTTGTTCCTAATGCTTTATGGAACAAGATGGTGAGATATTCCTTTTTCACATTTAGTCATCTTCAATGCCCTAATTTCAATGCTTAAATAATTTCATGATCTAAATATTGCCTTGGAAACTTTGAGTAACCTGGCCAGGCCTAGAGAATATGCAAGATAAGGAACATCAGCTGATCTCTATGTTTCTTTGCAGCTCTAAAATTTTAAGACTATGGATCTAAATTCGTATTTGTATGTGACATGGGAAAAGATAAACTTTTTGAAGCATTAGGTACTAGAGCATAGCATAAAGTTTAGACCAAGAGTTTAGACCCAAGTAGAGCCTTATACATAAGGTCATAATTTCAGAGCAGAAAATACTCTTGCAGGTCATCAGTATAGCTGACAACAGATAAAGGAATGGTGACAAAGAAGATTAAGCAATTTGTATGAGGTTTCATAGATAATATATGTCCAAAGCAGATTTATATTCCCACTGCCTGATTTTGAAAGCCATTACTTTTTCTCTGCTACCTTCCTAATAAAAGAGCTTGAGTATCTTTGGGATATCTGGAATGTTGTAGGAGAGAGGGAATAAATGCACAATTAGGGGAGATACTTGGTGGAGTGATAGAATGTACTCAGGTCCCAGAGAAGCAAGTTTTTCTTAGCTGCAGTTTTGAAAGAAACAATTACACTGAATGAAGGTTGAGGCACAAGACAAAAAAAAATCAGAATTATTAAACACATACACACATCTACTCATCCTATCCCTTGCTATTCAGAAAATAATTAGAACCTAATTAGCATTGGACACAATGAGAACTTCATTGGTGATAAATTATAGGATAGTGGGAAAATTTGCATCTTTAAACTAGCAAAGATAAAGATTCCTAGAGTCACTAATGGTCACTAAGTTATCCTTATATTTACACAAAGATAGTGAGAGAATTGCCAAATTTTAACATGAACAGATTATTTCAGGAGTCTTGTGTTCAAATCTGAGCACCCCTTTTTAGAAAGAAAAATGATAAATGGAGAGTATTATAAGGAAAGTAATCTATATGGGAAGAGTACTAGAGACTAGAACATTTCAAGACTGGTTAAACAACAGGGAGAAAAGAAGTGAAGAGAAATTTAGTGGAAACAATAAATTTTGAGTATTTAAATGGCTATCACATGACAGAGGGATGTGATTTTTTTTCTTTTTTTTACTTTGCATCAGTAACAAAATTAGGAAAAACAGAGTCTGGTATTTGTTAGAGGGAAAGACATACTTTCAATTAGTCATACAAAAGTAGTATTGTCTGTTTCCGGAAATATAGAGATTCAGTCTCACTAGAAATTATGTAAAAGTTAGAATGTCACTGATTAGGGATGTTGTAAAAGGGATTCATGGTTAGGTATACTATATTAGGCAGTTTTAATTTGATAACATATTGGAAGGAGGTGCCTTTTAACTTAGCCCAATAGTTTCATACATTAAATAATTAGTACCATTAGAATCAAGTCTGTATAAACCTTTACAGAAAAATGCTTTCATTCTGCAAATATAGGTACTGCAGTCCATGGACCTATAGCTAAGTAAGCTACTCAAAGTCATACTAAGAGTAAATGTCAGAGCCAGGATATAAAATTAAATCACTTTATTTTAAATCCTTTGTTTCTTTTATTATGTCATGTTGCTTCACTACAATTTTAAGTTCCTTTTACTCCTACTCATTAATAAATAATAAATGAGCCACTATAAGAAAATAAGTTATTAATCAAAGAGCAGATGTTAAAGGGTCATTGTGCATGTTTTTGTCTCTGGGTTATCTTCTTTTCTTTTCTTTTTTTTTTCCAAAATTCAAATGGGTCAGATGTAGCCTACTGATTCACTAAACTTTTTCTTGGTATGTTGGCAAAATTAAAATTTACCTCCTCTATCAAAGACGTGAGTGATACATATTCTCTGAGCAAAATATAATTTTCCATAGCTTTCCATAGATATGGATGAATTCTAAGTGATTGAGATCAGCAAAAAACCTTTCAAATTAATTGGCATATATGTGGGAATATGTGTTCACAAAAGAGTAGTAGCAATAAATATGAATATATAAATAAGAAAAGCATCTGTATTTTATCAGCTATAGAGAACTGCCAGTTTGGGAAATATTCCAAGAGAGATTACAACCTATCCACATATGATTTCAGAAATAAGCTTTAAGTATCTCATGAGACAGAATGAAATTGGGTTTACAAGGATAGCACAGCTAGTGTCAGAGGGAATATATGAACCCCAAACTTCCTGCCTCCAAGTTCAACACCCTATCTATTCTTTACTACTTCTATAAAATTTCATAAGCATAAAAATATAATATGTGACATTTATATAATGTTTCCCATTTATTCATTCACTTGATATTAATCTGTGAGGCTGGTAGCAAAAAATGTCCCCATTTTTATAAATAAAGAAAGTGATACTCAGAACAAGTGATCATACATTTAGTAAAAGGAAAGACTATACATTTTAAATGGAAGAGCCAATTCTAACCCAGATCTCCAACACCAAACTGAGGTTGTTTTTTTTTTTTTTTTTTTTTTTTTGCCCCTGAATTCTTTCTGTTGACACTTTAAACCAAATGTAAGTGGGAATTGGAAATAGATGTGCTATTTATTTTGCTTATTTAATTTAAAACATGTGTGAATGAGGAATGTTGGACAGACTTGTGCAAAATTGAAATGCAAGCCAAATAATGACAATTTTATGACACTGACACTTCTCTTTTACAATAGCAATTAGGATTTAGTGGGGACTGAGCACTCTGTGCTTGTCACTATTAATATAGTTTAGCTCGTCTGCACAGTAAGGTCCAAAACTTACCATGAAGTCACAATCCCTTGTTGTCAGTTACAGATGTTAAAGACAGTAAAGACATTCCTTTGCCAGGAGTCAGAATTATTGTTCAGCATTTTTCTCTCAATAAGAGTTCTCATTTTTTGCAATTTGTCATGGAGAAAGAACACAGGGCTTATTTGTTTCCCTGTCACTTTTGGACTCCTCCTTCCCCTACTAGATGCTGACTCCACTAGTTAGCTTTGAGCTGCTTCACCTTTCCCTAGTGCCAAGAGACAAATAATCTCCCACTGAAGATAATGAGTGGCTTAGTTCCTTTCTGCTGCAAGTTGTGTGGCAGCCTCTGTGTGACTGCCCACACAAAAATGCAGGCCTTTCATTGTGCACCGGCGGGCACTGAGGATTCCTGCCAACACTGTGGTCTGATCAACCAAGGTGAAGGTTCACAGTTTTGAAGGATGATTTTGGGAAGGAACAGCAACCTGGTGGTCAAGCAAATAGCTCTTTGTTGTGTCCTTTGTCCCTCCAGTGGAGAAAAGAAATCAAGACTAAAAGAAAGATCCAGAGGCACAGTTTATTTCTCTGACCAGACATTGTGTTGGAATACAGGGAGAAGAGTAAGGAGGTGGAATAGGGGGAGGGGATGATTTTAAACATGCTGGTTTGAAAGTACTCGAATTCCCATTAGGCCAGATTTTAATATGCTTTCCCTTGCAATCATTACATGAAATCTTCCTTCAGGGAAAAGAATACACAGCATAAACACTAGTTCCATTAAATCCCTCCTTTTTTTCCAAGATTTTATTTTTTTGTTTTTGTTAATATATCAAGGCAGGGATTGATTAGATAATTATAACTAATTGACATCTGTGGCTGTATTAAAGTCATATTAATTTCCTCAACCAAGTAAACAACTAGAAAATGCCAACACACAGATATGTTGGAATCATTGAACTGGTGCCCTAGGAATTGTAAAAACATGAGATTATGGAATGAATTAAAGATCATATGTCATTTCTGTTTCTCACTTTAATAGATATCAACCATCAGAGAAACAACATAGTTTTATGTTTCTTTAATCTTCTAATGATACCCCCTTTTTATTTCATTTCATACCCTATACTTCTTAGATTTTCTTTTTAACCATATCTTAGACTTTGTCAACTACTTTCATCTTACAAATATCAAAGCACAAAGTTTCATGCTAATTTTGATTTAGTTCCCTACAATCATCAAAGTGCATAGTTCAACAACCCAGATTTTAGAGTGAAACACATACTTATTAATCAAATTAATATGGCATGTAACTATGAGAACTATGCTTTATAGCATAAAGATCACCTTTTAATGTCTACAGTGAAGTTGAAAAGAATAGTTCATAAGTAAATGGTGATAGACAAAATAACTGGCATTTAGTGTAGTACTTTACCAAATTACATATATATGTATGTATATATGTGTATATGCCTGTCCGTCTGTCTGTCTATCCATCCATCCATCAATCTATCTGCTTGTCTATTTAGTAATCCAAAGTTGTAGCAAAATTTTAAACTATTAAAACTTAAAATTGCCCTAAGACTTATGGGAAACACTGTATATAAATATATTTATATGAATGAATTAATAATTTCAGCTTCAAAACAACTCTGCTAACAGGTAGCTCACATATATTTCTTTTAGATAAGGAAACTGAAGTTCAGAGAGGTGATTTGTCAGTGATCAGCAAGTATCAAAGGTGAGAATCAAATCTTGAATACATACACTACTTTTCCTATTGCCTCTCAGTAAGATGCTTAGTATCTAAGAGGATAACTATTACCAAACTAAGTGTACTTATATGTGATCAAGGATTGTGGCTTTTGCATGATTTAGCCATAGGATATTAGAATTGGTTAATATATTAGAAATAATCAAATTCAATTCCCTCTTTTTATAGAAGAGTAGTGAGATCCAGAAAAGTTCTTAGGGATCTAAGTAGGGATGAAAACTTTAATCAAGTTACTTGCTTTTCCATTTTTCTTTTTGTTGTTACTGTTTTTCTTTTCCCCTCCACTGTCAACTACAAGAGCATCCAAATATATTTTTCACCATGAAGCAAAGATTATATAAAGCCCTTTTTATGTCACCTCATCATAAGGTTATAATATAAACAAAGATGGTAAACTTTGGAGGGGTGAGGGAATTAGGGAAGAGACACACAGTGTAAAATGCTATCAGATAATATCTTCAAGGACCAGACCTGCTGTTCTCTGTTAAGCACCTTTGGGCAAAGTATTTTGATTATTCTGGGCCTCAGTATGATAATAAAATAATGACATTCATTTTGCCTCCCACACAAAATTGTGGTGAGGATAGCACATTATAATCTGTTAAGTGCTGTAGAAATGGGAGTGCTTATTATACCCTATACTTCTTAGATTTCTTTTTTGACTATATCTTAGACTTTGTCAACTACTTTCATCTTACAAATGTCAAAGGACAAAGTTTCATGCTAATTTTGATTTAGTTCCCTACAATCATCAAAGTGCATAGTTCAACAATCCAGATTTTAAAGTGAAGCACATAGTTATTAATCAAATTAATGTCATACATGTAACTATAAGAACCATACTTCATAGCATAAAGATCACCTTTTAATGTCTATCTACGGGGAGTTGAAAAGAATAGTTCATAAGTTAGAGCTGAAAACATGATGATATCACTGAAGTTAGAAGTAAAAAAAAAGAAAGAAAGAAAGAAAGAAAGGAAACAAAGAAGAAAAAAAATTTCAAGACTGTCATCAAGTAGGAAAGAATAGGAAGAGAAATGTAAGCTCTTTTTTTAATTCTGGAAACTAAATTGTAAAAAGCCCCAGATATTTACAAAATGATATGAAGGAAAATGTCATTGTAATCCAAGACTTAATCATTTAGAAAAGGTTCATATTAACCATGGAGACTTTATCTATAAAACAGACTATAAAAGAAGAAAAGAAATCACAAAAGGGAAAAAACAAACAATAACTAGTGAATATAAATGTCTTATTAAGTTATCATAACATGAAATCCAAAATGATCTTTGACACTGAAGCTACTGTTATTAATGAAATTGGTACCTAAGTAGAACTTAATTGTATTTTGGTCCAGTTTTTCTTTCTGAAGAACACTGAATTGGACACTGGCTACACAATCTGTAATCTACAAAATTAAACAAAATAATAAGGAAGCTTGAAGCCTGAAAATCTCAATTAATTTATTCATGTGTTTATTTACTTGATACTGAGACACTGAAAGAAGTACTGGTTTTGAAATAAGAGAACCTGGATTAGAATGCTGATTATGCTTGCTACTACTTCCTAGGTAACTTTGAGGCAACTCTTACAATCTCTTTTAGCCTCAGTGTCTCTTTCTGTAGAATGAAATTTGACTACATAACTTCCAGTGAGCCTTCCAGCTCTAACTTCATGGCCTTAATGGAAACTTTGAGAAGCAAAATGACTATTTTCTCTGTCCTAACTAGAATACAAAAAACTGCATAAATGTGAAATGATGGATTATAATGTGCATAGAAGTGGAATAAAGCATATAGGGCTCGAGTTAGCATCAGGAAGACCTGAGTTTGAATCTTACCTCAAATATTTATTAATTGTATGTGTAGACAGCCAGAACTCTGGAGAAGTATACTTGAAACAGTGTTAACTCAGAGGAATTGATGAAACAATGCTTATCTAGTCTACATATATACTTAGTACTTAGCATGGTGATGTAATGGTTCTCTAAGTTCACATATAACCAGTATGCTGTAATGATGTAATTATAATAAGGTATATAAGGTCTAAGAAGGACTGGAAGAGAGACATTCCCTCTCCCACCATCCTGGTGGCTCTCCTGCCTTCTGTACTCCTCCACTTAGAACAAAGCCCATCTTCAAAGTATATGAATAGACAATTTTCAGATGATGAAATTGCAACTATATCCACTCATTTGAAAGAGTGTTCCAAATCATTACTGATCAGAGAAATGCAAATTAAGACAACTCTGAGATACCACTACACACCTGTCAGATTGGCTAAGATGACAGGAACAAATAATGATGAATGTTGGAGGGGATGTGGGAAAACTGGGACACTAATGCATTGTTGGTGGAGTTGTGAAAGAATCCGGCCATTCTGGAGAGCAATTTGGAACTATGCCCAAAAAGTTATCAAACTGTCCATTTGACAGCATCGACACAGCATTGCTGCTATTGGGCTTATATCCCAAAGAAATACTAAAGAGGGGAAAGGGACCTGTATGTGCCAGAATGTTTGTGGCAGCTCTTTTTGTTGTAGCTAGAAACTGGAAAATGAATGAATGCCCATCAATTGGAGAATGGTTGGGTAAATTATGGTATATGAATGTTATGGAATATTATTGCTCTGTAAGAAATGACCAGCAGGATGAATACAGAGAGGTTTGGAGAGACTTAAATCAACTGATGCTGAGTGAAATGAGGAGAACTCATACACTATACAGTATACACTTCAACAACAATACTGTATGAGGACATATCCTGATGGAAGTGGAAATCTTCAACATAAAGAAGATCCAACTCACTTCCAGTTGATCAATGATGGACAGAAACAACTATCCCCAGAGAAGGAACACTGGGAAGTGAATGTAAACTAGCACTATTGTCTTTCTACCCAGGTTACTTATACCTTCGGAATATCATCATCATCGTCGTCCTCATTGTATAGATACAATGTAGCATAATAGATAACACATTGAAATCACTGTGCTGTGGATGATATGACTCCTATATGAAGTTTTAATGGAATGACATGAAGATAGGAGTTAATGAAGTAGAAAAGCATGCAATGTCATCCTGTGATGGGGTCATTGTTTTGTTTTGTTTTTGTTTTTGTTTTTAAAATAAAATTTAGTATTAAAGGGGTGTATTGCTCTATTTACATGTCAGTGTTCATAGAGAAAATATTTTAATTGTCTAAAATATATATGAAAAGCATAAATACCAAGAAATAATGAGTAATGTGGTAAATGATATACAGTGGCATAAGTTGGATTGGGAACTAAGAAAAAAAGGAAATTGTGTTTTGAATTATAATAATTTTACAATCTAAATATCCCATAAGTACTAAAATAATATTTAAGAACAAATCTTTCATTGTTTGAAAGGAAGTAAGTCTTTTCCATCCTTTCTTAATTTTCAAGATTACAGAATTAGAAAAAAATTCTTCTCTGAAGTCGGAGTTTCCAATAAATATAGAACAAACACTTCATTTGCTCCAACTTTGGAGGATTTTAATTTAAAGTATGATCTTGACTTTAGAAATTTCTTCCTCATAGAAGGAATGTTTTCATTGGAAGCCAGGATTACCAGGTAATAACTCTCTTTAGATTAGGAAAAAAAAAAAAAACAATTACTTTGTAATGTTACTAATGCTGTGTACTTTTTAATATTGTTTCCAATTGGCATGCATAAAGTTATGCTATTAATGTCACACTGAGTAGGTATCTTTCAAATCCATTAGAATATCTACTACAGGTCAGTTTGCACTTGAGTTAAACTTTGATTTATTGTTCAAAATCCAGGAAATGTGTGTGTGTGTGTGTGTGTGTGTGTGAGAGAGAGAGAGAGAGAGAATATTCATGTAAATAGTTTATCATTTAATTATTTATAAGAGAAATAAATTTTTTGAATATGATTATCTAACAATATGAATATCTGCTGATAAATTTTCAAAAAATTTATGATAATAGTTCATAGACTTGTATTTTAGAATAAGGCTATATTTATAATGGTTTTGCGTTTTATTGTTATTTTTAATTGCCATGTTTTGATGTATTTATGTCACCTTTTGTAGTTTTCTTGTGTATTAAAGAAAAATTAACTGATATTTTGTTTGTTATGCAAAGTTAGGCACTGGGTGAATACCTGTGGAATTCGATTGGGCTAAAAAAGAAAATTAGCCTTCTATTCAAATATACATGTTTGTAATCAGGAGAAAAAGAAAAGGATTTTCGATTTATAAAAAAAGAAAACTAAAACAAAATTATTTGTGGGTCAAAAAATAATTGTGAAATTTGCCTAGGACAATATTTGTGCTACCTAAGAAAAAAGACTGATGACGTTATCTTCCTTTGCTAAGTCAGTTCCACATTCATATTTTGGAAGTCACTGTGAGGAAGGAGTCAGTCATCCCCATTGGCAACCAATACCCAACTACAAAGCTGGTAAGCTATCCCATGTCAAAAAGCAAGGCACATGGAAGAAGAAATGGGAGGCAATATATGAGCATAGAATCAAACCACTGTCCATCTAGACACCACTTCTATACATATTTCACAATGATAGTAATTCCCAGAATAGGAGTCCCCCAGGCTTAAAATGAAAACCATTTCTATCAAATCACTAGTTCTGTTTCTAGTCTAGCATCAACAGTTAATATCTAAGGAATCAACTATGTGAAGATGGGAGCTATCAGTTGTAAATGTTACAGCCCCTGTTTCTTAAGAAGCCATCGATCCTGATGACCCAGAAAAAAAAAAAAAAAAAAAAAAAAAAAAAAAGTAATTATCACCTAAGTTCTTGAATCTGTCAAACAGCTCAAGAAGAAACAAAGATATGATTTCATTAATGCAAATAATCTTTTAAAAATGTATTACTATGCATTTTGCTGCTGTGTTCTAAAGACTACAAAACATTTTTATCTGAACTGCAGCTAAAATCTCCTATGTAGGTAGCCTCCCCTTCTTAGAATGTGATCTTATTTATAGGAGAGATTGCTGATAACCAGTTTGTTTTTTGTTTTTGTTTTTTTAATTTGTATCCCTAGCTTTGTACATATAATAAAAGCTTAATAATATGTATTTGTTCATTTCATTCTCTCTTTTCCAGTTCCTCCTGTACCAATATAACTATAATTACAAACATCTCATAAAAATCATTTAATTTTTGCTTGAGGAGCAATGAGAAATGGTAAATGTGAAGACCAAGTTAGCACCCTGGATGCCTTGGAATCAGTTGGAGTCAGGATAAGTAAAAGTCCTTTGTCTTTATTTTTGGTCTTTAGGGGTAGAAGTGAAGGGAATGGACACAGGCTCTCCACTACCTCCTTTCTCCTAGTCTACCACCAAACTGACTCTGGCTTGTCTTATGCCATCCCCTTATCCTTCCTACAATTATCTGTATACACCAAAACATCAAGCCAGGACAGAATAGTGAGAAGGACCAATTTTCAAGCATATGCTAATAGAGTATTGTCCAATTGGTAATTAATCTTAAGTGCTCTATTCTCTCATTCCAGGGCATCAACTAAGAGTTTCAGCCCTTTACAAGTAGAAAATTTGATTAACTTAAAGTCAGGCCTATCTATATTCAAACGTTTGACACTGGTCAAACCTTTGAACCTCAGAGAACCACAGACAACTTTCTAAAACCATGTATTGCTAATAGAAACTACAAAAGAACAACCTGAGAAGTGGAGATAAAATGAGAAATCATTAGGTTTCTTTTTTTACACTTTTTTCCTTATATTGATATAATGAGTGGTCTAGATATGATTTTTAATTATGAATTACTATAATGCTACCAACAAAACAAATTTTCCATTGATGAATATTATAAAATTGAGTTACAATTAATGGCAAAGGTAAAATTTATTTTAAAGGCATGTTAATATTACACAAAGTAACAGGAAAATACAAAGTTCTCGAAAATGTCATTTAAATATCCCTGACTTGCCTTTCTAATTTTGGTCCCATTGCACTCAAAAAAATATGTTTAAAAAGATTTATATTTATTTCCAAATATTTATTTAATATTTTATATAATCCATTCAATACTTGAAAAAACAAAAACAAAAACAAGAAAACATGAAGACATTTTAAAAATTTAATTCCACCACAAAAGCCTATGAAAGTGATAGGAATGCACAAAATAAGATTTTTAAAAAAGAATCCACAATTTTTATAAACAAAAAGTTTGACTAGAATTATAAGAAGAGATGAATAAAGAGATTAAAAATATAAATATTTTAATTATTTTCAAAATCAAGTGAAAGTGCTGGAAGAAAAATGATAAAGAAATGAGCACTGAGGAAGAAAGAATTGGAAAAGTAATAAATATGTTGGCATAAAAGGTACAAAATGTTAATCAATAAAGAGACTTCTTAAAAATTAAATGGAATAAACAGAAAATATTTCTGTGAGAAAGCAAGAAATATTCAAACAAAGGACAGAAAAATAGAAGGAAAGAAAATATAAATTATACCACTTTTTTTTTTTTTAATTCCTGAAGAGCAAATGAGGTTAAGTAACTTGTCCAGGGTCACAGGGCCAGGAAGTGTTAATTGTCTGATGTCAAATTTGAACTTAGGTCCTCCTGACTTTAGAGGTGGTACTCATCTACTACACCAACTAGCTGCTTCCCATTACATGACCTAACTGCCCCAAGTACATCACTTTCTACAAGAAAGCCTTAATTGGCAAACAAATCAAGGAAAGATATAAGAATTACTGGATTGCCATAAAGTCATGACTCAAAAATAACTTCTCCATTATATTTCAAAAACTCATAAAAGAAAACTGGTTAGAATTCTTAGAAGCAGAGAACATAGAATAGAAAGAATCTACCTACTGAATAAATAACACCACCCTCCCAACAACAAGATAAGTTTCACAGGAACATTATAGTGAAAATCCAAAGCTTTCAGATAAAAAAAAAAAAAAAATGTTCGTAGCAGCTGGAATGAAAACAAAACAAAACAAAAATTTAAATACTCAGCAACCCTACTCTGGATCACAAAGAATTTAAAACAAACTTATAAAGCTTAGAATATAAGATTTCAGAAGGCAAAAGCTATAGGTATGTTTACATATGCAAAGATACATATACAAATATATATAAAATATATACACAATATGCATACACATAAATGCACTTGTACATGTATGTATACACACACATACATGCATGTGTATATAGGCATATTAAGCATAGTTTCTTCTCAGTGTTTCAGAGATCCAAAGAAATCCCAAAAGACTTTGAACAGAAAATGCCATCTTCACCCAGAAAAAAAATAAAGAGATTGAATGTAAATCAATGTGTGCTATGTTCACTTCTTTTTTGTTTTTTTTCTCTCTCCTATTATTTTTCCCTTTTGTTCTGATTATTCTCTTCCAATATGATTCATAAAATATTGAATTGTATTGAAATTGTATTGAAAATTGAAAAATTTGAATTGTATTGAAATTGAATTGAATTGTATTGAAAATAAATAAATTTACTAGGGGAAAAAAAAAAGAATTCTTCTCAAGACAAAATTGCATCACTAACACAATTAAACCAATCCTGGATCTATTTAAATGGATTACACTGTATAATGAACAAACATGTTCATAAGCATTTATAAATTATCTATTACATGTAAGTCACTGTGTTTAGCCATGAAGATTATTAAAAGACTTATTATAACTGGTTTCTTAATGAATCTTTCTGTTTCTATGACTGGAAAGTTTCTGAAAACTTTTTTATTAACCATTCTTCTCCCCAACTCCACAAATTGTAGATTATGTAAGTATAAGACACATTAAAAGACTATTAAGGCCAAAGCTTTGAAACAATTTTTTAAAAATGAATTTCATATACAATTTTGAACCCATAATGCCATTACGGATATAAAAATTACATGAGACATTAATGATCATTTTTCAAGAGCTAAAGTGATAATCAGCAGGGATTACTAATAATGATCTTCCCATAGTAAAATATTACAGTCAATTATGGAATTCACTGCTGAAGAAAGGAAACAGACTAAACTGGTAATGAATTCATAACACATTCCTAATAAATAGTTTCAGAATACAAAGGAATATATAAACAGCTGTTTATTATGTAAGTTAAATGGAAAAAAATAAGAAAAAATCCATGAAGACCAGTCCCCAAATCTTATCATATTTACAATGGCTTGTTGGTTTTTTCCAGATTTATGGCAAAAAATAACTTCTGGAAAAATGTAAATTTTATCAATTGAAGACTTTTAGTTAAATTAGCAATGCCACCAAAATACAATACTAAAGATGCACAATGAATATGGTTCCTGGTATAAAGGAAGAATTTAATAAATGTTTGTTACATGATGTTTACATACAAATACCAACAATTTTGTTACCTCAGATATGCTTAGAACTTTTTGTTTATATTTATCCTTAGCTCTATGACACCTTAACTGTATATTTTCTATATTCAATGTATGCCTACCATTCAAAAAAGACACAAGTACCTTGGAAACAGGGACAATGTCATTTTTTTTTAATTATTGTTTTTCCAGAGCCTAGTCTTGTGTTGTACATTTAATAGATAGTATTTGTTAAGTTGAGTAGAATTGAATTAAACAATAATAAATGCTTGAGGGATGAATGACATTTAAAAAAATGTTCAAGCACACACGTAATAATACTCAGAAAGAAGTAGGTGTGGTTATTACAAATAAAGAAAGATGCATCTATAGGACATTAATGATATCATCAAGATATAAAAGAGTGAAATGCAGGTTTCTACCTAATTGGGTAGATAGAACCACAAAAATTTATGGAAAAACAGGAATGAAACTGGAATCTTACAAGTAGCTATGAAAAACCTGTTCTGGTAAAAATATTCACATTGTAGAAATCATAGGTCTATCTATTTATCTAAGTAGAGAACTCCCCTGATCCACTTGCTGTAAAGCCCAAGTATGGTTTAAAAAAAAAAAAAGAAAAAAAAAAAAAAAAAGAAAGCTGATCTTGGAATTAAGAAGACCTTAATTCAGGTCCACACTGATTGTGTGACACTGGAGTAGCCATTTAATCTTTCAGTGCCAAAACAATTTTCAAACTCTATAAATTACATTAGCTGCCATACTGGAAAAGAGAATTCCACATTGGATGTTGAAGACTTCTCTATGCTAATAAAATCATTCTATATGATCAAAAAGAAAAAGTGTGAGGCAGAATAGAGAGATTCCATCATATAATCTTTTAGGAAGTACAAGAAGTTTGTGTACATTCATTTCCATAACTATAACACAAAACAGAATATCCATGTCCCTTTCCAAAGCTATCCGTGGTGCCATCCTAAGTAGCAAGTCAAGGCACAATAAAATTTTATTTCGAAAATCATGTTCCTGGAATTGTGGAGTGTGATTTGATGCAACCTGACTCTACAGAAAGACCAATGGGCTGAGAAATAGGGAAGCTAGGCAGCAGTCACTTTAGCTCCCTGAGCATCATTTTTTTTTCAGGACATAATATTGCTTTATCCTTTATTCCTCCTATTCAATGAAAGTTATTCTGTTTAGCATGTCTCCATCATCAATAAACAAAAGAGAGGAAATGATGGAAGAGACATATGATATGGAGAAACAATAAGCAGTTGGGAAGAGTACTTTCCTTGCTAAAATCTCTCTCTCTCTTTTAATTGCAGTAATTTTGTTTTGTTTTTAACACACATTGCTTTATGAATCAGATTGGTAGACATTTTTCCCATCAATAAAATTGATGAATGGACAGAGTTATTTAAACCAAATAACTTCTAAAGCCCCTTCCAGTTCTAATTTCTGAGAGAGGAAATAAAATATATAGCATGAGGCACAGTGCTTAAAATTTAAGTTACCTGGAAGGAATTTCAAACATAAAGGAGCAGAGATTAGTTAAAGTTGATGAGACCTTTAGTATCAGTTGCTACATAAAAGATAATCTGATTCTGAGCCCTGAGGGAAAGGAAGAACTAGGCTTTTACAGATGAGTTCAGTAGGACTCTGTTTAGCCTGAGGATAGCATGAGCATAGTGGGCACATTAGCAGAAACATCTACAACTTTGTCTAATTTAGTATTTCATCTTGGGTCAAATGTGAAACAAATTAAAACTGTAAAAGAATGTAAAACATTTAAAATGCCAGTTATGAGAGCATTATGGCATCTGGCTAATTTTATGTTCATTTCCATTAACAATGAAGGAGACAAGGACAGGGAGAAAAAGGAAAACATGGGAAAATACACAGGGAAGTGAGAGAGAGATAGAGAGACAGACAGAGAGAGACACAGAAATAGAGAGGTAGACACACACACAGAGTGAGAGTGAAAGGAAGCAAAAGAGAATGTGAGAGAGAGAGAGAGAGAGAGAGAGAGAGAGAGAGAGAGAGAGAGAGAGAGAGAGAGAGAGAGAGAGAGAGAGAGATGCTAGTTTTAGATCATGGCAATTTCACCTGTAGGTAGTGATATGACTAAGTCATTCAGAATGTCATTCTTTCTGATTAACACTATTACACATTGTTCCATCTTTCTTTACTCTTGTTATAGATAGTTTATGTATTATCAGGAGCCTGGGAATTAACTAGCTATTAAGTTTGCTTTTACAAAATAGTAGAACATATGTTTCTTTTATCATGTTAGGGCTATTGTGCTTATTTAATTTTCCAAACTATGACATTCCCAACAAAGAAATAAATTGAGATTTATCTGCAATTATTTAATATTATATGTGCTTTCAAAGTTGGCCTGAAAGGATAATTCACTACTCATAGAGGAAAATTTACACTGCAGCTGCTGTTACATCTGGGTATTTACCATACTGTAGCTGTTGTTTCTTAACAATTGAGAAACTGTATAGGGAACAGTATAAAATCAATGGTGGAAAATGATGTAATTCAGTCAAAGGTTTACGCTAATGTCAAATCTCAAGAGGGCTGCTTGCCCTTTCCAAAATAAGAGATCTTTATAGACCAACTGGGAGACATTTATCAGGAATGATACACACAAATCACATATACACTAAACTTAGTTATATTCACTTTTCATCTACACTTCACTGGAACAATTTATTATATTTTTGCAATTGGAATTCCTTATATCAAAAAGTAGCTGCTTTCAAATTGACCTAATGTGTTTTAATGCATATTGCTCAAACACTTACTAAATGCATAGATTCTTTGATGAGTCTTATGCCATATCTACTCCCCACATCAGCCACAGATTTGCATGTATTTCATAGGCCACCATGGACTCTGGTTTTTAACCATTTCCTTGGGAATTCTAATCTGATTGGTTATGGTTATTGGAATTAACATAGATTTACACATACTTGTTATGTAATGGTGGTACTACAGAGAATTCTCTTTTAAGAAAGTATGGACTATGAGACCACAAGCAAAAGAAAGATATATGGATGATAATCCACAAATGTATGTGTGCAAATATGCATAGACAGATAGGGACAGAAAGATAGATAGATGATTGACAGATGAGTTGATATAATAGTTTCCCAAAAGTTAAATTTTAAAACTTGACTGAGAATTTTGGAATATCCTGTATATTATCAAAAAGAATCAGGGGAAAAAATTTATAGAGTTTATTTAATGCTGACTAAACTAATTATGTCTAGGATCATTAAGTAAGTCCTGTTTGATGATAACTAAATAATAATATAGGTGTAAAGGACAAGAAACCATTAAAAACAATTATGTGGGGATCTGAGACTTAACAATAATATATGTTGATCATAGGATATGCTACCCTCCCTCCATGACGGCATTAGTAATTAATATTGATGTGAAAATTAGTTTGTTCACATTTTAATGTGATGTTTCATTTTCTTCAAGCCATGTCAGCAAATAGTACAGAAACCAGGTTTTTGTTTTGTTTTGTTTTCCTAATGGTCCATTTTTTATGATTTCTATCTTGCTCCTATATGCCCTCTTCACACTATCCCTCCCTCGTACCTCATAGACACACTTGCCAAAAAAAAATATATATACACATACTTACATGTCAGTGTATAGTTTCGGTGTGAATTTTGCAGATGTCTCCATTTCTGTTAACAATTAGATAATCATTATAGTATTGTTAGAACTTTTCATGAGCATTAAATCTCTCTACCATCCTGGATATAAGTATTTCATAGAATCACAGAATTTAAGATTTGAAAGGGAACTCAGAGGCTATCCAGTCCATCATCTACGTGACCAAGAATCCCCTCTACAGCATCCATAACTTCTGCTTCAATGCCAGCAGGGAAAGGAAGCAAAATGTTCTTGGAGACAGCCCATTCTATTTTTGAACAGCTAATATAAAGTTTGAGTTTTTGTGTTTTTTTTCCCCCAATTCCGGTCATCTTCACTGTTATTTCTTATCACTGTACCTACTTGGAACATTGTCAGCCAAGTAGAACAAATCCCATTTTCCATATCTCAGCCCTAAGATATTTCAGAACCTGATATTAGGTTTCTCTGAGACTTCCCTTATTCCAAGCTAAATATTAACAAAGCAATCTAGCCACCAGTCTTCATTTGATAAGTTCTCCAGCCCTTTTCCTATCCTGGTCATCCTTTTCTGTACATTGTCCAGCTAACTGGTGTCCTTCCTTAAATGCAGTGCTAAGAATTTAGTCTTTCTACTACAAATATGTTTCAATCAGAACAAAAGACAACAAGGATGTTACTTGACCTTTTTAGAACTAAAGTATGTCAGCCTACTGTCATTGGGTATAACTGAGTATAATGTTAACATTAAATCTGTAGCTATTCCTCAAGATAGACCAATTATAATTTATTTTGGCATTTCAAATTTTTTCATTTGTTTTAATCTTATAAGAAGCTATTATGTAAATGGCCAAATAAGGAATTTAGCAAAATATTAGTGCGTGTGTATGTGTGTGTGTGTGTGTGTGTGTGTGTGTGTGTGTGTGTGTGCAGGTGTTTGTGTGTTTTAATGGGAATGCACAACTCTTTAAAAAAATAATAGCTTTTTTATTTTCAGAATATATGCAAAGATAGTTTTCTACATTCACCTTTGCAAAACCTTGTGTTCCAAAATTTTCTCCCTCCCTTCTCCCTATGCCCTCTCCTAGACAGCAAGTAATCCAATATATGTTAAACATGTGCAATTCTTCTATACATAGTTTCATATTTATCACATTGCATAAGAAAAATCAGATTAAAAAAATGAGAAAGAAAACAAAAAGGAAGCAGAAAACAACAAAAAATGGTGAAAATACTATGTTGTGATCCACATTCAGTCCTCTCAGTTCTTTTTTTCTGAATGCAAATGGCTCTTTCTCTCACAAATACATTGAAACTAGCCTGAATCATCTCATTGTTGAAAAGAGCCAAATCCATCAGAATTGATCATTATATAATCTTGTTGTTGCTACATACAATATTTTCTTGCTTCTACTCACTTCATTTAATATAAATTCATGTAAATGTCTCCAGACATCATTCAGTTGATTGTTTCCTACAGAATAATAATATTCCATTTGCATTCATATCCCATAACTTATTAAACCATTCTCCAACTAATAGTCATCTACTCAGGTTCCAGTTCCTTGCCACTACAAAAAGGGCTACTATAAGCATTTTTGCACATGCAGCACATCTTTTTCCCCTTTTTTATGATCTCTTTAGGAAACAGACCGAGTAGAGACACTGCTGGATCAAAGAGCATGCACAATGTGATAGACATTTAGGCATAGTTCCAAATTGCTCTTCAGAATGGTTGGATCAGTTCACAACTTCACCAACAATGTATTAGTTGGAAAACTCTTAATATGGAAATTACTTTCACTAATGCATCTTGCCCACTCTATATTACTGAATAAGTGAATTATTTTGGTTCATATAGCTAGTCAATCAATCAGAGGCAGGACTTGGGTCCAGGCCTTTTTGATCCCAAGTCCAAACCTCTCTACCTATTCTCAGTAGAGGACATACTTTTTTGCTTTTTTAAAGTCATTCAAATGATTACCTCTGCCAAAAAAAAGTTAAGGGAAATTAACAGGCTAGTTGGTCTTTTTATAGAAGCAAGAAAGCATCAAGGCTTTTATTTTTCCCTTTATATCAGTGAGTACTTCTTCATGTTTTTCAATAGCTCCTTTGCATAAAGTTGTGTTCAACAGGTCCTTTGCAAGTATTAATATGATAAACAAATTGAAAAGAAAGTTAAAACCTCCATGGTCAATCATCTGTGTGTGGGAGAGGCTTTTGGCCATTGCTGCAATTAGGCAAGTGTATAAGAGAGTACCATTATTTCTGTTTTTGTACTTTTCTGAATTGATTGATATTCTCTGATTCGCTTTTGCACATTTGACTGACAGGTGCTTGTATCTATGATAAGCCTCCAGCTTTTTTCACCTCCATGAATAAATACCAAGATATTTTTCATGAATGTTTCTTCTAGAGAATTATTGATCCAAATGGCCATCTCCTTTCTTAGTCCTAGCCCCTGGTGAATCTTCACGTCAGTGGACTGGACTATTTTTTATTGTTTTTATAATGTTTTCATCATTTGTTGTATATGACTCCTCAGGCCCTTGAGAATGTTGTGATACCATTTAAAAAAGCTCTTCTTGGAATCTAGGGTTTAAGCTATTAGATTTAAATCTACATATGATGGGATACAGAGCCACACCCAGGGCAGAGGTGCAAGGGTAAAGGAACCAGTCATTTTGGCACTCTCCTACACACTAGAACAGAGCACAAGATGAAAAGCATCACTTTGCCTACAAAGTGGTGCAGGGACTAAAACAAAAGGGGTTCACAGGGCAAGGTAGTAAGGACATCTGGGAAACATTAACTCAAATCAAGGGCAAGTTTAGCATGAAAAGGAAACAGGAAACAGAGGGTGAGCCCTCTCACTGACCAGGCTATAATCACTATCTGGAGAGAGAAGGCTTTCTTTCTTTTTTTTTCTTTTTTTTTTTTTTCTTCAGCATTGGAAGTAGAAATTTACTCTGATTTCCCTTGGTCTATATGCCAGGAATCAGAGATTTCTGCATTTAAAATATGAACTCTTTTCCTCAGAAATGACAACCACATTTAACCAGCTGGTACTTTGCATGGATAAGGTCTAGCCTTATACCAGGAAAAACAGGATCATGGAATCTCCAAGCTAGTTGAGTTATTCAAGGAATCTAATCTCTCATGATTTAAAGTCCTTCTCATAAAAGGATTTTGCCAACCTTATCCCATCCCTTTCACCATCTCCCAATAGGTCAACCCTAACTATGTTTTCCCTACCTTAGAGACCTCCTGGCATGAAAACACAGGTCAAAAACTGTTGTTTAACTTTTAGTCTTAGAGAACATCCTAAAGAAGTAGGATGTTAATAGACTTGTCCATGAAGAAACAGCAACTAAATGTCAGAAAAAGACCTATATACTAGGTCTTCTTAACTTTACAGTCAGATCTGCTCTTCCATATGGTTTACTTGAAAGCACTGTAAATATCAATTATTGCTGAGTTTTAATTTTTTTAATAGAAGAAAAAACTTGGGCCCACAAATGAGTCATGCAATTATTTAATCTGAATTCAGGAGAATAGAAAAGGTTTCCTTCCCTCAAAAATCAAACAAAATTCCTTGGTTACCTACAAGGGTACAACTCCACAAAAAGATTAAAGAGTATATAGAAAGAAAAAAATTGGTTTGAGGATTTTTTTTAACTTTGCAATTTTTTTTTATCCCAGAAACATATTTTATGAAAATAAAGAAAAAATAAGTCTTCTCCATGCCTCAGTTCCAGGAGCTTCAAGCTAGAGAATAATCGAGTTAATTGTATTTTGGATTGGTAAATGAAAAAAAATTGATTTTGACTCTACCATTAAAATGGTGTGTTTCTTTAAACAATTCAATTAATCTGGTCCTGTTTCCTCATTTAGAAATGAGATATTCTAGTTTAGGGTGCAAAAAAAAAATCTTCCCAGCTCCAAAATTCTCATTAATATGATCTAATTTATATGGTTATTTCTAAAAACCAATTGATAGCTAAGTTCTTCCTTGAAATAGAGTGGTAGGTAGTCTTTGGTATTTTGATATACCACAATGAGAATTTATGTTTTCATTAGCCTGAAGATGAAAGGAACCTTCACACAAAAAATTTAAATAACATGAGATGTGGGAATACTTAGACTGGGAAGAAGTAAATTTGGCATTTTCTTTTTGTTTTTACAGGTTGTAAGTGAGGGATAGAGACTATGATTTCATCAGTATAAAGAATTACTGGTGAGAAAATTCTCTTTTAGTATGTATTAGAGAAAGGGCTTGAACTCAAATCTTCTTGATTTCAAAGCCAGCTCTCTAGCCATTTCAACATGATTTTTCCAAGTACAAATTGGCATTTCTACATTTCCTTGTTAAAACAAACAATATTCTTTCTTTTGATACAACTTTGTATATAACATATACATATACATATATATATATGAATATATAGATATATATATATACCATCAAACATTTGATACATAAATGCATGATAAATATCACATCTTAATCATATGTTTAGAAAGGAAAATCTAAGGGCATATACAGCAAACTTGCCAATAAATTGGCTACAATTTTATTTTGCAGCAAAATTAGTACAAGTTTAGTGGAGTTATATAGTTAGTCTATTAGAATATTTAGTCTATATACTTTCTAAGTTTCTGAATTGGCATTTGGGATTTGACCCCAAAATGCTTCTGGTCTTTTAAAAACATTCAGATACTGTAAAGATTTTGATTTGGAAGGAAACCCAGAACTATCATCAAGTTGAGTCTTCCTTCTTTTACTGATTAAGAAACTGACACTCAGTTTAAATGACAAGATATTGTGACACAAGAGTTTGAGATATTGATGGGGCATACAGTTGGAAATGTCAAAATGAGACAGATAGTAGATGGCATGTGGACTAATTTTAAATATTTAGAATGACATACGTACATGTATTTATGTATATATGAGTATAAGCCATATATTTAAAATATATATACATATGTGTCTACACATGCTATACATTATACTATAGATAATATGTTACAGATGAAGAAATAGAGAAATAGAGAGGTGTTAAGTGACCACATAGAGGCAGAAATACATTTAGACATTTTTTGCCTGGACATGATTTTTAACTTTGTGATGTCTCTGTAATATGTTATCTATAGTATTAATACCACACAATTGTTTTCTGGATCAGCTGAGCTTTCTGAATCTTATTGCATTACATAGATGTCAGTGACTATCATCCTTTCAATCCTAACCATTGTTCTTACCCTTGGTGACTTCAATATTGAAAATAATGGCATTTCAAACACCCTGACCTTGTTATATTCAATTTGTTTAATTTACATGTACAGCTTTATTCTACCTTGGTCTTTTCTAGGGGTAATCACACCTTCTTCTGCAACACCACTTTACCTCTAGGATTTGTGTAATCCTCCCTTTTGGTTATAGTCTCTTGTATTTTCTTATCTCTTTTTGTCTCAACTTTAAAATTAATTTTTGTACTCACTAGGCCCTCCTATTCTTCCACTCTTCATTATCTTTTAAGACCATCAAATTGTTTCTGCCCTCCCTATTCTCCTTTCACAGATATCATACTCATAACCTGTTCAGCATGTTGTCTTCTATCCTTACTTCTTAACCTGTTATCTTTCTGCCATTCATGACCTGCTAATCCCTCAATTCTGAGAACAATTTTTAATCTACATGATATATATTTTCTGAATTTTATCTATTATATGCTTCCCAATTTCATCCTTAAATACTTTCAATAAATTCATGGACTACTAATCCTCAAACCTAAAACATGCTTAATCTTCCCTCCCCATTTATACTCTTGAGCTAACTGAGTAACCTTAAATGGTTCTTTTAACAACCTGAGTTAGCTTACTTGTTTGGCTTCTGAAACCTTCTAGGAATTTTTTCTTGATAAAATCAAGAAAGTACTTAAGGGACTAATGTAAGCTGTATCTCCTAGGTAAAGAGTTACAATTCTAAAGAAATTAAACTTAGAAGAAAAATCAAGACTGTGAATAAATCTTTCTCACCTCCTTTCTTAAAATATCTGTGCCACTATGAAAAATCTGACTTTACTTCAGGAAATAGTATTTTATGCTGTAAGTATTATATTCCTCTTTTATTGTAGTTCTACAACACTACCCCAAGTGGCTATTCCAAAACTTCCATTTCTTTAAGTTCTTATCTCCATGCTACTCTTACTCTTTCAGATGACCCATTTCCTACTCCTAAAAAACCCTTCAAACTCCTCTTTATATTCAGACATCCTCCTCTTTCCTCATTCTAAGGAGATTACATAGATTGTTCTTCTTTCCATGATTAGTCTCTTCCATTTGTGCCCTTGATCCTAACTCCTTCCATGTTGTCTGGGAGCTTGCTCATAAAATTCCCTTCTCTTTAATTTTGAATGTTATCTTAGGTCTTCCAAATCTTTAAGGAACTATCCCCATGATTCTGTTATCCTTCCAAATTAGTGCCTTCTATCAATTCATTTTTGCATTGTTAGACCTAAAACATACTTTATGCTCATTACCTCTATTTTTTTAGAACCTAATCACTCTCTAACACTGTCATATGATTTATTCCAATCTACTTAAAAAATGTCTCTTAATTCTTAAATCTGAGCACTAATCCTCTCTTTGCTTGATTTGTCTAGATCTTTTCAAATTGTTAAAAATTTCTTTTATCTACTGTCTTCCCTTGGTTTATGGAACACTGATTTATTTATTTTGGTTGATTCTATTTGAGAGGAAATTTTTCCTGACATAAAATCTAAATTTGCTTCTTTTTCCCTTGCATCCATTGTTCCTGATTTTCCCCTCTGAGTCCAAATTGAATAAATTTATTTCATTTTCCACACTACTGCCCTTTAATTACTAAACCCAACTAGCATATCATTCTTTAATATTCTCTTTTCCAAGCTTAGCACTCTTAATTCTTTCCATCTATTCCATATGATATGGACTTATTGCCATGTCCCGCCTAAACTGTTAAAACCAGAATAGAACAAAATACTCTAGATGTGATCTGACCAGGGAATCTTTGACCCTCTTAATATAACAAATCCTGGAGGAGATGATTCTCTTAAGAGAGCCTCAAATCACATTAGATTTTTGGGCTGCCAAATTTTTTGACTCATATTAAAATTGAGATTCCTTAAAATTTCCATATCTTTTTAGCCAAACTTCTGTCTAATCATCTGTCACCTATGTTATGATTGTAATGGTGTGTTTTCAAACTTGAAAATAAAACTTTTCTTTTATACTTATTGAATTATATCTTATTGAATAGTTTGATATTCTAACTTGTCAAGACTTTTTTGTAATCCTAACTCTTTTTTACATTGTCTTTTTTTGTCCCAGCTTCATATCCTCTGAAAATATAGCTGACATATATGCTATATATATAATATATATTTAAGTTAGTGATAAAAATATTAATTATCATAGTGTTAGCTAACTAAAGATATATGAGTACTATACTATAGATCTTCTGCTAAGTTGATATTAAATCATTAATGACTACTTTTTGAATTAAACTAAACAAGTGATTGCAAATACAAATTGCATTATGATTTCATCCACATGTCTATATATTTTCCAAAATAATGGTATGAGATACGTTATCAATCCTATGCTAAAGTTCTAGGCAAAGTGTATCTATATATTTTCATTTACATGATTTCCCCAACTGCTTATGTCCTCCCTCCTAAATTATCTTGTATTTAACTATTCTATGTATGTATTTAAACATATGTATGTGTTAGTTTCATGTTTGTGCCATATATATATATATATATATATATATGTATATTTTTGTGTTTAAATGTAGTAATATATAAATTCTTTATGAATATGGATTGTTTAATTCTTTGTACTTGTATTCTGAGTTAATAAAAGTGTCTGGTACATATTAGGTGCTTAATAAATATTACTGATTAGTCGCTTGATATAGCATTCCCCTAATCTGATAATTTAGTAATCATGCCAAA
This sequence comes from Sminthopsis crassicaudata, assembly GCF_048593235.1. Taxonomy (NCBI): domain Eukaryota; kingdom Metazoa; phylum Chordata; class Mammalia; order Dasyuromorphia; family Dasyuridae; genus Sminthopsis; species Sminthopsis crassicaudata. The sequence continues at coordinate 342,664,374 of NC_133617.1, read as the reverse complement.
AAAGGAAATCAATTGATCTTAGCCTTGCCTAGTCTTGATGAAGCCATATTTGTTCTTTTAATCGCAGTTTTTTGAATCACATGTTAGAATTTTCCAAGGACTGAAGTTAGCTGAGTCAGATATCTTGACAAGAAGCACAATTGTTTTCTTAATATTGATTTACTTGTCTCTAGATATCTATTTCATTATTTCCATTTTTGTAATATCTAGCAAAAAGGATATTGAATATCCATTAACATCATTTTCTATAGATTCATATTTGTAAAAACCTAAAGATCCAATTTTTTTCAACTTTAGGAATATTGTTGATACATGTGTGATAGATAATCTTCATAAAGAGTCTACAGAAATGCAACAGTAAGCATATGAGACAATAGTTTAGGGATTTCTGGTTATCTTATTTTTTTCCTCATCACAATTTCTCATAATAATAATGTTCAATTTTGCAAGCATTTTGTTTCCTTTCTTCTTTTATCTATGCTGAGATTTGATCATTTGGTACCCTCAAAATTGTGTCTGCTCCAGCATGACCTTCTTCTGTGTATATTTAATCCACTTTAGCTTATTCTCTTATTTTGCTTATTAGTGTTCTTTCTACTTTCTCATGATGCACAAAGGGAATAATATGATAGAATCCAAATGTGTTGGCTACACATTAATTGATAGAAAAGTTTGCTATAGAAATCAACATATATTCCAAGTTTTGTCTATTTGTTATCCTCCTACAAATTTCATCCTTACATATTCTCAGGATGATTTGACTTTGTTCAGTCTCTTGCCAACCTTTCTGTAAACCTGATTTTTCCCCTTTCCTTCCAATACTTTCTGCTGATTTATGAAACAATATGGTTCATAGTTTCCACAAAATATTTACAAATAAATGTATATATTAACTCGATATTGCCTTTGGCTGACATTTCTTTCTAGTTAGCAAGGAGATCAAAAGTTTATTGGTGAAAATAGATATTTGTTGGCTTCCAATTGTCTATAAACTTGATATTCGGCACTCTACCATCATGCATTCATACAAGAAGACCTAGAATGAAATCTCTCCTCATTTTTGTCTTTCAGGATTCTTCTTTTCTTCAACAATTGTTCTTTGATGTCAAGTCCAAGGTGAAGCTCTCCTTGATTTCCTCAAATAAAAGTTTTCTTCCTCATAAATCATTTTTCTTCCCTTTGCTGAAATCTAATTTAAAAAACAATAGCTTTTTAACTTCAAAATATATGTAAAGATAGTTTTCAACATTCACCCTTGCAAAACCTTGCAAAAAATATTTTTCTTTCTCCTTTCTCTACCTCCAACACCTCCCAATGACAGCAAGTAATCAAATGTATGTTAAACATGTGCAATTCTTCTTTCTATATATTTCCACATTTAGCATCCTGCACAAGAAAAATCTGAACAAAAAAGGAAAAAAAAGTGAGAAAAAACAAAAAGCAAACAAACAACAACAAAAAAGGTGAAAATGCTATATTGTGATGCACACTGAGTTCCCACAGTCTTCTTTCTGGGTGCAGATATCTTTCTCCATCACAAGACCTTTGGAACTGTCCTGAATCATCTCACTGTTGAAAAGAGCCACATGCATCAGAGTTGATCATCACATACTTTTGTTGTTGCCAAGTACAATGTTCTCTTGTTTCTTCTCACTTCACTTAGTAATCAGATACATCTCTCCAGGCCACTCTGAAATCATCCAGGTTCATAGTTTAAAAGGTGCTGCCTCTTCTGGCTAGACAGACAAAGAAAAGAAGTTACTCTCATCCACATAGTAGAAAAATTAATAATGTCTTTGCCCAGAAGCAGTTTTCTCATGTTTTCCATGTTACTACTACATTTTAGATGATTTGAGAATGGCCAAAGTAAAGCCCTAGTTATACGTCTATATTAAATGATCAAGACAATATCTTCAAATGACTCGCTCCTTGATGTAAAGTTATACTCAGTTTTATTAAGGAATGATGATGATAGGTTGAAAACTAGGCAAAACCTTCAGGGGCTTAAAGTATCTCAATGGAATATGCCACACTTAGTATAATTTGTTCTTTATATTATTATATTAATGATGCATTTACAAGAGAAGACAATTTTTGAATGCAGCCATCAAATATTCTAGCATTTTCAATACACTTGATTCTTTTTAATATAAAAAGTAAAAAGTCAAAGGCTTTACAATAATAAATTAAGACAGTTTAAGTATTATAATGATTTTGATTAACTTGATCACTAATCATTAAATTAAAAATATATTGTTCTCTATATTTCTGAGACTTTGGAGAACATAATTTTATTTGGTTAATTAGAGATGAAAAATATGGGTCCTAGTCCATCTTCTTACCCAATCACGGATTTCTCATAACTATACTATCTCACTCTACATGGGTAAATACTCCCCCACATCTTGCTGAAATTTGAATTTCAACAAAACCATTGCATAATTGTTATATGGAATTGAAAATTTATCATCTTGATTTAAAAAGAATATCTCCTTACTTTAGGTATTTCCAACATGGTAGTACCTTCCAGAGTTTATTCTCAACTGACTTAGCTTATTAATCCCACAGCATTTCTCATGATACAATGAAGCATCAGTGTTCTGCTCTCATCTTTCACACAGTTGGCAACACAATTTTTCCTAATGTAAAGATTGGACCATGTTACCCTCTTGCTCATTGTATTCTGACAGTTCACTATTGCTTCTAGGACAGAATTCAAATTTCTCTATTTGGTAAATCCCCAAAATCATGGATCATCCTTAGGACATGACAGCAATTATCTTTTACCAAAATTCTCTATCCTTTACCAAAATTCACGGAGGTCATCATCCTATGATGTTGTTGTTATTCAGTCAGTTTTTCAATCATCAGATTTTTTGTGACCCCTAGTTGAAGATTTCTTGGCAAAGATACTAAAGTAACTTAACATTTATTTCTTTTACCAACTCATTTTACAGATGAGAAAATTAAGGAAAACAGGATTAAGTGACTTTCCCAGGGTTAAAAAACTAGTAAGTGTCTGAGACCAGATTTGAATTTAAGAATGTAAGTCTTCCTGATTCCAGCTATGGCATGCTATCTACTATGCCAGCTAGCTAGTTGTACTTCATTTAATATTATGAAACCCTGGGTCAGCTAGGTGGCACAGTGGATAGAGCACCAGCCCTGAAGTCAGGAGAACCCGAGTTCAAATCTGGTCTCAGATACTTAACACCTAGCTGTGTGACCCTTGGCTAGTCACTTAACCCCAGGCTCAGGAAAAAAAAAAAATATATATATATATATATATATATATAAATATATATATATATATATATATATATATATATATATATATATATATATATATATATATATATATATACAATGGAACCCTGGTGCAAAAAGAATCTTCAACTAGCACTTTTTTCATCCTATTTCTAGCATACTCCCACCATGTTTTCCTTTGATTTTTAAGATTTTGAGATTTGAGTTTCCTATTTGGTGTCTATATTATAAATTTCTCCCTATTCCAATTCATACTTCAAAAGAACTACTAACATGCACTACATCACTAAACCACTTGTGCAGTGACAGAGAAACACCAAGCCCAGGTGTTTTTCTGTCACTGCACAATTGAATAAATTCCACTTTCTCCCTATTTCCTTTAGTATTAAATATAAAGTTTTTTTTTAAATATCAAAAAATGTTCTTGATATTTAAAACTCTTTCCAAACTGTATCTTTTCTACTTTTCCAGGCTTGTTATATATCACTTTTCTCCAAGTACATCCAGAAAGTCACTTAGCCTCATTTGCTTCATTTTCCTTATGTGTAAAATAAACTGGAGAAGGAAATGGCAAACTATTCCAATATCTCTGCCAAGAAAACCCCAAATGGAGCAACAAAGAGTTGCAAATGGCTGAAAATGACTGAACAATGGTATTGGATGATGGCATCTGTGAATTTTGGTAAAATATAGAGGTTGGAGCTAGTTGTTATGTGAAAAGAATGATCCATGAGACATGTTGACCTAATTGCTGTTCTTCACACATAACATTCTACTTCTTGAGAATATTAATTTGTACTTAGTTGTCCCTCATGCCTGAAATGCTTTCCTTCGTCACCTCTGATATCTGCTTTTCTAATTCTTTTAAGCATTTAGTTCAAATCCTTTCTTCTGAAGGTCTTTTCTAGTGATCTTCCCCCATCTCCACTCAAAATGTTAGTCCTCTGTAATTTTACCTTCCATTTATATTTAATAAGAGATAAAATGTAAATAGAGAATATATGTATATTGAGAGATACAAATAGATAAGAGAGATAGTTACCTATATCTGTATCAGATAGGTAAGAAATATTAGAGCTAGAGTTATCCCTATGAAAAGGGAGGGAGAGAAACAGAACTATTTGTAAGTTGAATATGAGCTCCTTGAGAACAGGAACTTTATTGCCTTTTTTATCTCCAGTACTTAAGAGCTAAATAACTTTGCTTCTCCTCCAAATTTTCCTCTTTCTGTTGAAGGCAGAACTATTCTCTTAATCATTCAAAATGAGATGTTTGGAGTTTTCCTTGACTCTTCCCTCTCATTTGCCCCTTATGAATCAATTTTTTATGAATTATGCTTAAACAAAATCATTATATTATCTTCCCCCACAACACTATTACACTTCAATAATTGAAAATCTCTTTTAAATGATCTCTCTCTCTCACTGTCAAAATAATCTTTATAAATAATGATTTTTAACCATTTCACTCCCTCTACTCAAAGACACTCAGTAGGTCCCCGTTGATATTAGGATAAAAGGCCAACACATCAACTGTTATTATAAAACCCTCCAACTTACAACATGTTAATCCTTCATCATCACACACTTAAGCTGTAGTCAAACTGGCATATGTGTGCCTCCCAAACACAACATTCCATCTTCCATTTCTATTCCTAGATTTAACTGGGTCCCTTTTTTTGAATATAAACTTTATTGTTACTTTCCTTTTTTTAGTTTTCAGCTTAAGTGTCATCTCCTCCCTTAAGCCTGTGTTCTGACCAAATTGATAGTAATCCCTGCCTCCACACATTATTTTCTTTTAATACAGTAATGTATCAGCTATAACCCATTCAGGGTTACCCTTTTAAGGGTAAGAACTTTGTAAAAAAAAATTGTCTTTGGATTCTCAATAATTTGCAACAAGCTTAATAAATGCCCTCTGGTATTATTATTGAGAATGGCAAAAGTGTGAAGTTCAGATGATTCAGAATCATTTTAAGTTTCTGAAGGGAGAATATTGGATTCATTTGTGACCATAAGTAAAAGCTATGTAGAGATTAAGATATGATAAGACTAATAACTGTTCGTGGTCAGATTTCATGGGAAACCCATATTAAGTTTAATTTGATGAACACATTGTGTTTCTAAGATTTATCAGAAATAGTGTTCTGAAAACAAAGGGATTAAAAATGATGGCATAGTGTAGTGAAAAGTGATAAGCATAAAACCTGGGGTCCTCTCCTGGTAAAAAAGTTTCCTGGCTAATTACTGTCACTTATGTTTAGTTTCTCCTCTATAGAATGAGCTTCATACTTGTTAAACCATTCAAAGTTGTTTTGAGAAAAGCACTTTGCAAATGTTAAGATACTATGTAAATGCCATATACTACTATGACATAATTCTCTAGGAACATATATCCCTAGGAAGAAAACTTTCTTTCTAAAGAATCTAGAACACTAATCTCTCTGTGTACAGCCTTTTTCTGATAGACTTCATCATTGAACTAACTCTATAGGAGACAGAGAATTTTTCACCTCTACACTCCCCACAATATGGTTTTAATCATTTCTAGTCCAAATAAATCCCAGAGAGGCACTCACAGAAATTATTTCTGTCTTGTCTGGTATCCCCATCATCTTAGAATGAGGAGTTCTTGCTACCTGGCATTGATTAATGCCAGGCATACTCTCACAGGCTAACTAAATCCTAATGATGTTATTGTGGTCAGCAACTCCTTCAGAATAATTGTGTTTATTGTCAACAATTCTGTGACCATGGAAGATTTGATTTTGATAGTGAGGGGTTGCCTCGAACAGACTTTTCCATATAAACAAAATATATTAGAAATATTAGAAAATCATTTACAATACCTTTCTTTCTTAGTAAAAAGTAATGGAATAAAAGTGGTTACAGCACTTTGTCCAAATAATAGACATATGGACTGCTTATTTTTTCTAGTAGCTGCCCATTTTTCCTATCATGTAACACTTCAGTCAGGCACATAATGAGAGACTGCAAAACATCCACACTAACAAAATTAACTCATTAATTGACAAGTTTTTCTCTTTGCTAATTAAGTGAAAAAATTCCATAATTGCTTTTTTTTTAAAAAAATAAGGATTAAGGAAATTAAGCACTTTATTTGCTTTACCTTCAGATAATTTTATTGTAGACTCCTAGAATGTTAAATTGGGCAATTAGGTGGTGCAATGAATAGAGTACTGGGCTTAGAATTAGGAAGACTCTTCTTAGTGAGTTCAAATCCAACTTTAGACATTTAGTAGCTATATGACCCTGAGGAAATCACTTTACCCTGTTTTCTTCAGTTTCCACATCTTTAAAATGAACTAGAGAAGGAAATGGCAAACCATTCCAGTAGCTTTGCCAAGAAAACCCCAAATGGCACCAGGAAGAGTCAGATACAACCAAAAAATGCCTGAATAATAACACAATGTTCGATGTGAAAAGAACCTTGGATATCATCTTAGCACACATTTTAGAAAGGAAATTGAGGCCTAGAGAAGCTAAATGACTTGTCCAAGAGCAAGAGTTTGTGAGGAAACTTGAATATCATGTCAAGTCTTCTAAAGGTCTATCTAGTGTTCTCCCCACTAAAACACAATGATAGGTAAAAGCATCAAAGGGTCTATTAAGCTAAGTAAATTCATGAACCAAGGTCTGTTGGTGTTAAATTCCAAATCAGAAAATTAAAATCAAAAGCCCTATATTGGAACCATTTTAGTATAGCGGGAAATATGTTTCCAAAATACTTTATCCATAGCCTTCTATTAATTTTTTTCTTCCTTGTCAAAATGATATTTGAAAAATTTCTGCTGGCTTCATCATGGGTGGGTCAGATGATTATTAAAACATATGGGTAGTAAGAGTATTCCAGGTATGTTGACATCCTGTGGAACACTTGTTCTTAAATGAATGCCTTTGTTCCTTTGCATTTTGCAAAACAGCATGTCAATCTGGAGTTGAAGGAGCAAAAGAATGAAAATCAATGGTCTAAGAATGGCTCTTCCAATAAACACTTGTGTGTGACATTGGATTGTCACTTATTTCCTCTGGACTTCAGTTTCCTGATGTTAGTCTGGGTAATTTCTAAGGTCACTTATACTTCTAAAATATTCTACTTTAGGCTCAATGCCTTCACCTCTCAATTCTGCCCTCTGGAGGTTAATGTAAGCTTGACTTCCAAACTCTTTAGAGCTAGGATAATGTGTCTTTAGATTGTTGATGGTGAGAGAGGATATTACCAGTTTTCTTTGTAAGTAAGTGATTCCAATCTCTTAGCCTAGATTAAGTTACAGGCACTTGAAAGCTGAAAGAGAATTAACTGATCAAGTTTTATTGCCCATTCAGAAACTAGAACAAACTACAGTTTCTCATTTATATGCTAGGGGTGTGCAGTGAAGCAATTGCTTTCTGAGGAACGTTTTTCATGAAAGGAGTAGAGGCCAAGGGCCTTTGTGCCTGAGCACCCAGCAGAGAACATGGCTATTGTGCAAAGGCGATCTATCCTGTCTGAAGAAAAGGTGCCAGGATGGGGTTTCAGATTGAGCATGATGTCATTCCCTGATGTGTTCTCTTAGACAAAGCAGAAGAGTTTCTTGAAAAAATGCTCTTTCAGAGCTTTCCTAAAGGTGAAAGGTTCAAGGGTTTTGTGTGTATTTTTGTTCTCTGGAGTAGTATCATTGCCCTATGTTTTCAAGTCACCTCTGCATGAAAACATAAAGGAAAGGAAGTCTTTGGAATTATGCATCATGCATATCATTTGGCATTTTATACCTTATTTTAAGGGTGGTCCAGTCCTAAAAACTCCTATTTACTATCAGCTTTTAAATCTGAACTTCTGTGAAAAGACCACCTGGCACAATGACACAGATTATTAAAAGTTAATGTTGATTTAATACAGCAAGTCTCATGACATTCCTTCCAACATTGCTAACATTTACAGCAGTGACAGTAGGATGTGGTAAATACAACATTTGTCTCAGAGTCAAGAAATCATTTACAAGTCTTGACTTTATAAAGAACTAGTTTCTGACCTTGTGTAAATCACTTGATCCCTCTAGGATTCAGTTTACTCTTCTTCAAAATGATGCTAGAAAAAAAAAATCATCCCTAAATTTTCATTTTACAATTCAATGAAGAGTAAAAATAATTGTAATAGCAAAAATTTAATTTTTAGATCATCTTAGGCTCTATACGTCCAGCAAAGAAGATTGAAAAGTTATCTTTTAGATAGGTAAAACAGTAAAAAGAGAATAGCTAAGAATAGATAGCATTTATAGAACAATTTAAAACATGCAAAGTACTTTGCAAATAATAGCTCATTTTATTCATACAACCACCCTGGGAAGTAGGTATGACTGCTATTCTACTTTATAGATAAAGAAAACAAGTCAGTCAGAGGTCAAGTGACTTGTTCAATATCACATAGCTTGTATGAATCCAGATTTGAATTGAGATCTTCTTGATTTAAAATTTACCGTTATGTCACCTCACTGTGACTAGCCACCTTTATAGTATTACAAAAACATAGAGTAAAGATCCAGAATAAGGTAGTTGGCAGTTTCAAATGTGGAGAAGAGGTCAAAAAGCAAGATGATTAAAAGAAAAACTTTAGATGTGGCCCTTATAGCAACACTGATAACTGGAATGGGCAATTTCAGTGGAATGATGAGGTCAGAAACTAGATTAAAGGGATTAAAAGGAGAGAAAATGTAAGTCCTTAGGATAGTTGGCTTTCTCACAGCTGATTAAACATAAAGAGAAGGAAAGGTAAAGAATGAGAGCTAGAAATGATGATTGCATCAAGTGAAGGATTTGAGATGAGAGATGCATAGGCATGTTTGAAAGTAGCAAAAAAGGAACTCATTCTTAACTACTTTCTCCTTATTGTTTTACCTAAGTGACTAAAGATTAAAGACAAATTGAGGATAATAGTGAGTGAGAACAATATACTTAAGAAGATGGAAGAAAATGAGTTCTAGGGAGCACACAAAGTGATTAGCCTTGGCAAGGTGAAATAAATAAGGTTTGAAATGAAAGGAAATTTTGGGAGAAATAAGTTGATAAGTTAAATAAGGAAATGTAAAACATAAACCTTGGTTCAGTAAGAATCCAGGTGTAATTAGCTAGTAAAAATTTGTTCAAGACCTTACATATCCCATTTTTACAATTTTCTCTAGAGTGATACAGTAGCACATGAAGCACAACAAAGGAGGTAGAATGTGGTAGTAATACTGAGTTAATTGGCAAGGAATGATTGGTAATAAGATAAAGGCACTAGAAGTTTAAGAACAGAAGATAATGTAGAACTGAATGGGTTTTCCAAATGGAAAATGAGTTTTTCCATAGGGAAGGGAGAAAAGTGTAAACCAGAGTAAAATTTATGCTCTGGAAGAGAAATGAAACATATTTGACAGATAAAATGAGACAAAACTTTGAACTTTCTAATCACTCACTTAATCAATAGATGTCTCTGATACTCCATCTGGAATTATCAATCAAATTTGGCATATTTCAAACCCTCCTTTTCTCTCCTTGAGCAGGAAAATGAATGTCCCAAATAACTGCTAAAGAAGAAGCCTGCTTTCCCAACCTCAGCTGTTCAAAGTCCTCATTTCCATTCTCCTCAATTTCACCTCTATAATTTTTTCCTCTTTATTTTAGCTCAGCCCTTCCCTGTGTCCTCTCACGTAAAACTCAGTTATAAACTTCTCTTCATTTTAAGCTTCTTCCTTTCTTTCCATCTTGTAGTGGGGTAATCACTGAGACCTTTCTTTAATCTAATAATAGTGAATCCCTGGCCATATTTTCCATTGTTGTTTTTATTTTAATTCATGATTAATTTGTTATGGTAAATGAGATGGAATACTCCTTGTTTCCCATTCCCACTTCCAAGTTTACACTGTACTTCAATCACTCAGCAACCTCTCCTCCTTTGAAGTTCATTCAATTTTAATTTATGACTCAATCCAGATTCAATCCAGATTGTTTTCTTTTTTTTTTTCCTTACACTTCTTCCTTCTTTCTTCATGAGTTCAGTGCCTAACACAATTTATCCTCTCCCTTCTTCAATCTAGATGATTTCAACATACACATTTATGTTCCCTCAAATATCCTTAATTCCCAGTTGGCTAATCTATTCAGCTTTCTTAATCTTTTTCTTATCTCCAACTCAGTTACAGAGCACTCATACTTTTGATCTTGTTAGAAGCCACAAATAATCCATTTTCATCTCAAAATCTCTGACTTTTCTTTATCTGATCATATTTTTAAAAATTTAATCTTTTCCTTTGCAGTAGCCTTCCTAAATGCACTCTTTTTCTTTAGCATGACCTCCAAACTCTCTATCTTTCAGTACTCTCTTGAGGTCATCATTCTGCTCTGGTTATGTTTTCATTCCTTCCTAGACTTTCCACTTTTGCAAACCAATTAAATTGTACTTAATTCCACAATTTAAATCCCTTATTCCCTTATGTTATTGCTATGCATGCTTCACCATACCGGAACCATTGATAATTAAATGGCACCTTTGTGGTTCAAAAATCACTTCAAATTAAAATAGCTTTATTATTTTTCTCCCAAATAAAAACTTATCATAAAAAAAGAAAAAAAAATTACAATAAATATTTAAGCAGAGCAGCATAAAGAAGTGGTAGTAAGTTCCCAAACCCTTATTGTCAAGTCCAATTCTCAATAATCCCATTTTGGGGTTTTCTTTGCAAAACTCCCAGATCAAAGAGAAAATTTTACAAGCAACAAAAACTAAACTAAACAAAACAATATTCAAATATGTTAAAGCTATAATTATACTTGTACAGAATTTATCAGTTGGTACAATAAAAGATCACAGGTGCTGGAATGTTATATATTAACAATCAAAAGAACTAGGGTTGGGACAGAAAATATTATATCCAGGAAAATTAAATATAATATTAAATGAAAAAATAGACATTCAATGATTCTCAGATTTTTTTGGATTTTGTCTCAAACTTAAAGTCAATAGAAAATTTAACACATAAGAGCCAAAATCAAAGATTAATTTCAAGGGACTCAACATGTAGAAATCTAAATCATGTCTAAGAATGACATTAGTAATTGGGCTATTCAAAAGAAAGATTAGGGTAGAGTTGAGTATAATGTAAATCTATAAAGCAAAATCATCTAAGAAAACATAAAAATAGAAATTATGCTATATGAATGAGGTTTAAGAAGAAGGAGCAACCAAAACAATTAAATGGGGGAGGAAGACTGGTAGTAATGGGAAAGGTATAAAAAGGGAGGGGAAAAAGAATGATAGGATAATGTCAGATTTAGAAGGCCATTTAGATTAACAGGAGTAGGATAAGGTATATAGATTAATAAGAATAGGATATATAAGGAGGAAAAACATAGGGGGAAAAGATGTGGGAGAGATCCATTGGGGAGGAAGGGCATTAGCAGGAAGGTTAATGGCAAGGCAAGGCAGGAGCTAAAAATAAAGTAAAATAGATGACTTAGCAGGAATATGAAATTAGAAATATATGCAAACACAACAACAATAATCAGGAGAAGATTTTATTAGGAAAAAAAGCAGTAATAATCAATGATCTCAGACAAAGTTAAACTTAAAAAAAAAAGATTCAATCAAGAGAGAAATGTCAGCCATATTAATATTGTTTTAGATATGTATACATATATGCATATGTGTATGTATATATAGGTTGGTAGGTGAATGCATGTATATGCATGTGTGTATATGTGTGGGAAAAGTGTGTGTTGGGACATTTATATATACATGTATACATACATATACTCATGCTTTATTGTAGCATCCTTGGGGAAGGTGGTGGGAAGGAAAAGGGAAAAAAAAATAAAGTACACAACAGAGAACAAAAGAAAAGCTACAAAGAAACAAAAAGGACAATTATGCATACAATATATTTTATTATTATGCGTGCTTTCTTGAAATGGAAATATATTGTTATATATTTTGAATCCTCCCTGGTATTCTACTGGGCATATGACAATGTTTTTTTGTTTGTTTGTTTGTTTGTTTGTTTGTTTTTCTTTTTCTACTTTTTTTTTTCCATTTTATTTATTTTTCTTATTTTGCATTTGTTTCAAATAAATAAATACATGAAAATAAATTATTCCTCTAAATAAAATCATCATAAGTCTTAAAATAAACAAACAAAAAAGAATACATTTTGTCCAAATACACTTATGAAAAAAAAAATTAGTCCAAATATCTAAACCAGGGAAAGATAATCCAAAAGGAAGACCAATAGAACAATATTGTTAATGAATGCTGACTCCAACAAAATATTGGCAAAAATTTAATTGAATTTTATATGCAAAAACATTAATTTTGAAGTTGGATTTATGAAAGAGATGCTAATATTGTTCAAAATTATGAAATTAATATTAATAATTATGTATTGTTTAATTAAATTAATAGATAAAAATATTTTGATAAAACATAACATTAATGTATGCTAAAAGAAACTAAAAAGGATAAGCAATGGAGATTTTTTTCTAAATAATGATTAAAAACTATGTAAATTAAAAGCTTATAATATACACCTTAAGAAAAAATTAAATCCTCCAATAAATTCAGGAAAAAAGCAAGAATATACCCTTTCCCACTATTAGTTGATATAGTCTTAGAAATGGTAACAATAATAAGATATGGGAAAGAAATCAGAAACATTACAAAAGGCAAAGAGGAAAAAAAATCTGTATTTGGGTATGGTATAATTTACTTAAAAATCACAGATAACAAGCAATGAAATTAAATGAGAAAATTAATCATATCAATAAAAGGCAATCTATAGAATAAACTCATAGACATTAACATCTCTTCTATACAAATAAACAACCAAAAAATACCCCAAAATCAAGAGGTAATAATAAAATGGAAAGTTTCCTCCAAAATAATTATAAAATTAAAAAAATCCTAGAATCAAACTATCTAATTAAGTAAATATACTAAATATATGTATAAGTAGAATTTTAAAATATTTCCTAGGTGAAATAAAGAACAATTTTAATAAGTATAATTAAATACAGTGATCTGGGTTGTGATAATACCACTAAAATTAAGTTTTATATGTAGTGTTATTTCAGTCAGGTTATTAAAAAAGAAAGTTGTTAGACATAGAAAAACAATTAAAATTTTCATTTGAAATAATAAATGACATCTACTATTAAGAAATAATTTTTAAAAGAATACTTAAAAGGTAATATTACTTACCAATCTCAGATGATATTGTAAGTCCATACTCATCAAAATTATCTGATACTGGATAAAAATTAAAAAAAGAAAATCAATGGAGAAAATTAAACTATGAAAAATCAGAAATGATTAAGCTCAGCAAAGTAATTTAAACAACTGGAAAAAATAATTTATTAGGAAAGAATTTTCTATCTGTAAAGAATTTCTGGACAAAACTAGAAATCCATTTGGTAGAAAAAAGATTTAGACAAATATCTTATATTATATAGTACAACAAATATAAAATGGGTAAATGGTATGAATATTAAAGATCATAGTGTAAAAAATTACAAGAGAAGTATACACATACTTTCATATATATGTGTAAGGGGCAAATTATTGAGGGACAAATTTAATTTTCTTAAATCCTCTGCAAATCTTTATAATAATGTTGATCTGTCACCTTATCCTCTTTTAATTAAAATGCCATTTTCTTGGACACATCCATTCATAATACATAAGACTATTTCCAACTAAATTTTGCTTATTTTTAGTATAAATAGTTGCTAATATTGTTATATTGTTGCAAATGTACAATATTTCAGCTATTTTATAAATGATATAGGCTTTAGGGATTAGCTTAAAATTATATTCATCAATATAATTTAGACATGGTAATAATTCAGTAATATTGAATCCCATATCTTAGCCATTTGTAGCCATTTCCTATTGGAAAATTCATTCCAGTTGGCTTTTAAAATGATTTTTAGGATACAAGCCATGAATTAAAGACCTTCTGTAAATCAAAGATCTATGTAATGGATGATAAGAAGCAAAAGACATAACAGGATAGATTTCCAGAAAACATAAGTAAAAATAGGATTCATGCCAGGCAAGGGAATAAAGTCACTGCTAAGTAAAAGAGATTGGCAATGGAGATTCATCAGTTTAAACCAGAGAGAAAGCCAGCTTGATTTCATCAAAGAGTACAAGAGGTAACGTCCAATGAGTATGAAAAGGTAGGTATAGGCCAGATTTTGTGTGGCTTTAAAACAAAAACAGATTATTTTATATTTTACCTCAATGGAAAAAAGAAAAGATATGACAAAGTTCTTTAGGAATATTTTTAAAAGAAAAAAAAAAATCTAAAATTTGGGGGAATCAGGGCAGGCTTCAAATAGAGGTAGCACCTGAGGTAAATCTTTAAGAGCTTAAATTCCTTTTTAAAAAAAGGAATCTAAAAGGATCAGATGAGGAAGCAAAAAAATCCCTGGAATAGGAAACAATTTGGATGAATGCACAGAGGTGTGAGGCAGAATGTATGGTTCATGGAACAGATAAGAGGTCATTTTTGTTTAAAACACTAAATACATGAGGGAATTTTATGAAATAAGGCTTAACAGATTTGCTGAAACCAAGTTCAGTAGTAAATTCCAGACTGAATAGTTTTTATTTTTAATTTCCCCCCATAAGAAATAGAGAGAACCTGGACATTTATGAGCAGGTGAAGGACATGATCCAAAGGCAACCTTCAAAAGATTATTTTGGCAGCTGTTTAAATAGAGGGCAGAGTAGATTGAAAATGGAAAAAAAATGTAGACAGGAGACAAACCAATTAGAAAAAAATTACTAGTAGTCTAAGAGACATTTAGGGGAAAGTTGCAGTCATAGAACCAGAAAGATGGAGGTCTAAACATTTTTTTTCCATCCTCATGATCTCTCAAACGTCTTCAAAATAGAAAGTATATGCAGGATATAAAGTGATTTCAACTATTTTCACAGAATAGTACTTTAAGAATCCAAGTATGGAAAAAAACTTGATGAATTAACACATTAAGTAACTCCAATGAGTACTTTCTTATTATCTCCTCACCCACTGCAAGTCATACTCACATCCAGCAAGAAGCACAGGCCAATTCAACAGTTTATGGTAGAAATCAGCTCACAATGCAAACCTTTATTCTTACAAGATCTTCATTGGAGGTACATGGAAGTACAAGTAGCAGAAATTTGCTCAGACTACTATAACTCAAGAATCTATGAATAAATACTGCAAGACAGAGATATAAATTGAAGTTGAGGTCTTAGTACCTTTTTGAAGAGAACACATTTCTTAATGGTTTACAAAAATAATAAGAATTTTCAGAGCAGAATTTATGCCTACTTAACAGATATACATGACATAACAGAAATCATATCATGATTGGTCTTGCTAAGCAAAAGAAAGGACAACCGATTGGGAATGCAAACATATTGAAGTAAATAAAGGACAATCCACAAAAAAAGACAAGCAAAAAGCAATTTTATTAAAAGAAAAGATGCTTTCCAAGCAAATAAAATATAGTGAATTCAAAGACAGAGTAGATACAGAAATTTTCTCTTGCTAAGAAAACACATATAACTCTTCTGATAAGTTCCTTTTTTTCTGGGCTTGCTTCCTGATGATGTGTCAACTGAAATAATAACCTTATCAAGGGGCCTTTCCTTGGTCCATCAGAATGAAGGTATATTCTTTCCCATCTTTTTCCTTTTGATGTCTACATGAGAGAACAACATGAAAGATGATCACAGGCAAAGTTTTTGCATTATATTTTCCCAATTCCCCTCAATTACAAATAGCAATTTGAAGGATAAACATATGACAATCACAGTTTATATTTGACTATATAGCCCTGAAATTATATTTCTAAAACATCCCACTTCCTTATCTTTTTTTTTTAGAGAAGCAGCCTTGAAAAATATTTTTAAAAAGCCTTGCTAAACACATATATCTGCAACTTCACAATCATTTTAGACTTTCTTCTTCCTTCAATTATTTACCAATCCCAGAGAATTTTACTAGCATAATATCTTTCATCTAAACCCTCCTTCCCATTCACTCCCAAATCTCTACAGAAAATTCTCCTCCCTTTATATAATAGCTCTTTTCTCCCACAGGAATCTTCATCAGTGGTTTTATTGAGGGTCACAACCAAATGATAGGATACAAGGTTCTGAAGCCCAAAATTTCTGTAGTTTTTGAATTCCCTATAAGGGCCACCAAATATTGGTATCTGGGGATGTTGGATCCCAAAAGTATATTGGGGTTATGGGTGTCTTAATAGTATCTTCTCCCACTTAATTAAAATCTCCCTAGGGAATCTGTCTTTCCCCTTTTTAATTACTAAAACCCCTTTCCTTGCTAAAAAAAAAAAAAAAAAAAAAAACCCTTATAAATTTACCCATGTTAGCAAAATAATAAAATCTTTGCCTTTTGATTTGGAGAGTCTAAGCCTACTAATTCTATTGAGACAACAAGCAATAAGTCCTTCTAGGACTTCTGGAAATCTTTTACAAGACCGTGTTGATTTATATTGTTTGTTATATCACTACTGGCATGTATAATCCATGTTTGTTACACCACATGGAGCCTGCACTGGCTGGGGGGAGAGTCATCACTAATAGCCTCTGAGTTATTGCTATGTACTTATGTAATACCTCCCATGTTGATGGGTTTGTGCATACTTGTCTCTAATAAGACCCTTCAACCCAGAAAGGACACTATTAAGAGAAACACTCTGGTAAATCACAGCAAGTTCCTAAACCCTCCACTCTATAAGGTGGACTAACTCTAAAAAAGATTTAGGGTATTAGCAAACTAATGAGGTAAAGGTAGAGATGAAATAATCTCCAGGGTTGGCATAATATCTTGGCTTTCTGATTGGAAATTGTAACTGCAAAATTATGATTTTCTTAATGCAAAGAATTCATCTAAGAATTCTATATGAAGCCTCCTCCTGGGATGTGGCTATAATAAAAGTCCATTTAGAAAACAAAATATCCAATTAAGATCAAAAGGTCAAGATAATCAGTTCTCCTCCCTGGTTGGTTCTGGGAGCTTGGGCTGTAAACTGTGCTATCTAGGGCTTCCCTAGATCAAGAATGTGGTGGTCTTTGCTTCTCTACCCTCATCAGTATCCTGTCCTACAATTCAAAAAAAAAGGTTCTCTGTCTTCTTCCCCTGCCTCAGTTTCATCTCCCTCATTTTCAGTCTTTCTTTTACCATTTCTTATTCTCTTGTAAGCTCTTTTTATTCTGATCACCTACAACAAATATTTCCTTTTCACTGCTAACCTTTAATTTGATTAAGTACATAATATATTTTCCCTTATCATTTTCCTTCCCTTTCTCTTACAATAAGGATTTTTTGTTGTCATTGTTTAATTTTTTTTTTTTTTTAATTTGGTAAAATGGGCTTGGGAAGGGAAGGGAAGGGAAGAGGGAAGGAAAGTAGGGTGCCTACTACGTGCCAGATATTGTGCCAAAAACTTTTCACAAATATTATCTCATTTGATAACAACAATCTTGCTGTTATGGCTGCTTTACATTTGATAAAACTGAGGCAAACAGAAGTTAAATGATTTGTACAATATCATATAGCTAGTAAGTATCTGAGGCTAAATTTGAATTCAGATCTTCTTGACTTATGGCTCAGTGTTCTATCTACTGTCCCATCCATTGTTCCATCTGCCCAACAGTAAAAAGAGGTAGATCATAAATGCTTTAACAATAAAAACTTTTTATTTTTAAAAATAAAATTATTATCAAATACAACATATGAGGAATTCCAAAAAATAAAACATATGAGAAGAATTATATTAACTGATGTCAAATGAAATTAAAAGAAATAGGCAAACAATGAAAATAACAATTACAGTAACATAGAGTTTGAAACAAAGCTGGACACAAAGTAATTTTAAGGACCAATCTTTGTCAGAAAAAGATTGTGTGGGATGGGTGCTAGAGCTCTTTCCCAAATTAACAAATCAGACATCTTCAAGTACAAAGAGAAAGAATTTATTTGATCCCTTCAGGGAAAAGACTAGACACACCCAGCTGGGAGCCATCCCAATTCCCACCATGTACTGGTGAAACCTGGTCATCCGGAAATAATAGCTAGTTAAATAGGAAAAGACCAAGCCTTTTCAGTGGATAGACTAAAAGGACAAGGACGTAAGTAAGCATTCTTGACCAATGCTCACCAAATATGTAAATATGTCTACCAGTTTTGTTAAAATATATACACATATATTAATGTAGTGTATATAGTACAAAGAGAATTCACCAGTCAGACTTGTGTTCAAAAACCTACCTTGACTCACAGTGCTTGCATGTTTTTAAGCAAGCTCCTTAACTTCTTAGTGCCCCCAGTTAACTCTTGAAGGCTTGTTGCTTTAGAAAATATGTTGATATACATTAATAGAGCAAGTTACAAATAAGAGCCTTTTACATTGATAAAATCAAAGGACTCGCAAAACACACACACACACACACACACACACACACACACGGGGCATGTTTTTATGAAATCTCCAGTCGGTGGGTGCTGATTAATTGAATTTTTATTATATACTGAACAGTACTAACTATGTACTAATGACCCTAAAATTTTCATTTGACTATAACTGCTAAAAGTTTTTTCCTCTCAAATAAATGATTTATTTAGTTAGGATTCATGTAAAATTCTTCCTGCTGAAGCAACAGAGGAATTATTTGAGTTTTGTGTTTTCATTCTGGTAATACATACTATGAAAGGTCAAAATTCAAAGTAGTAATTTTACTATGTGTTCCACAACTCTAAAGTTATATACTAATCCTAATGTTGTCCTAGAGAGATGCACTGATAATCTAATTTCAATATACTAATATTACATTTTTCCACATTCCAAAAAGAAGAGATGAAAACTTCTTATTCTTGAAGCAAAGAAATAGTACCATATGGAATTATCATGGAAGGAAAGACCACTTTTTTTTTTTCATTAGATCATTGCATTGTTGACAATATTCTTTTGAAAATGAAAATGCAGGAGTTCTGTCAGAGATGTTGCATTTTGACATGAGTTAGTATTATCCATTATTAATTGGAGCTAGTCAAGAGACTGCTTCAGTGAATCCTGAGTTTGGAATCCCATAAATTCCATTGGTAGTAAAATGTTATATTGTCATTTCTTCACAGACCAGAGGACTGCAATATGTAACAATTCTGGAGTACATTAGCTGTTGGCTTATTATTATTGTCAGGAATGTTTGGCTTGTATATCTATTCTGAAGACTATACAGCTGAAATATAGGCGAACTAGAGGTGGGTGGCCAAAGACAGGGGGTAGGAATTTTTTTTTAATCCATTTCTGAAGTATGTCATTTTATTCATCGAATAAAAACAAGTCCTGATATTATAAAACCCATAGACTCAGCTGGTATCTCTCTAATTAAACAATTATTTATTGACTTTTGTCTCTAGGCATGCCAAATATCAAGAATTAAACAGGGCCTCTGACCACTCCCTGCCTGGCTCAGTGTTTAAGTGATTTAGTGATTTAAGGAAACCTGAGGGAGACAAAAATAAAAAGCTGAAAGGATTACAAAGAAATTAGTGACTTTAGAGTTAGGAGACCAAGGGTTTTGTTTTGCTCTGATACTCAGTAGCTATCTGACTGGTATAGGGTTTAGACTGGTGATCTCAATGACAAAATGTAACTCTTGAATGAGGAGACTGTCTAGACCATTGCATATATGAACAGTTAAGTGAATTGCTTAGAGTCACATAACCAATACATGTCAGACTTCAAATCTAACACCGTCGCCTTTTTAAAATTCCCTATACTGACTGGTGTGTGTGTGTGTGTGTGTGTGTGTGTGTGTGTGTGTGTGTGTGTGTGTGCACATGTAGAAGGGGATACTCACCCCAATATTCTGCAAGACAGCAAACTATTGAGAAATCTCTATATTAAATCTCATTTTTTTTGTTAGAAATCTGATGTCTGAGATACTATCATCCATCTCTTACACATACCATCTCTCATATAAATTTTTTAACCCCAAAAGAATAACTCATATTTCTATAGGAATTTTGAAAATTTTAAAACACTTTCAGCATTTCTATGAAGTAGATAATACTTATATTTATCATCCCCATTTTAATAGATGAGAAGGTCCAAAGAGAAAAAGTGATTTATCAAATGTAATGACTGTATATTACATTTCGATATATATCATATATAATATTATATCAATTCCAGTTTTCCTATCTCCAGTGAAACTTCCTTCTTCATCTCTCCCTCTTCCTCTGTGTTCTCCTTTCCAAATGTGTGGTCTAAGCATGTCATATTAGACTAACTTAATGAAGAATAAAAACATTCTTATCCTGAATTGATGCTGAGATGATTGTTTATAAAGTACAGTTCACCATTCTTTCCTGTGTTCATTCTCTCTGGTGAAGTACAATTTACCCCATAAATACATCTGCTCTCCAGCTTCTGTGTTTTTCTTTAGACATTCTTCCAGCTAATTCCCCCATATAGTTTGAGGGTCTCTAAACTTCTTTGCTTCTTATATCCTTTCAAAAACTTTAAAAATCATTATTATAAATTATAAATGTGCATCAGACATTTCAGGAAATCTGTATGGAGCTGAGATGTATATGATGCATTACCATTTTCATGGCTATATATATATATATATATATATATATATATATATATATATATATATAATGTATATATGTACTCTGCAAAGTAAGTGCTGCAGGTATTATTCCCATTTTAAAGATGAGGAAACTAAGGTTGAAAGAGTTGTGACTGCATTGACTTTTTTAAGGATCTCATAACTTACTAACAATTGGTCATTTATAATCTCTCTTCAAGGTTTGCAAAGCTTTTTATATACAATATCTTAAACCCTGCAAGACAGATGCTGTGATTAACTCTATTTTACAGGGGAGGAAACCAAAGTACATACAGAGATTAATTGACTGCCAGGTTCAACTAGCCAGTCCAAGTTTTGGACATATGCCTTACTTATTCCAAGTCCAGTCCTCTAAGTGGAAGAAGCATGCTTCAAATTGGTTTCTCTCCTAATTTCAGGTCAAGTAATAATTATTTCCCATTAGTTCTCCACAATGCCACTGAGAATCAAATACTCGGCTTTAAAATATAAATAAATAAATAAATAAGCTACTATAAATATCCTATGTATGGATGATTCATTTTCAAAGAAATAGAACACAATAAAATGTGCCAGACTAAAACAAAGTGAACATAACATAAACTTTCTTTGATGACTCAGAAGTATTTTGGAAAGTAAAAAACATCCATACTGGTCATGTTTTGGGGGAAAAAAAACTGCTTTGTAAATTGATACTCATTTCTAGAATTTGTTAAATATAAAATACTTAAAATTCTATTCTAGAATTGCAATTGCATGCAATGGGGAAATTATTTTCAACTGAAAGACAATCTAACTTGTTTTTCTTAAATACTAAGGTCCTATTCTCTCCATTTTGAACACCTAAAAGCAAAATGCTTTAGGTTTTATTGGTGTCTTCATTTCTTAATAACTCGTTTAAGCAGATTTCTTGATTCTCTAATCTCTCCTTTATTTGTCTGGTTTACTCCCATAGTTTTAACTATAACTTCCAGAAATATACCTCCTAAATAAGTTTCTGCAGTCTTTACTATATTTTCTTCTTTATATCATATCTGATCAACTCAGTTTTGCTCAAGAAGTATTCTACCAATGAATGACTGAATTCAGGCAGAATGAAAACTTTTAAATATTATATTGATATTTACCCCAATGAGATTAGGTACTTGACTTCTTGAGAATGTAGACTTTTAAGCAATAAAAATGAAAACAAGTTAAATGTTTGTACTCCAGAATCTGATACAATCTCTTGAACAATGTAAGGATTTAAATCAATTACCCTTGAATGAGATTTCATTTTATAACCACTTTAAATTCATGGATAAGTTTCAGAAAAGGTGCCCAGTTGCTTTTCTGGTTCTCCCTCATCACTGAGAGACCTCTTCTGGCTGGTTAAGGAGGCACTCCAACTATGTCCCTTCCTTTCCTGCAGTCACAAGATTTGGTACAATCATCTGGCATTAGATGAGTCAACAATTTTCATGATCATCAATCTGTAAAGTGTAACATATATATTATGAGGTAAATAACTGCTTCATATTTGGTTGTGGTTTTTTTTTTTTGGTTGTTGTTTGTTTTTATATTTTATAGTTGTTTTAATATAAGTAATGTAGATGAGGAGGCAGCAAGGTGGCTTGGGTGGAGGGGTTTCAATGGTTACTTATGAGTCTTTGCATTAATTTTAACATTTCTTTTGTATAGATAAAAATAAAGATCTGTTCTATGCCTAATCCTTATTGTACAGTGTGTGTCTTTCTACTCTTCCATTTGGGGGGAGACTTTAATATGAACCCAAATCTAAGCTTTAAGTTGATTCTCCTTAGACTCTAAAGTAAACATGTAAAGAGTCACACAAGTCTGAGAAAAAGAACCCGATTCCTCTTGTAGGTGAGGACTGAACATTCTTAGAGTACATACTTTCTTACTGGAAAGAGCACAAAACACCCATAATTGCCTTTAATCCAACAGCAGTTATTATTGCTAAATTTGTAAGATAATGACTGTAATGCAGCATTAAATTGTTTTGAAATTATAATATTAAGGACAAGAAAGACAGACCAAGAGCCAAGAAGTTTAGATTCAATTTCATTATTCAGCTTAATGTCAAATGTCATTTCTAATCTTCTCTGAGTTTCAGTTTCTCTATATAGAAAGGAAATTATTTAGACTACATGCAAATCTGATTGTTGGAAGGAAAGTGCTCTTTAAACCTTAAAACTCTATCAAAGCATGGTTATTGACAACATTCTTTGGAAATATGTTAATGTGAACCATGATACAGTAGGGGACAGAAGAATCTTCTATTATTTGTGATGAAATGGAAAGATAAAAATTGAGTAGCACTAAGTATTAGAGTCAAGCCCTGGAATTGTCACCAACTAGGAGATCATTTCACCTCTTTATACAATGAATTTGGCTCCCTATTCATCATTCTTTCCAATATACCATTCTGATTCAATCAACTCTTTAAAATACCATGATTGTTCCACTGAGGTGCCTCCTTCCTGCTGGACATCTATCCAAACCCCATCCATTATTCCAGATCCAAATCAATACTGCTTCCTCCAGAAAGCCCTCTTATTTTCTAAACTTCTATTTATTGTCTAACACAAGGCGGGAAATACAAGGTAGTATAATGGTTAGAACAAGGATTCTGTAGACTAAAAGACCTGAATTCAAATTTGGCCTAAGAAAATTATTAACTCTGTAACCCTGAGAAAGTCTTTTGTTCTGTTTCTGCCTTAGTTTCCTCATCCACAAAATCAGGATAATAATATTAAGTACTTCCAGGGTTTTTGCTTTTGTTTTTGAAGATTAAAGGAGAAATTTGTAAAGCATCTTGCAAATTCCAAAGTACTTTATCAATGCTAGCTTTTTTTCATATATGCTCTTGCATTACATTCTAATAATTTCATATGTGTAATATAGTCTTCCACTTCTTCCCATCTCCTAACTAGATCATGTAATTTTCCAGTATTTACTGGCAATTGCTGCACTTAAAGTCAAGAAGATTTAAAATTTGATCCCTGCTTCTCATATTAATTTGTGAATCTTAGAAAATCATCAATTTTAGGGGCAGCTAGTTGGTGCAATAGTGCACCAGCTATCAATTGAAATCTGACCTTAGACACTTAATATTTCTTAGCTGTGTCATCCTGGGCAAGTCACTTAACCTCAATTGCCTTAGCAAAAAAAAAAAAAAAAGGAGAAGAAAAAGAAAAGAAGAAGAAAGAAAGAAAGAAAGAAAGAAAGAAAGAAAGAAAGAAAGAAAGAAAGAAAGAAAGAAAGAAAGAAAGAAAGAAAGAAAGAAAGAAAGAAAAGAAAGAACATCACCAATTTTCCCTGAGCCTTAGTTTCTCCATTTTTGCATTTGTGTACATATGTGTGTGTGTGTGTGTGTGTATGTGTCCATGTGTATGTATATCAACCTATATGTAGGTATAACTTTGAAAACCTTAAAGTGATATTCAAATATTAGCTCTTTTTATTTGTTGATTAGTCTTGGTGACTGTTATGAGAATTATCTATAAAGTAAAATTAAATGCCTGATCTATAAGTATAGTATTAATGGAGAGGTAGTCTAGCCAGATTTCATACATCTATTTCAGCAAAAACCTGATGTTTACACCAAACCAATTAATGGTAAAGAAATACAATGAGAAGCTACATTAAGAAATTTTTTTCTACCTCAAAACTGCACAAAATTTAGCCAGTAATTCATGGAAAAGAATCCACCTCCAAATGTAACAATATGGATAGATAAAGGCCTAGCTTCTCAAAAGTACCAGAGAAGTGTCAGAAATAAATATATCCTGAAGGATTATTTGTTTGGGGGTAGCATGAATCTTGGAATCTCCCAGAAATTCCAGGTTAAGGGTAACCCAGGAAAGTGAGTCTCTTGAAAGCACATGAGAACAGCTAACAATGTAGGTAAGAAAAAAAATAATAATAATAACTTCCTCACACCTGTTCTTAGTTCCCTAATATTCTATTACAAAATGCTATAAAGGACCAATTACACTATTATAGAGGGGACAAGCATGAAACAAAATCCCAATTTAAAGATTGAATCTAGAAAGATAAGAATACAAAAGAAGACAGTGACCAGCATCAAATATTGTTCAAAATTCTCCCAAAAGGAGAGAGTAACTTTATAAAACCCAAAATCATACACTCAAAGGAGAAAAAAAAAAAAAAAAAAAAGAAAAAAAAAAGATTTTCTTCAAGAGCTCCATGAAGTGTGAGATGAAAAGTAAAGTAAGAGTACTTGAGGATAGAACTAGAAGGAAAATTAACTTATAAGAGCATATAGTAAAACCAACCAAATTAGCTACTCCCAGAAACCTAGACTACATTAAACAACAACGACTTCATGAGGTAACAAGGCATGTTAGAGCAAAGTTAATAGATTCAAAAAAGTAAAATGTAAAGTGGTTTTGGCAAGATATAATTGTAAAAAGAATATTATATGAAAGTTCACAACTTGGAGCAACTATTTTAAGTCTTCCATCATAGGTTGCTAAGGTTTTGCTATTTTATTATGTGAATAGCACACAAGATTAGAAAGGACGTGGTGTGTGTGTGTGTGTGTGTGTGTGTGTGTGTGTGTGTGTGTGTGTATTAACAATTAATAAAGGGAAGTTCCTTAGTGGAACTTAAACTTAGTGGAAAAAGCTTTTAAGTGAAGATGCCAAGAAGTACATCTGCACCATTCAAAATTTATAACAATACATTTCCATTTCAAAAAAGCATATATATAATAATAACATAAATATATATATAATATATTCATGAGTGTCCCTCTTTTTGCTTCCTTGTAGGTTATTCTTTTTGTTCTCTGCTGTGCACTTTTAAATTTCTTCTTTTTTTTCACTTTTAGTCCTCCTACCTTCCCCAAGCAAGCTACAGATAAGCACAGCTACAGATACACACACAGACAGACCCACACACATATACATATATTTATATACATACATACATACATAGACCTACATGCATACATACCCACATATACTTAGACACACACACACATATATAGATACAAACATATTCATTTATCTAGGTGTAAACATGCATTCAAAATAATAATAATATGACTGGCATATAATGTAAATTCTTTCTTGATTGAATAAAAGACTTTGTCTAAGATCAGTGATTGTTAGCCCTACTTTTTTTTTTCTAATAAATTCTACCCCTGATCCTTACTGTAGTATTTATGTATATCTCATATTTCCTATCCCTGCTAACTCTACTTTAATTCTACTCTTTACCTTGCCTTGCTATTACTTAATCTTTCCTCACCATGAATCACCCCTTTATCTTCTCCCCCAACCCTTTCTTTCCTCTTTATCCCATTCCCATTAATCTATACAACTTATCCCACTCAAATAATCTAAACACTGCTCTGTACAATACCTTCTCTTATGCTACCCTTTCCCACTTTATTCCTTTCTAGTTAATCTACACACCTTGTACCAGGTAGGTAATT
The DNA here is from genome assembly GCF_048593235.1 of Sminthopsis crassicaudata. Classification (NCBI taxonomy): domain Eukaryota; kingdom Metazoa; phylum Chordata; class Mammalia; order Dasyuromorphia; family Dasyuridae; genus Sminthopsis; species Sminthopsis crassicaudata. The sequence continues at coordinate 342,637,964 of NC_133617.1, read as the reverse complement.
TACCACCTTGTTCCTACTGAGGCACAATTTGGTTCTGCATGGAGGAAATCTGGAGAATTGAAGTTTACTGACCTATTCTGCTATCTTGCCAGAATCCTCTCCTCTTTACTATTCTAAACAATAATAGGAATTAGATTTAGCATTCTATCAAATAAAACTATGAATTCCTTTTTTAGCTGTTCTCTTTTAAAAGTTAGCAAAAAAGGGACAAAACCAAGATGGAAGAAAGCAGACAGGTCTTTGTCTGAACTCTTCCTGGCTTCCCTCAGGTAAACCTCAGATCAAGTCTATGAATTGGTTTTGGAGTGACAGAACTCACAAATATTTTGGAGTGTAACAAATTTCTAGCAGAAAATATTTTAGAAGAATTTAAACAAAGGTTTGTCTCAATCAGGCTGGGAGGGGGTGGGTGTGAAGGGGAGGGGAAGACAGTCCAGGGCAGGCACAATGTAGGACCCAGAGAGAAAAGACCTCCACATGCAGGGGGAACTACTTGGAGTTTCTTCGTCAAAATACAGCAGAATTTCTACTTTGTGTTGATTCAGAAGCCAGTGGATAAGCAGACTAACTATGAGACTTCCAATGCAACTACAGAAGGCAAATAGTGAACTCCTGAATCCCAGCATAATAAACTAGACTTGGTCACACCCACCCAGCATTAGAAGGAAGCTCATAGCATTAGTCCCAAGACAGAGTGAAGCTACTGTTGCCTGTAAAGAAAGCTTGGGACAATCTCCCCTTTGCCCTTAGAGCAGACCTCAACCTTTAAAAATGATCAAAAAAGAAAAAAAAAAAAAAAGCTCATACCATAGTTAGCTTTTAGGGGGATAGGGAAGAACAGATCTCAAACCTTGAGAACACTAAAGGCAAAAATATCTCTAGATGAGACATCAAAGGGTGATATGAGATGATCTCCAACTCTACAGGCTCTCTTGGAAGAATTCAAAAAGGATCTTAAAGAATGTTAGAAGAAAACTGGAGAAAAGAGATGAGAACTCTGCAAAAGAGTTTGGAAAAGAAGACACAGAAATTATCTAATGAAAACCCCATAAAAATAAATTTGGAAAAATGTAAAAAGGAAACAATTCCTTTAAAAACAGAATTGGCAAAATGGAAAAAGAGAACAACTCCCTAAAAAAAAAAAATGGGTAATATGGAAAGAAAAATCCAGTGAACAATAATTGAGGCTCTCCCTGCCCTTTCTCCAACTTGTGCAGGTGTCCCTCTCCTTTGTATTGTTTCCTCAGGGTCAATATTGATCTTGAAGCCTTTTTCCTGAAGCCACCATAAAACAAAACATTCCTTGAGAAGGAGTTCCAATATTCCTGCCATTACCAGCAACACCACTACTAACAAGCAAGTAAACCCCAAGATACCTAAGAGCAGCAGCTTTCCTCCCCCCACACTCTCTCAAGAAGAGCTCATCTCCTAAAGTTATTATCTAGGAAAGTAAATTTTATGGAGATGAAACTTGGCAGCTCCCTTTGTAAATGTTATTGCCCCAACTACCTCAATAGCTACAGCTTTAAAAAGTTTGAGAGTGAAAAAGTTTTGTTTTGTTTTGTTTGTTTGTTTAACACCAAAGTCCTTAACTTTATCCATTATTTCAACATCAGAAATCAAGATGATTTTATCAAATGAAAATGGTATTTTAAAAAAAATGCATTGCTTTCTGCTTTTTTAAAAAATATACTATCAGGACCTTTGTAACTGATTTGCAGAAGAATCTATTTTTGGTGTATTCTTTTCCATATTAGAATATGAACTCCCTGGGACAGCTAGGTTGCATAGTGGACAGAACACCAGCCCTGAAGTTAGGAGGACCTGAATTCAAATCTGGCCTCAGATACTTAACACTGTCTGTGTGACTATAGGCAAGTCACTTAACCCCAATTGCTTTAGCAAAAAAAAAAAGAATATGAATTCATTGAGTACATGAACAACATTGCTTTTCTGTTCATATCCTCACCACCTAATGAATGCTTTAGAAATATCAGTATTCAATAAATGGCTTGTAATTCATTTGTTTACTAAAATTCAGTCTTAAAGCCATGTGTTCACTCAGACAGTCTCATTCTCTCCTCATCAAGACTACTACATTTTACACATGTTTTTCTCTATGATTGATTCAAGTACTATTGTTTAAAATGACTATCAAGATGAAAGTTTTTTTAGTTATTCCATTTTACAGAGGATTTTCTTTACAGTGATCTCATAACACTTCTCCCAAAACAACTTATAATTCAAATATCTCATTAAATGCTATTTTGTTTTTCAATTTTTTCTCATACCATTTTGCCTGACTCATTCTTTTGCAATTCTCCCAATCTTTTTTATGTCATAATGATTTGTGCATATAGAATTTCCATTGCAATGCTTATATACTTTTTGAGAGCAGAGTTTATAGACCAACTGTTAAGCATACTTTCTTCCTCATAGTTAATATATAATTTTATCAAAAAACATTTATTAAGCACATGCAAGAAAAGCTAGCAAGTCAGTTTGATTTGAATAATAAATATAAGAAGCAGTAATATGAAATAATTGGAAAGGTGAGTAGGACTCATAGAGAACTTTGAATGCCAAGCTGTGAAGTTGTATTTTACTCTAACTAAAAGCAATGGAGTACCATTGGAGCTTTATGAGGACAAAAGTTGGAGGATGACATAGGCAGATGTATGTTTGATAAATATGGATTTGGCAGTTATATAAAGGTTTATCTGAGAAAGAGAAAGCCTAGAAGCAAAGTGACCAGTTAGGACGTGATTACAACAGTTCAAATGATGATAATAGGCCTGAGTTAAGGTGGAATAGAGAGAAAAGGATAGAGAACTTAGAATTAGAATTTAGAAAATTTGTATATTGACTTCATAAGGGGATAGAGGATGAGTGAAAAGTCAATGTAATAACTAAAATTTATATAGGACTTTAAAGTTTTTAAAGTATTTTTGAATTTACACTCCACAAAATGTAGATAAATATTATAAGTATTATTATTCTTATTTTATAAATAAGGAAACAGTTTCAGAAATTTAGTGACCACAAAAAATAGAACAGAATATATGAAACAGAAAAATGACATATCTGGAGAACAGATCAAGAAGAGAAAATATAAGAATAATTATACTACCAGAAAGTTGTGACCAAAAAGAGAACCTTGATAAAATAATCCAAGATGTAATCCAAGAAAAATATCCTGGAGTGATAGAACATGAGAGGAAAGTATAAATAGGAAAAAAAAAATCCACTAATTATCACCTTAAAGAGATCACACAGGAATATTATGCCAAATTTTGAAATCCACAGATCAAAAAGAAAATTTTGCCAGAAACAAGAAAAAAACAATTCAGACATGTTTGAGTAATAATTAGAATTGTACAGGACTTAGCAGCAGCTATAATAAAACAGCACAGGTTCTGGAATATAAATATTAACAATCAAAAGAACTAGGCCTGTGGCCAAAAATGTCACATCCAGCAAAATTATCTAAAATTTTGAATGAAAAAAATGGACCTTCAATAAATTTACAAATATTGAGGACTTTCTATCAATCAACCAAACCCAAATTTAACATCTAAGAGTCAATATAAAAGATCAATTTTAAGGAATTCAATATGGAAAAACTGATTAAACATGGGCAAATTGTATGTATATGTATTTTTTTTTAATATGGGAAATGTATATTATATATTTAAGATTCACATCAACAATAGGATAACTCAAAAGAAAGATTGGCAAAGTTAAAGTTAAAAATAGTAATCATAGTATACAAATGAGATGCAGAGGAAGAATAGACATAGAGGCATTAGAGTGGGGGAGAAAGGCTTGTAGTTCTAAAAGTCTACAAACATTGGGAATGGATTCTATAGGCAACACTACATATATAACATGAAGGGTACATATAGCACTATAAAAAAATAAGCAAGGAGAGATGGGTGTTCGGGAAAGCAAAGGGTGAAGGAGGACTATAAAGAAGAGGTCTTTAGGTGGGGGGAGGTTAAGTAATAGCAAGGCAAGTTAGAGAGCAGAATTTAACTAAAGACTCAGCAGGCACAGGAAAGATATGTGTGTATATAGGTTGGTCTCTCTCTATCTCTCTCTATATATGTGTATGTATGTGTGTGTGTGTATGTATATAAACATATGTAAATATATCTTTTCTTAATTGTAGCTTGGTGCAGTTAATGGGGAGGGATGAAAGGGGAGAAAAAAGAATAAAGTAAGGTGTGTAGCAGAGAACCAAAGAACAATTTACAAGAAAATAAAAAAAAAAAATAGACAATCATGAATATAATTTCTTCTACTAATATATATATTTCTCAATCTGTTAATTTGTTTTAATATATTTTGAATTCTCCCTAATGTTCTGCTGGGCCTATGACAAAGCTCCCTTTTGTTTTGCTTTATTTTTTTGTACTCCTTTCCTGTTGTTTTTTGTTTGTTTGTTTGTTTGTTTTGTTTGTTTGTTTGTTTTCTTACTTTTTTAAAAAATAAAATTAAATAATAAAAAAGAACAAAACAATTCATTCAAAAGTTCAATTGGTCAAATGTAAAAAGAGGTAAAAAAGCTAATTGAAGAAAATAATACACTAAAAATTAGAACTGAGCAAATGGAAGTGAATGACTAAATGAGACATCAAGAATTAGTCAAATAAACTAAAAAAAATTTTTTTTCAAAGAAGAAAATGTAAAATACCACATCGGAAAAATATCTGACCTGGAAAATAGATTCGGGAGAGACAATCAAAGAATTATTGGACTACTTGAAAGCCATGATTAAGAAGGAGCTTACAACATATCTTTCAAGAAATCAACAAGATTCTGATTATCTAAGTGAAATGCATGGATACAAAAATATAGATTGCCCACATTAACAGAGGAGGAAATAAATTACTTAAATAATGCCATTTTAGAAAAAGAAATTGAACAAGCTATTAATTAACTCCCTAAGAAAAAAATCTCCAGGGCCAGGTGGATTTCTACCATACTTTTAAAGATAAATTAGTTCCAATAACATGTAACTATTTGGAAAAATAGGGAAAGGAATCCTAACAAATTCCTTTTATGACAGATATAATGCTTATACTTAAGCCAGGTGGAGTCAAATCAGAGGAAAAAAAATATTATAGACCAATTTCCTTAATGAATATTGATGCAAAAATATTTTTTTAATAACGTTTTATTGACAGAACATGTGCATGGGTAAATTTTTAACATTGACCCTTGCAATCACTTCTGTTTCAATTTTTCCCTTCCTTCCCTCCATCCCCACCCCTAGATGGGAGGCAGTCTCCTAATGTTAAACATGTTACAGTATAACTTAAATACAATATGTGTGCACATAGTTATACAGTCCTCTTGTTGCACAAGAAAAATTGGATATAGAAAGGTAAAAATAACCTGGGAAGAAAAACAAAAATGCAAGCAATCCACATTCATTTCCCAGTGTTCTTTGCTGGGTGTAGCTGGTTCTGTTTATCATTGATCAATAGGAACTGAATTGGATTCTCTCATTGCCAAAGATAGATACTTCCATCAGAATTAATACTCATATAGTATTGTTGTTGAAGTGTATAATGATCTCCTGGTTCTGTTCATTTCACTTAGCATCAGTTCATGTAAGTCTCTCCAAACCTCTCTGTATTCATCCTGCTGGTCATTTCTTCACAGAACAATAATATTCCATAACATTCATATACCATAATTTACTCAGCCATTCTCGAATTGATGGGCATCCATTCAAATTCCAGTTTCTAGCCATTATGAAGAGGGCTACCACAAACATTTTTGCACATACACATCCCTTTCCCTTCTTTAATATATCTTTGAGATATAAGCCCAGTAGTTGTTACTGCTGAATCAAAGGGTGTTCACAGTTTGATAACTTTTTGATCATAGATTCAAATTGTTCTTTAGAATGGTTGGATCTATTCACAACTCCTCCAACAGTGTCCCAGTTTTCCTGCACGCCCTCCAACATTCATCATTATCTTTTCCTGTCATCTTAGCCAGTCTGACAGGTGTATAGTAGTTGATGAAAAAATCTTGAATAAAATATTAGCAAAGAGATTATAGCAAATTATTGCCAGGATAATACACCATGACCAGATAGGATTTATAACTGGAATGTAGGGCTGGTTCAATATTAGAAAAAACTATTAGCATAATTGACTACATAACCAAACTAACAGAAATAATATGATTATCTCAATAGATGCAGAAAAAATTTGACAAAATCCAACACTCATTCCCATTAGAAACATTAGCAAGTAGAGGAATAAATGGAGTTTTCCTTAAAATGATCAGTAGCATCTATCTAAAACCATCAGCAAGCATCATATGTAATGGGGATAAACTAGAAGCTTTTCCAATAAGATCAAGGGTGAAACAAGGTTGCCCACTATCACCATTGCTATTCAGTATTGTTTTAGACATGTTAGCTTTATCAATAAGACAAGAAAAAAATCTAAAGTGACTAGAATAGGAAATGTGGAAAACAAGTTATTACTCTTTGTAGATGATATGATAATATACTAAGGGAATCCTAGAGAATAAACTAAAAAATTACTAGAAACAATTTTACTTTAGCAAACTTTAGCAAAGTTGCAGGATATAAAAATATCCACATAAATCATTAGCATTTCTATATGTTACCAATAAAGTTCAGCAGCTAGAGATACAAAGAGAAATTCCATTTAAAATAACTGTAGATAATATAACATATTTGAGAGTCTACCTCCAAGAAGAAGTCAGGTACTATATGAACACAATTATAAAACACTTTCCACACAAATAAAGTCAGATCTAGACAACTGGAAGAATATTAAGTGCTCATTGGTAGGCCAAACTAATATAATAAAAAATGACAATTGTACTTAAATTAATCTATTTATACAGTCTCATGCAAATCAAACTCCCAAGAATTTATTTTACAATGCTAAAAAAAAATAATAACAAAGTTCATTTGGAAGAACAAAATGTTAAGAATTTCAAGGAAATTAATGAAAAAAATGCAGATGAAGATGGCCTACCTGTACTAAACACACACACACACACACACACACACACACACACACATATATATATATATATATATATATATATATATATATATATATATATATATATATATATATATATATATACATACACACATATACATATACACATAGGTGTGTGTGTGTGTGTGTGTATGTGTGTGTGTGTGTGTGTGTGTGTGTGTGTGTGTGTGCATTCATTAAAGAACTACATCTTTAGCCCAAATATCAACTGAGCAACTGGTCTTTCTGTGATAGATGTATGTCAATTCTTTATAAACATTAGAAGTCATATTATTAGCAGAAATATCCATAATCAAAGATTTCTCCTTCAATCTAACATTTGCTCTTTCATTATAAATGCCTTTTCCTTACTATAATTGGAGTATTACATTTCATGCTATTCTTTTTGTTGTTGTTGTTGTTATTTTTAAAATATTTAGATTATTGAAATACTTGTTGCTTACTACACTTTGTAATGGGAGCTGGAGGCCTAATACATCTTTTCATCATACTGGAAGCTATCTACAAAAGTTTATGTTGAATCATTACTTTCTTCTCTAATGTTCTATGATCATGGATTTACCTAATCTATTATATGTGTTTGATGATAATTCTGATTTTTATAAACACAGACTCACATATATGTTCTACAAACCTATCTTGCTTCTTTTCATGCATTTATTTCCATATATTCTGATTAGAATTTATTTCCTTAAGATCAGTATATGAGACTCCCTTCTTTTAAAAAATTGTCTCCTGATATTCCTGGGTTAGTCCATAAATTCAAAAGTTATCACTTTTTCTAATTCTTTAATTAGAAAAAAATAATGATTTTCCTTATAAAACTAATATTAATCTTTTTTCACCATTCACACTGAAATATACATTGTTTAAAATTAATTTCTACTTACTATTAGCATTTTCTTTATTTGTAAAACATTGGTTTGTATTTCCTATATGCAAGTACATACATATACATAAATCTTTTTAGTTAAGCATCTCAAATCTTTGTCAATGAGACTCATAATTAGGTACTCATTTTAAGTAGCTTTTCTTATTGCCGTGTAACACTTGTCAGTCAGTCAACAGTTATCTATTAAGAGCTTACCACTTTTCAGGCATTATGCCCAGCATATCCTAATATTGAAATGGCAGAACTTTCTTTCAACTATGAACCTTGTCACCATCATCAGAAAAGACTCCTCAATGGATGGAGAAATATTTGTTGAAAGAACAGAAGACTTTCCTAGAGAATATATCTAGTTTATTGTTCCTAACTCTGTTATATCAGGCCTAGCCTGAAATGCATGCCTACAGGCTTTTAGCAGAAGATAATAAAAGCTCTCTTTTCTCAGATAAGTATATTATGGTATTGATATTGATTTGTTCTAAGATACTTTGGCTTTTATCAGTGTAAGTACTCTCTCCATCTATACAGATTGCAGGAACTGCCTTATTTCTCTTCCTTTGTGATTCACATCTATCACTAGCAATAAATTACCATGCATTTAAGTAAGGTACTCACTGAAAGATTAAAAAAAAAAAAAAAAAAAAAGATATGCTCAACTGAATGCAGTTCCCAGAGAATAGCAAAATAGCAAGGAAAGATAAGAAGATTTTCTTATATGTACAATGCAAATAAATAGATGAAAACAATAGGATGGAAAAGAAGAAATTTTTGGCAAATAAAGGGGGGGGAGAATAGAAGCAATGCCAGATTTTGTATTTGGGAGCTTAAAGATTACTGTAGTTGGCAACAGCAGCCATTAAATTAAAAGAACTTAGTCATTGGAAGGAAAATTATGAAAAATCTCCACATCACAGAGACTAAAAAGCAGAGCTATCACCTTTTCAACAAAGGTCAATATATTCAAAGCTATGGTTTTCCCATTAGCAATATATAACTGTCAGAGTTGGACTATGTGAAAATCAGAGCTTTTGAATTGTGATGCTATAGAAAACTTTTGAGAGTCCCTTGGGCAGTCAAGAGTTCCAATCAATCAGTATCTAAAGAAATTAAGATTATTCATTGGAATGTCAAATATTGAAACTGAAATAAATACTTTGGTCATATAATGATAAGATGGATTCATTAGAAAAGACCCTAATGTTGGGAAAGACTGAAGGCAAAAAATACATAAATAAATAAATAAATAAAAATAGCAGAGGATTAGATAGTTAGAATGATATCATTTAACAGATGGATAAACTCATTGAAAAAATAAGTATTAACCTGGCCAGACTTCAAAAGATAGCTAAGGATAAAAAGAACTGGTATTCTCTGGTTCATGGGGTCACAAAGTGGTGGACATTACAGAATGACAACAACACTCAGGTAAGTTCATCTTTTTCCTTCTTTGTTTTCTATTTTATCAGTCCTTATCCTTTAATATATTTAATATAACTTCGGTAAGACATCCTTGATAACATAATATCATCTGTTTAAACATTCTAGGGGTCTTTCTGCATCCCTTTAGCTCAAGTGCAATGGTGGGTTATCTAGAATTGTAGTGCTTCATCATTTTTATGGAGTGAACACTGCTCCTCAACTATAGGATTTTGAGTAACAAATCTTTGACACACCACAGTTATTGAAATGATACAATAATGATTTTTGTATATCGTTTTGAGAACTTATGCTACATCAGAGTCAAAATTTAAACTGAATACACATTAAAGGCCAGGGTCTCTGTTATTGTTACTGATATATTAAGTGATTAATAAGATGTTCTAAGGTTATACTAGTCATCATGGAGAGTTATGAGCTTTTAGATCCATTTTAGGCCAATTAATACAGTTATCAAAACTAATTCCATATTTTATTTTATAAATAGTTGAAACTCAGAGATGTATATAAATCTTATTAATATACTTTGTATATTAATTAGTTTAAGTTCAATATCTTTAGTGAACTATCATTTTAAAAAGTTTGATGCTAAGAAGAAATGTATGAGGCAGGAAGATTAAGTAATATCTCTATTTTTTTTTTAGTAAAAGAAATTTTAAATTGGAAAATGTCATGACTTGCCCAAGATAATGTAGCTAACATTTGTCAATAAATTTCAGAATATTGAACTTTGCACTCTAATAGATAATTTTTATATGTTGCTAAGCACTTTACAATTAGCATCTCACTTGATTCTCACTACCATCCTGGAAGTTATATGGGTAAAAAAAAAAAAAAAAAAAAAAAAAACTAAGTTGAAAAATGTCATGACTTGTCCATGGTCACACAACTCTACTTTCCAATATGTGAATGTAGTCTTAACAATTAGAATTATCCTTCCTAAAATTTGTAGTGGAACTATATACAAATTCACAAGAGGTAAATATAAGAGAATAATTGCTTTTAAATGAAGAAATTCACATCTGAATTAATATTTTCTTTGTAACAGCATTCATATGGAGGATTATAGTGACTCAATGAACATTAAGACTGCTGGTTTTGATTCTTTAGAAGAGGGCTTCTTAAACTTTTTCACTCATAGATCCTTTCTGCTTGAGAAATTTTTATATGACTGGTTATATAGATATATAAAATAAGCATACAAATCAAACACTTACTGATAATAAATCATAATTTTGTGACTCCCCACATATTCAATTACAAGACCCCATATGGGGTCATAAATCACAGTTTAAAAAGCTAGATTTTAGAAAGTCTGAATCGTTATAATATTTGTAGAATATATGGATTTAACAACCACCAGTGTAAAGTACTGCAGAATAAAAAAAAAAAATTGCAAACAGAAAATCAATGAAATTCTTTGACTTTTGGGATTGAGGTCTATGATAATAGGGAGAACAACAGTATTGACAATTATATTTTCCAATATATTGATTATTAGCAGCTTGTTGTTTTGTTCATTAATGTCTGATTCTCCAAGTCACCATTTGAGGTTTTCTTGGCAAAAATACTGCAATACTTAACCATTTCCAACTATAGCTCTTTTTACAGATGAGGAAATTGAGCAAAATAATGTTAAGTGACTTGCCCAGGGTTTGAGACCAGATTTGAATTCAGGGAGAGGAATCTTCCTGACTCCAGATCTGATACTCTATCTTCTATATCATGATCCTTCAAGGCAAACATACCAGGCTAATAAATGTATGGCTTTCTGAATGATATAGATGTATTTAAGACATTGGAATATGGCAACAAATAGAAACAATTTCTCAGGCAAAGTGGCAAAGTCTATGGAAGGAAAATACCAGCACTGGTGACACACTTATGATAACCTTGTAAAGTCAGCAATCCCCAGATCTGCAATAAATCATATGATATTCATTCAGTAAGTTCCTCTGTTGCAATAAAGTTGCTAAATAAAAGCATCCAGGTCATAACTTCCCAAGAGGGTCATTACTCTTTGAAGGAAACATTTTTTTCTATTATCATGACACTATATCCTTGGGAAATCTCTTCTTAGACTGTGTCTTACTTGAATCAAACAAATCCAATTCATTTCATCAAACTTTTATATTCAAGACATGATGCAAGGATAAAGCCAGAAAAAATACAACCCCTGCCTTCCCAGAGCCTACACTCTACTGAACCCTACATAGAGCTTCTTGGGGAGATAGCATCTCTGCATATTCACTCTTACCTCCCAACCTATCAGTATAAATAAAAAAAAAAAAAATCCAGTGTTATAACATAATGAAAGTAATATTGTTTGAAAGGAAAGACTATGATCTACCTGATCTAGTCCTGTACCTCAACACTCTAACTTTTCCAGAGTTTAGCATCTAGTATTTATGAATGCCAAAATAGTGTTTGAGGTACTACAGAGGCTAAAAGTATAGTCACATATTTAAAATTACCATAGTGGATCTGGAAAACCATCTTACAGTCATCTGCTTCCTTAATGTGAACCAGATTCCTGGAACCCTGGAGAGTTTGGTAGAGATTCTAGCTGCCTGGAGTTGGTCTAACAGGTCAGAGATTTGTGGGAGTAGGCATTGATTGCAGATGTTGATAGCACTAAGGGGCTGGTAGTTATTACATAATGCACACTCCACCCTTTTTTTTCTTTACATAAAAATTTCCAGGGCACCAGTGGGAGAGGCTAACAGCCAAATGAACCCCTACTTCAATTTCTTTTCCATCTTTTACCCCCCCACACCCCAAGAAATTTCAGATGACCATCATCTTCTGATCTAATAGTAAATATGTAATAATAGCCAAAATTTATATAGTATTTTAAAGTTTAGAAAGTTCTTCTCAGAATTTGTGAGTTGAAAGGAATTTCAGTGGTCATTTAGTCTAAATCCTAACCTAAAAGGAATAGACTGAGGTAGACTGCACAAGGATCACTACTATCAAGTGAGCATGCAAACTTTACTTAAAGACCTACAGAAAACGGAGAAATCAGAACCCCTCGAAGCGGCACCTAATACTTTTGGACACCTTTAATTGTTAGGAAATTTTGCGTTTTGTTTTGTTTTAGCTTGTCATTAAAGTTAAATTTACCTCTTCACAATTTTCCTCCTTTAATAATGGTTCTAAGGGCAAATAGAAAAAAGTCTCCTTGCTTTCCCATATATAGTAGCTACGTGGTGCAGTGGATAAAGTTCTAGGCCTGGAGTGAGGAAAACCTGAGTTCAAATCCATTTCAGATACTTAGTAGTCATGTGATCCTAGGTAAGTCATTTGCCTTTTTAAAAATCTCAACATTTTCATGTGTAAAACAGGATAGTAATACTACCTACCTCTCAGAATTGTTATAAAAATCAAATGAAGTAATAATTGTGAAATGCTTAGTATAATTATTATTAATTTGGCATAATTAATAATTAGCATAATTATTAGCACAATATTATTTATAAAGGTTATTACAAAATTAGCACAAAAATTATTTGATAATAATAACATGACAATAATAACATTAAAACGATTTAATATATTTGTTATGTCTTCTAATTATTCTCTTTTAGAGACTCAATTTCTTTAGATATTTTCATATAACAAAGACATGAGGATTTTTGCCATCAAGGTTATTCTTCATTGTCCTTTCACTTATTTATTTATTTATGTTTTAATATATGGCTTTTTATTTAGCAGATATATTTATGGGTAATTTTACAGCATTGACAATTGCCAAACCTTTTGTTCCAATTTTTCCCCTCTTTCACCCCACTCCCTCCCTCAGATGGCAATTGACCAATACATGTTAAATATGTTAAAGTAGGGGCAGCTAGATGGTGCAGTGGATAGAGCATGGGCCCTGAAGTCAGGAGGACCTGAGTTCAAATCCGATCTCAGACACTTCCTAGCTGTGTGACCCTGGGCAAGTCACTTAACCCCAATTGCCTCAGCAAAAAAACAAACAAACAAACAAACAAACAAAAATATGTTAAAGTATAAATTAAATACAATATATGTACAAAAAGAATCAGACTTTGAAACAGTATACAATTAGCCTGTGAAGGAAATAAAAAATGCAGGCGGACAAAAATAGAGGGATTGGGAATTCTATGTAGTGGCTTCATAGTTCTTTCGCTGCGTGTAGCTGGTTCAGTTCATTACTGCTCTATTGGAACTGATTTGATCCATCTCATTGTTGAAGAGGACCACACGCCATCAGAATTGATGTCCTTTAACTTATTAAAACTTTATTAAGGAAAATTTATTAGCAAAGAATCTTAAGATATCATTTTAAGGTTTCTGTCCAGAAGTAGGCCCCACTCCTCTTCGGGAAGAAGAAGTACTAAGTACAGAAGTGGGGGAACATTTTATACTTTTTATTGTAACACAGCTCCTCCCTTCATAGAGTAGATTGGTCAGTTTTATCTGGGTTATAGTCTATCTGGTATGCCCACCATATGTTTCCCCTAAATATGTATAAAACATGCCCCCCCCCATCATACATCCCATGCTCAAAAATGACAGAAAATCCTCCTCTTGGGTGTGTTGTTTAATATTCAATTAGCCTATTAAGCAGGCACCATAGTGATTTGGTCAAATGAGGTCATTGACCCCAACTAGTTTGGGCTGGATAGGCTATTATCTTAAATTTGTGGTTTTCTCAAAATCACAAGAGTCTTTCTGATTGGTTGAATCCACCTGTGCCTTCCTAGCCCCACCCCACAATCCCTTGTTTGCTCAAGGCTTCTATTGATTACTTAATTGTTCTATGAATCCTAATCTTCCTCTCATATTCTGAAAAACTCTTAGTCAGTGGTATCCACTATCCTACATTATCTCAAAGCTTGTTAATACTGTGGAAACCCAACTTTTCAGCATTTCTCACAGGTCCACTAAAGAACCCAGATCTTTATTTCCCCTCTAGGAAACCAGGGAATGAAAAAGATAATATTATGCCTAGAGTCAAAAAGCTCAACTTCTTCCTTAAATACTTACTATCAAATGATGGGTAAATCATTTAATGTCTCAGTTTAACTTCCCTTATCTATAAAATAAGCTTTTTAGCAATGGGTAGAATGTTTAACATATTGTGGATTACTTGTCAACTATTGTAAATTTAGGGGAGTAGGGGGGAAAGGGGAGGGGGAATTGAAACACAAGGTTTTGGAAGGGTCAATGTTGAAAAATTATATTTTGAAAATAAAAAAGCTTTAATTTTAAAATGGGTAGATAATCTCTTTAACAATGGGTAGATAATTATAGAAATGAGTAGATTTCTATGATAGATTATTATAAAGACTGATATTTCCATTTTACAAATGAAGAAATTGAGACTTAGAAAAAGGATGATGAGGTGCCCCTAATCTAGATGCTAGCATCTAGCATGTAGCATGAGTTAGATGGTGCAGTGGATGGAACAGTGGTCCTGGAGTGAGAAGGACCTAAATTCAAATTTGGCCTCAAGACACTTAACACTTCCAAGTCATGTAACTCTGGACACATCACTTAACCTCAATAGCCTAACAAACCGAACAAACAAACAAAGATTAAAGAACAACAGCAAGATTATATAATGATCAATTTTGATGGACTTGACTCTTTTCAACAGTGATGTGATTCAAGCCAGTTTCAATAGTCTTGTGATGGAGAGAGCCCTCTGCACCCAGAAGGAGGACTGTGGGAACTGAGCATGGATCACAACATAGTATTTTCACTTTATTTTGTTGCTGTTTGCTTGCATTTTTTTTTAACATTTTTGTCTGATTTTTCTTGTGCAGCATGATAAATGTGGAAATATTTAAACAAGAATTCCATCTAGGGGAGGGAGTAGGGGAAAGGGAGGGAGAAAAAATTTGGAACACAAGATTTTACAAAGGTGAATGTTGAAAACCATGAAAATGTTTTTGAAAATAAAAAGCTTAAAGACAAAAAAAATAGTGAGGCCAAAATTCCTTGTCCTTTTAATTTATTTCAATCATATTCATCATTTGAGAAAGAGAAACACAATTGACACTCAAAGGGAACTTATCAAATTGAAGTTTATTGATATCAAAACCACAGCCACATCAAAGAACATGTTATTCTGTGATGTAGCCACCTGTATCCATTATGTCCTGAATTCAGACTTATCACAGTATACCTGAGGCCAAACCGAAGTTAGCCTAAGAGTTGCTAAGTAATGCTAAGAAGTATATAAAGGGATATAGGAAAGAACACCTGAGCTCTCTTTGAATACACCAAGTAGAAATCAACTGGCTAAGGAAGTACAGAGGGATTGGCCCATTTCGTTTGGCGTTCACTTGGTTATATTTGTGATTTCATCAGTCACTCAGATTACTGCTGTCTACATATCACATGCACATGTCCTCCTCTTTTGGGGCAAAAAGACTTCATATGACCAAAACTGCTCCTAACTACAACATGCCATAACTCTGATATAGGTGTCTTAGAACTCAACTGACAGTTTAATGTTAAATTTAACAGGAATGGAAACTCTAAAGACCGTAAACAGACCTAGGAATTCCCAAAGATTTTTGGTTGTTTGTTTGGGGCTTTTTTTTTTTGGCAAGACAGATGTGATTTCCCCCTTCAGGGAGGTTCTAGAAATTCTAACCAGTGCCCTCAAGCCACTTCCTCGGCAACAGCTAGAGAAAATTCAAGAAGTAGAAATTACAAATAAATGAAGCATCCAGGTGACTCAACTACTGAATGTCTAAAACTCTGATGGAAAAATGTTGACTAAGTTGCACTGAAAAAGGGCACTATTTGTCTCTTTTTGATGAGGGTGAACTCTGTAAAATAAATAGTGTCCCCTTTTGATCTGTAAAATTAACACTCTAATACTGTGCACTCTTTGGTCTGTAAAGAAGGGAAATTCGAGTCTCAGGTCTCCTGAGAAGCATATCTCCCCTGACAAGTTAAGTGGCATCATTTGAATGGGCCTTTTCTAAGACAAATAACCTCTTTCCCCCATCCCATCCTCACCCCCATTGGTAGCCAGATCATCATTCAGGAAGCCTTCAAAGTGATTTCCACTCAATTAGAGATCTGTGCCTGATATTTATAAGTATCTAGACCTGGGGACTTTGGCTTTCTTTTCGATTTGAAACCTGCATCTCAGATTTCTTATTAAAGGGCAAATTTTAACTTATTTCTTTGCAGAATGTCCAAGCAGGACTGTCTTCTCAAGGAACCTCTCCTTGGCATAGCTGCCTATCAGGACACCTGCTTGCTATGAAGAGACTCTCTTCTCAGTGAAAAACCTTTTGTTATTTCTTTGCCACTGAAAAAGTCAGTCTCCTAGCAAAGCTGAATTCTGCAGTGCCAATAAAACTTCCCTTTTGCCATTCAAAATTTTGGGGTTTGTGAATTCTTTCACAAAGGACCTGTGCTGACCAGAAGAGGATTCCCACACCTCAATTCTCTACACTGCCACTAATCTCATAACTTTCAATGTATATTGTGAGTTCTCAATTTTTAAAAAATACTTGAGCACTACCAGCTACAGTTATAACTATCAATATTCTTAGCTGTTATATAGGCTCCATGTCTCTGAAGTCCTTCCCTGCCATCCAGGATCTAGCATTCCCAGATACCACTGTACCAGAGATGAAGCTCAAACCCTGAAGAGTAATGAGCAACCTCAGAAGGTCATGGAATCCTCCTCTTTGGAGATCTCCATCTAAAGGCTAGATCTTTAACTGTAAGTGTTTTTGGAAAAGAGATCATTCCTTGGGGATAAATTGTATTTGATCACCACCAAAATTATATCAAATTCTGAAATTCTATAATTTTGGCAATATACTTATAGTGTGGAAGTTCTTAGTGAAGAAAACTCATCTAGTATAGATACCACCTCAGCAGATGTGCTAAAACACATTGAAGATAACTGACAGATCTCAAACTCTTCAATGAGTTGGGATGCTATCTATTCCAAGATTTCTCACAACAGAATGGGAACAGATTAGAACAATTTGTTCCAATAGCCATGAAAGTGGCTGAAGCAGGCATGCCCTGTGGAGCACATAGAGTGAAACTATAAAGATCTTCCATTGCATCCTGGTCCATCACCATCATTTTAACTTTTGTACTGTCACTGGTCTTTGATGAATATAAGAGTGAGACTGACAACTTTTTGCAATTTTGCTTCACTTATATCCATTTCACAGAAAATTCAAGACATTACTCATAACATCATGATGTCATTGGTCCTCTTTGAAAACAAAGGACAACAATATCTAACTCCAATACCAAATCTATAACTTATTTCCTGTACATATCCTAACTGAAGACAGCTTAAAGAATCCTCATTTCATGGTAAAACAGAAGGGAATAAAGGCTATAAAGAAGGAAAAAATAAAGAAACATATAATTCAGGATTCTGATACTGAGAAATTTTAACAGGAAAACAATAATAACAACAACAACAACAAAGGACAAAATAACATCTAGTTTAAAATTATATCTGATGAGCCAAAATGTTATTACAATAGACTCTAGGATTGGTCAAAATGTACACATGCCCCATATTATATTATCCTGACATCTCTGTTAACAACAAACTCAAGAATATTTAACAACTAACCTCTGTAATCATGACACAACAATCTGCTTAAAATGTTTTATTATTTTTGACAATTCAATTCAACAAATGTCAAATGCATTTAAAAGTACCATAGTAGGCAAAAATAAATTAGAAGTTTAAAATGAAGTGGCCCTTTTTCTAAAAAAACTTACATTTGATTTGAAGACTAGAATGTATATGCAGACAAGCACAGGAAAAAAAATTACATGAAGTAAACATATAATCGTTTTAGAGAAGGATATTAAAAACTAATGATTAGAAAAGCCTAAGAAAAGCCTTTTTCAAAGTGAAATGGCAGGTAGAATATCAGATAGGAAGAACCAATAGGTTAATTTGGTTAGTCTAAGTTTAGGTGTGAAAGTAATATGAAATAGCCAGGAAAAATAACTAATATGCTATATTGTTAATATATTCAATGACTGAGTTTGTGTTTTATTTTAGATACAATATATAAGATTCTTGGGCATGGAATTAAAATGGCCAGACAATCTGCTCTAGGGATTACTTCGACAATTGTTGTTTGTCCTTCCTTCTAGAAGAAGACCAGGATATTAGGTAGATGATGCTATGATATGCAAGTGAATTGGACTTAAGTGAGGGAGGGCTGTGTACGGTCACCTGTCTTACTTTATATTACATAACTATATGAGTACAGTGGCTAAATAAAGGTCAGAAATACTGGAGATGGCCTTAAATGTAGTGGGAAACTGGTCTTTTTAAGCTAAGGTCTTCCAAGCATCTCACCCATTCAATGATTAAAGCTACATAAAAACTGAGGCAAAGAATAGCCTCTTTTTTTTTTTTTAACGTATTTGATATGCCTTATTTTTTTTTAATTTTTATTTTATTTTATAATTATAACATTTTTTGACAGTACATATGCATGGGTAATTTTTTACAACATTATCCCTTGCACTTACTTCTATTCAGATTTTTTCCCTTCCTCCCCCAACCCCCTCCCCCTGATGGCAAGCAGTCTTATATATGTTAAATATATTACAGTATATTCTAGATACAATATATGTGTGTAGAACCGAATTTTTTGTTGCACAGGAAGAATTGGATTCAGAAGGTAAAAATAACAGTTTACATTCATTTCCCAGTGTTCCTTTTCTGGATGTAGCTGGTTCTGTCCATCATTAATCAATTGGAATTGGATTAGCTCTTCTCTATGTTGAAGAAATCCACTTCCATCAGCATACATCCTCGTACAGTATCATTGTTGAAGTGTATAATGACCTTCTGGTTCTGCTCGTTTCACTCAGCATCAGTTGATGTAAGTCTCTCCAAGCCTCTCTGTATTTCTCCTGTTGGTCATTTCTTATAGAACAATAATATTCCATAACATTCATATACCATAGTTTACCCAACCATTCTCCAATTGATGGACATCCATTCATCTTCCAGCTTCTAGCCACTATAAAAAGGGCTGCCACAAACATTTTGGCACATACAGGACCCTTTCCCTTCTTTAGTAGTTCCTTGGGGTATAAGCCCAGTAGTAGTATGGCTGGGTCAAAGGGTATGCACATTTTGATAACTTTTTGGGCATAATTCCAGATTGAAAGAATAGCCTCTTTCACCTAGTCAGAAAACTAAAAACTAAAAACTAAATAAATAAACAAACAAATAAATAAATAAATCTGGGAGATAAAAACCCTTTTGACCAGTGTTTCTGGCCAAAACAGCATCAACAACAATTACCATCTCTGTGAGTATAAAGGGAAGAAGACATTAATCAAGTGATCATTAGAGATAAAAATCAAAGGGTTTAAATGATCACAATTGACCTTAACCTGATCTTGAGAAGTTTAAATGTTTAAGGTTTAAAAGCACTTCACATAGTTTATTTCTTGTGAACCTCAATTAATCTTTAGGCTAAATAAAAATATTATTCTTTTCATTTTGCAGATTAGAATATAAAAGGATTATCTAGTTGCCCAGAATCATATGGCTTTCATTCTGGAGGTAGAATTTGAACCCATATCTTCTTGACAGTTCACTATCCACTGAGTCTTAATATCAATATGAAATTATTTCTTTTGTCTCATTTTATGTTCCATATTTTATTTGATTGAATTAATGACATGATGTGAGTTATTATTTGTATATAAAAATTAAAGAAATGAGGCATTAGTAGATTTAATTGGAATTATTTTGACAGATTACTTAGTAGCTGATCACCTATATTCTGACTTTTTAATCTATTAAAAAATGTCCCTTACGGTCATCAACATAGCAAGTTGAAAGCATCCTCAGTGAGAATATTACAGGCAACAAAGACAGTTAAAAATCAGTCATAAAGTATTTAACATTCTGAGCTCCAATCTAGTCTCAGACATTTACTAACTGAGTGACCCTGGATAAGCCACTTAATCCTGTTTGCCTCAGTTTCCTCATCTATAAAATAAGCTGGAAAAGGAAATGGCAAACCACTCCAGTATCTGTGCTAAGAAAACTACAAATGGGATCATGAAGAGTCATACATGACTGAATCAATGAAATAAACAATGGAACAAATAGATCTTCTGAAATAATATTCAATAACAGACCATATCATTGTGATTTCACAGATGACTAAAAAATGTAAAGGATATTGTCCCATTTTGTTTATTGTTTATTGATTACAAAAAATAGACTTGCTAGAACATAATACTATTAAACAATTTCCATTATAAAATAAAAAGATGTCTCCTATTATGATCAGTCACTATTGGTTAGAAGATATAATAACAAAAATAATTCTGTTTGATATTCTACTGATAATGTCAAGTGATACAAAAAGAGAAAGATATTTTTTCCAAAATTATTCTATCCTGTTATCAGGGAAGGCTTACTCTTGTGGATGATGAGGTCTTCCAAATGCTTCTAATTTTGATAATATTTTATTAGTTGTATTAAAAGAGAAATACTAGTTTAGAACCTTCTGGATCTAGAATTAATCAATCCATCGATAGAGGAAAAACTAAATAGATAAAAATGTCTATTGCCCAGATATGGTGATACATTTGAATCGATTTTATAGGGTTTCCAGCAGCATACACACACACACACACACACACACACACACACACACACACACACACACACGATAGACTGCACAAGGATAATGAGGTAGAACCTGAGTTTCAAAAAAATGAGTAAAGTGGGTTGGATTTATTTTGGGAAATTATAATGCAATTTTACTCACCCAAAGTTTCTATAGTAGCAAAGTCTCATATTTTCTTTTTACTTATATTTTGCTTACATTTTAAGTTTTGAACTGTTGCCCTTTCTCTTGTCCTACCCTACATGAAAGAAGACCACCATTTGAAACACTCACACAGATTTTCCTCCTCCCTGTGTAGGGGTGTGTGTGTGTGTGTGTGTGTGTGTGTGTGTGTAAAACCATATTAGGAATACTCCTATTATCAGAAATTGATAGCATTTTCCTTTACAAATACTTT
This sequence comes from Sminthopsis crassicaudata, assembly GCF_048593235.1. Lineage (NCBI taxonomy): Eukaryota > Metazoa > Chordata > Mammalia > Dasyuromorphia > Dasyuridae > Sminthopsis > Sminthopsis crassicaudata. The sequence continues at coordinate 342,616,529 of NC_133617.1, read as the reverse complement.
GTAGTTGATTTGAATATTTATAAAAATCTGAATAGCTTATTCATTCATACTTATTTTTTGGAAAATATTGTTGTTACTCTATATAATGATCTTTTGGTTCTGCTCTTCTTTCACCCTTCATTATTTCATGTAACTCTTTCCATATTTTCCAAAAATTTTCCCTCATTTCCAATATTTATTTCCAACTTCTATTATTTTAGCTTATTTGATGTCTTAGATATCACAGAGTTGTCTTAATTTCCATTTCTTAAATCAACAATTTCAACAAATCAACAAGCATTTATATATGACTACATATATTTTTGATATCTTTATCAAATTGTTATCTGTTAATATGCTTTTATCTGTTAATATCCTTTGATTATTTATCAATTAGGGAATAACTCATATTCTTATGAATTTGATAACTTTGTGTAATTGAAATATGAGACCTTCACTTAAGGAAACATCTTTAATTTTTTTTTCTCTAATTTTCTTCTAATTCTGGCTACATTATTATTATACATACAAGCTCTTTTTAATTTAAGGCACTCAAAATTATTCATTTAACATGTTATAATGCTTTCTATTTCTTCTTAATTCATTAATTCTTCTTCTATACATAAATCTGATAGATAATATATTCCATAATCTTCTAATTTATATCTCCCTTTATGTCTAGGTCACATATCCATTTTGACCTTATAGTATAAGGCACAGTATAATGTAAGATATTGGTCTATATCTAGTTTTTGCCATACTGCTTTTCAGTTTGCCCAACAATTTTTACTAAATGGTGAATTCTTATCTCAAAAGCTTAAAACTTAGCATTTATCAAATGGAATGTTAGTGTAATTACTTTTTACTTTTTATTGTATTTCTGAAAGGCCTATATTTTTAATGAAATGTTTCAAAACTTGTGATCGTACATTTTCTACAGCCTTCTAAAAACCAAAGATAAGCATCACACAGAAAGCAAAGTGAAAGTGCACAATAGGTATATCCAGTAACAGGAAGATTGTGGAATGATCAACTATGAAACACTTGGTTCTCATTGATTCAGTGATCTAAGGCAGTCCCTTTGGATAGAACTTTGGATAGAAAATTCCATCTGTATCCAGACAGAGAATTATGGAAATTGAATGTAAATCAATAATGCTATATTATTTTTTCTGTTTTTTTTCTTGTGTTTTTTTCTCTTTTGTTCATTCTCTCTTAACATTTTTCATAAAGAAATGTGAATTTTAAAGTTAATATACATGTATAATCAAAAAATAAAGCTTAAAAAAGATTTTTAAAAGTGGACAATAGGTCTTAGCAGACTAAAAAATATGATAAAGAATTATAAAGAAAAAAATCAAGGTTATCATTAAAGAATTGTACAACTGAATGAGAAAATGCACTATTAACATAGAGAGTCCTCAGTTAGAACCTTTGAGATGCCAGGAGAAAGTGAAGGCCTCCAGCACATTGGATTGATCACCTTTCCTCTCTATTAGATTATAAATATCTAAAGGTAAAGGATGTAGAAGAGTTTAGAATTTAAAATTCATGGATTTGAACTCTAGTATTGTTGCTTACTGTTTGTGTGATTTTAACTGTCACTTAGCTTCTCTGGGTCTCTGTTTTGTCCACTGTAAAATGAGAATAATATTCTACATTTATGTCCAGTGGCTCTTGCTGCTCTAAATTTATGATATAATTCTATGATTTGCCTCTCATTGGGAATAAAACTGCTGATCTAGTCAGTTGGAGTCCACTGGCAACAGAATTTTCTCCCCTTTCAGTGGACTGGGTATTGTTTTTAAATCTGGTAAAATAAATAACCTGGGAGCCTAATGTAAGATTTTTTAATATGATTCAGAAAAGAAAGTGTTCTTTTTAAAAAATTCTTTCCATTTATACCCTCAGCATCTAGCACATTGCCCAGCATATATAACTACATAATAAACATTTAATGAATACTTGTTGACTAACCTTATCAATTGATTTAATTGAGCAAACTAATTCTGATTGCTCAATGCCTCTTGGAATTAGAAGAGTAGCACTGATTGCCAATCTAGCTTTTGTATACACATCTATAATTAAGAGTGCATTTGTGCTCCTGAACACACACACACACACACACACACACACACACACACACACATATATACACACACAAACACATACAGGGCATGGAATTTTTCAAGAATCTTTACAGAGAGAAGGAGGAAGAAGAGGAAAAAGGCAAGAGAGGAGAAAAATAGGAAGAAAAAGAAGAAATAACAGTAGTATGTGACATATTAAGAAGGAAATTGCTTTTTGAGGAAGTCACATGGGCCCAATGAATATCTATCTTGTCAATCCCACTATTTTGCCCAGAAAAATATCCAGTCTTTGCTCTGAGAATAGAAAGGGGGAATGGAAGACCATATACTATTTCCTTGTCCTGAATAATCAATCAATCTAAAATATTTAAACTGTCCCAAACTTCTAAGTTATTATTCTATGGTAGGATACTGGAAGTTCCAAATATCATAAATTTAGATGTGGAATGTAGGTACCTTAGAAGCCATCTAGGCAGTCTTTTTCCATTGCTAAAAGTGAAACAAGATAAAAAGTGATTAAAGGTGATTGCTATATAAGGATTGTTCAGGAAAAAAAAATTAGCATGATGCACGTTATCCTGTTTTAGTTAGCTCATGGGCTCATAAGATCTATTTGCTTTGCAGAGGGATCCTTCTGACCTTAAAAAGGCTTGAGGAACTCTGAATAGTCCAGTGTCCTAAAGAGTAAATAGCATTTTCCCAGATAAGCCTCTTTAGTATAAACATTTAGTAAAGAGACTATGATCTTCCTAGTAAGTAAGGATTTCTCTTAGAAGAGTCTGTGTTGTTTCTCAACATCAGCACCTGAGGCAGACCTTGTCCTCAGAATAGAGCCATGTCAATCAATAAGCCTTCAGTTACCTAAACAGAAAAAAGGTACCACATTTTGTGGCATTTATTTGTCTTCACCTAAAGGGTGATATTTTGTTGATTTTTTAACATTTTGGTCATTGCTGCTTGATTTATTATATCATTAAATTAATCTATTGCTGCATAGAATAAAGGATGAAGACTTGGCTTGACACTGAGAATGATCTAAATTTAAGTCATCTCTCTATCATATCTTGGTTGTTTGACTCTGGACAAATCACTTAACCAAACAACTCCCTAAAACTCAAAGAAGATGTTGGTGTATGTTCAGGGGTGTGAATAGAAGACATTTCCTAACAGAAGTTCCTGTTGCCAATGAAGTCACAGATCTAGTTTCATCCCCATTTTAGTTTTTGCTTTCACATCAAGGTCTTTATATCATAAATTAAATGTAAGGTTCAGAGTGACTCCTTGACCTCTCTAGAGCCCTCAACAATACTGATCACCTTCTTTTCCAGCATACCCTTTCTTTCCTTTCTAAGCTTTTATTTTACTTTAATTTCTTGATTCTCCTCATGACTTTCTGGCTATTGTCTTTTTTTTTTTTTTTTTTTTTTTTTTTTTAGTTTTCCTTTGCTGGTTCATCCCTATATCATATGTCATAACTGGCTCTTCCTTTTCTTTTTTTTTTTTTTTTTGGCTCTATCACAAAGTCTTTTTTTTTTTTTTTCCTCTCTATTCTCTCAGTTGATAATCTCAATAGCTCACACAGGCTTAATGTGGATGAAACCAAGATGGCAGAGTAGAGGCAGGAAGTCATTTGAACTATATCAACATTTCTATCCAAGCAACTTAAAAATAACAACAAATTAAATTCTGAAAAGGCAGAACCAGTTAAATGTTGAGGTGAGACAATTTTTGAGCCTAAAAGAACTCAGAAGGCCAGGAGGATATTTCTGTCATATTGGAGTTGTGGTCATCCCAGATCAGCTGCAGCAAAATTCTCTAGGAAGAAGGGGTTGGAGGTGATTCAGTGGCAGCTGTGGCTTCAGAAACAAGCAGCTCAGAGAAAGAAAGTAGATGAACAATGGATCAGAGTAGAATCTTTCCTGTCATTGGATGCTATGTCCCCATCCAGTTACAGGTCTCTGTTCCAGGGCAAAAAAGAACCCAGAGAAGCAGAAGTCCTTGTCACAGTTCTAGGGTAGATATGAAACATGCTGAAAAGTTGGGTTTCCACAGAGTGTTGTAAACTTCTAGATAGTGTGGTATATTAATGGGTATACTGATCTAGAGGTTTTCAGAATGTTCAAGGTTAAGGAAAGTTAAGATTCCACAGAACAATTAAGTGAAGCCTTTAGCAAATAAATAACTGGGGGGACTAGGAAAGCTCTGGTGGATTCAGTCAATAAGAAAGTTTTGTGGTTTTGAGAAACTCACAAACTTAAGAAAATAGCAGATCCAGCCTAAACTAGTTGGGCTCAATGATCTGACTTGACCAAATTACTATTGTGCCTGCTGAATAGGTTAATTTAATATTAAACAACACACCCTGTAGGAGGATTTTCCACCATTTTTTTTTAACATGGGATGTATGATGAGGGACAGGAAATATGTTTATACATATTTAGGGGAAAGATAGAGTGGGCATATCAGAAAGATTGGGAATAGACCAATATGGTCTCTGAAAGGAAGGATTGTGCCAAACTAGCAAGTATAAAGGTTCTCTCACTTCTGTGTTCAGGGATCCCTCTTCCCAAAGATGAATAGGGCCCATTTCTGGTCAGAAATGTTGATGATTCCTTAAAATTCTCTTTTTTAATAATTTTTCCTCATATCTTATTTTTTAGTGTCAAGAGTGTATTTCTAACAATTTTGGGACCCAACATGGAGCTCTAGTTACAGACCTCCAATGGAGCAGGGTACAACCCTTTAGGAAGAGTGCTCCTCTTGATTTCAATGGTTCTGGAGGTTGAACATCGTTCCTTTCAAATTTGTGACTTTGAACCATGAGACTTGAGGTAGCCTGAAGAATCATATTAAGCTGGTAGCCCACTGGCAGATTAAATTAAGGTTAAAAACCATCCTTTATTGGTTGGTAAATCCCTTTCTAGGGATTGGCTGAAGTGGGTAGCTTTGGGAGCCTTGTAGAAACCATCTGGCAGAAATCCACGAGAAAGTCTTGAGCAGGTAGCTTTGAGCTGTGCCAAAACTTGGTGAATTTGCAGAAGGAAGGAACAGGTTCTAGGTTTAGGGAAAGAGAAATAATCCCCAGAAAAAGGATTGGGAGGAGTTCCCAGGAGTACCCCATTTGAGATTTTAAAAGTCCTTTTGTATATAATTGATTTAAGCAAATGGCTTTTAGCTAGAGAGAATGGTTAGTTCTGAGAAAGGGAAAGTTTTTACCTGCCACATCAAACACACACACACACACACACACACACACACACACAAAAGTTGATAAATTTCTGTGGACCTAGAACTGGCCACTTTGGGACCACAGAAAGAAAGTTATAGAATTGCTAAAACATTTTAGCAGATTCAAAGGTTTTTGAGACTATTCATTAAGTTGCTTGACACTATCAGCTAACTTGAGTTACTATATTGAGTTAGTATATCCCTTCTCTGGGATTTTCCTTGCTTCTCTCTCTTGGAGAGGCTTGTGGTATCTGTCCTGGCTAGGCTAGCATCTCTGGATTCTTCTAGAATTTCCACTGGTGACCCAACATCTTTGACATGAGCCTCCATCATTTCTGGCATGGATGGTGAGCTAGTCACTGGACCAAAGATCTGTGCCAGACACCTGGATACAAATTTCTCCAATTCTCACCCCCAGAATCCTTAAATCTGCCAGTTTCTTAAAGCTCTTCTTATATATTGTCCTCTCTTGTAGACTAATTTGAAAGATCAGTTTTCTACCACCTTAAATTTTGGAGTGTGTGTGTGTGTGTGTGTGTGTGTGTGCTCATGTGTGAACTTGTTTATTTTAGTACTGGGTTTTAGAAATATGTGTGAATTGACATTGAAGTATTGTTACTAGAAATTGAAACCTGTATTTGATTTGATTTTGTTAAAAGCAATTGGGTATTGAAATAAACTTCTCTGGTAACTTACTTAAATAGGTCACATTTGTATCTCCTAATTAGATGAAATATATTTAAGCTACCATGTTGCTTTCTAAATTTTATATTGATTAATTTGTAAAAATTGTATGAGAGGTGCAATAACATTTTGTCAGTCCTATTGGATATATGGTATAAATTTTGTGAAATTTGGTCCAAAGTTGTTTCCATATTATCTGTATTCTGAATCTTAATATAGATTTGTTTTGCTTTCTCCCTTTAACAAAGAAGTGAAAGCAAGACAATTTGGCATCTAGATACATGTGTAATTGCAAAACACATTGTATCTGAAAAGTAAGTAATATGACTAAAGATACATAAGAAGATATTAAGGAGGGAAGGAGCATGGCTCCAACATATTCAAGTTAGGTTTTAATGAAATGATGCCAGTGGGAAAATTAGGGTATTTACTGATTATGGTGAACCATTTGATAGGATAGGTGGAAGCTTTCCCTTGAAAGCTTTGCTGCCTTAAGAGAGATTAATGAAATAACATTTTTTTAAATTTAATTTTTTTTTAATTTTATAATTATATTTTTATGACAGTATATATGCATGAGTAATTTTTTTATAACATTATCCCTTGATGAGAGTTAGGGAAGGGGGAACCCCCTTTTGGGTCGACGCAAAGATAGTCCCATGATGGCGCAGTGTCCCTTATAAATGAATTTACAGGCCCGATAACCTAAATTGATAAAAAGGTTTATTGTAGGGATTTGGAAGTAAAGTTAAAGGTAGAAAGATGCCAGGGCCAAAGGTGCTCCCTGAGCGGCAGGAACCCTTACATGGCTGGAAGGATACCATGTTTTGGGGGAAGGGCTCCTGCCAAGAGAATGGGCCCCAGAGCTCCCTTTTTATAATCTTGAAGTGGGTGGAGTCCCAGGCTGGAGACAACGGTTCACTACAGGAAGAAGAATCTGTCTGAGAGATTTGAGTTGATGCAGCAGATCTCTTCCCAGAGAGTGATAGGCAGCTTCTGGAGACAACAGCACGCTACACCAGGCTCCTGCAGGGTTTTCAGATAAGGAAGAAACTGTTTGTGGGGGTTGGGGAAACCTGAGGAGATAATGGGGGGCTGGGAAAACCCAAGCCAGCTCAGATGTGGTAGGGGCTGGGCCTGGATATCATTGGAATTCAAACAAGTGTTTTTGACCAGGATTTGTGAATCAAAGGTCAGCCATGAGGGTTGGGGAATCAGAAAGGAATTTAAAAGGTACCTCAATCACCATCAAAAGCACTGATTAAAAACAAACTATATTCTAGACATCATATTTCAAAAAAAATATTGAGGAAAATTGTCAATGTATTTTAGAACCACAAAATTAAATTGAAATGGAAACCTCCTCATAGTGATTTCAAAATGAAAACTTTAAAGAGCATTATAGCTCTCTCTCTCTCTCTCTCTCTCTCTCTCTCTCTCTCTCTCTCTCTCTATATATATATATATATATATATATATATATATATATATATATATATATATATATATATATAGTTTCCAAATCAAGGAGACTTTTTTTTTTTATCAAAAACAACTATTTTTGATAAAAATACAGAAAGACTAGATCAATAAATTAGGTGTGTAATTTATAAAACAGATTAAACTAAAATAATTAAAATCATCCTAGGAAAGGAATAAACCAAATTCATGTTAATGCAAACCAAAAAAAGATTAATAAAATTAAAAGTAAGAAAATCAACTAATAAAATTAGGAGTCAGTTTAATGTTATCTATTTGTGCATAAACATATTTACATGTATATATCACACACATACATATATACATATACATACAAATACATTTACAAATATGTAGACATGCACCTAAAATAATATTAATATGGCTGACATAATGTCTTTCTTGATGGAATCTTTAAGTTTTGATTTTGCCTGAGATTAATGATTACTAGTCTTACTTTTTTTTTTTTTTTTTTTGGTAATAAATTCTACTCCTGATCCTTGTTCTGGTGTTTTTGGAGATTTCTATTTTCCTATCTCTGCTAACTTTACTACTTTAATAATACTCCTTTATTTACATCACTATTATTTAACCTCACCTTACTCATGAACCCCTCCCTTATCTTCTCCCCCTAACTTTTCCTTCCCTCTTCAAGTCTGATTTGGACAAACTCCTGAAAATCTGCTATTTGTTGAATGTCCTGTTTACCCATCCCCACTCCCATTCTCTATTAGTATTGATGAATATGATATTTTTTGCCCCTGGATTAATTCTTTAAATTGTCAATTTGTATTATTCAAGGACCTGTAGTCTTTTATGGGAGCTGCTGATAAATTCTGTACAATTTCAATTGTAGCTCCAGCATATTTTGATTTCCTATAGAATTTTCTCTTTGATCGGGGAATTTTGCAGTTTAACAATAATATTCCTATGTGTTTTCTTTGCTGTAATTCTTTTAAGTTTTTGGTAAACCATGTATTACTTTCTACTACTTTCCCCTTATGTTCCACCACTCTGAAGCAATTTTTGATTTTTTTCTTACATTATTATGTCAAGCTTCTTTCTTTTTTTTTTCTTCACAACTTTCAGGTAGTTCAATTATTCTTATGTTATAAGAATCTTGATCTGTTCTTTTTCTTATGTTTCACTTCGATTTTTTCATTCTTTATATTTTTGTTTGTTATTTCTTGGTCTCTTATTGCTTCATTGACTTCCGGTTGTCCAATTCTAATTTTCAAAGAACTATTTTCTCCTTTAAAATTCTGTATCTTTTTGTTTTCTAGTTGGTTAACTTTTTTTTAAATAATATTCTTGTTTTTTTGGATGTTTTATTATTTCCCCCCTAATGTCTCTCATCTGATTTTTAAATTCTTTTTTAGAGTTCTTCTATAAATTCTCTCTAGGAGGGAGCCATATAATATTACTCTTTGGAGTAGAAGATTATTTTTTTAACTTCACTTCTCTGAATATGAAAATGAATCCAGATCTTCCAAATTCTCATAGTAAGTTTTTATAATTGGATTATTTCTCCTTTGCCTGCTTAATTTTTTTTTTTAATGAGAATTTATTAGTATCAGTATCTTTAATTTTGGGTTGGGGGGGGATGGTGTCTCTTATTTCACTTCAGCTCTCCTCTCTGACCTAGAATCCCAAACCAAGAATCATCCTGCAAGTGTTTATAGTCATCAACTTCCCTGTCCTGCTGTTATTATACTCACCAGATAATGATAATTCTTTCTTATCAGGGCAATGTCTCAGCATTTTAGTTGGGCCTGGTGATCCTAATCAGCCAAATTTCCCTAACTTTTCCCTAACTCATATCTCTACTCCCCTCCTAAGAGGTAAAAAGTTCCTGTGGTTTGGTCTGAAGCTGGGGGTAGCTGGGTTCTGAGGCAGATTCAGAATATATTCTTTAACCTAGTAATATACCATCTAGGTCTATATCGCAAAGAGATCAATAAAGAGGGAAAAAATATAATATGTATAAAAATATTTGTAGCAGCTCCTTTTGTTACAGCAAAGAATTAGATATATTTTTGTATTTAACTCCCTGTACTTATGGTTTATTTTTTTCTATACATATTAAAATATGCAACTGTCTTTTCCCTAATATTAGAATATTTTCATTTATTTATTTGTTTGTTTGTTTGTTTGTCTGTTTATGCTGAGGCAATTGGGGTTAAGTGACTTGCCCAGGGTCACACAGCTAAGAAGTGTTAAGTGTCTGAGACCAGATTTGAACTGAGGTCCTCCTGACTTCAGGGCTGGTATAGAATAAAATTTTCTTGAAACTAAAGATTATTCTTCTTTTGTTGGTGGTGTTTTTGTATCTATATTTCCAGAGTCTATAATATAGTAATATACTGACAAATGCTTCTTAATAAATTGACGGACTGATTGGTAACAAAGTTTAGCATCAAGGACATATATATTCAAGACATGACTCTGGTACATAGCAGAAATGTGACCTTAGGTATGTTACTTCACATTTCAGGACCCCAGTCAACTTTATAAAATGATAAGTTATGAGGAGCACTGATGATATGGTTGGCAGAGAGTTTTCTCACTGAGATTATGCCAACGAAATTATAAGTAAAATCTACTAAAAATAGATAAATGACTGAATGAGTATTTAAATAAATAAATAAAATCCAATGAAGGCAGAAATCATCTTTTTATGTTTGTATCATAAAAAATACACAGATATTTTATATATCTTTATCCAAATATATAATATTAATAAATATCTTTTATTTATATGTAACCATTGTATATTTCTCTCAAATTGTATTTCATTTAATTAAATAAGCAATTTCCATTGTATTTTAGAAGTTAAATTTTCATTTTAAAAAGTGACCATTATCTCAGCAGCACATTCCATGCCAAGGAATCTGCTACTTGACAGAACTCACAATGATACTGAGATCCCAGTTAATTCTTCAGTTGAACAATCAACCTGACTGGAATAGATTCTCTCATTGCTCAAGCTTGACCTTTACTAAAGTGGCAAGTCTGAGAAGGTTCCTCTATGTTTATATAAAGTCTCCATTGTTCAATTAAAGGTGATGGAAATATGTGAATCAGCAAAGGTCAGTGGATCTATACTTACTACTATACTTACTATTTACTACTACTATAAGGAGAAGTGATTAGATGAAATTACACTGAACAGTTCACTGCTCTTTTGTTATTTCAGGAAGGTCAGTGAAATGGACTTTAGTGACTCCTGCACAGCACAAAAAATGCAAATTGTATCAAGAAAGCTCAGAATTTGACTAAAAATATTTGTTTTAAAAATATGCAGCCCTCCCATTCATGGCTTTTAACCATAAAAAAAATCTGGCACTGATCTGTTTGTTTTCTTGCTTTGAATAGGAGTACCAAATCTTTTGTTTCTATGGTCAGTAACAGTTCCCTTACACAGTTGGAATGTCTAATCCTAGGTCAAGATTGAAGCAATAAATGTAACAGGGAAGTGAACTTACTGGTTCAAGATGTTCTAAGAAAACTGTGCCACAAAATAGTGGATTGGGATGCTTAAGTCTCAGAGCAAGGGTTCATCCAGTTGTTTTTTTGGGGGGGTTATTTTATTTTTTTAATTTTGTAGATTTTTTTATCTATGGATAATCCCTTGTTGGAATTTTTTGTTTGTTTTAATAGAGGAGATTCTAAATTTTATTTAGAGATTAGTGAATAATAATGATAATAATAGCTATTATTTATGACATGATTACTATGTGTCAGGCACTGTGCTAAGCACTTACACTTATTATTTCATTTCATCTCTATAACAATCTTGTATAGCAGATGCTATTGTCATAGCCATTTTATTGATGAAAAAAAAAATAAAGCAAACATGTTAAGTGACTTGCTCAGAATCACATACTTAGTAAGTGTTTGAGACCAATATGAATTCAGATCTTTCTGACTTAAGGTCTATCATACTCTATTCCATTCAAATTTATGTCTCCTTGAAATCTGTCCACTGAAGCTTTGGCCACCCAGACAAGCCAAGAACCCCTGCTTTAAATTTAATTAAATTTACTATTTGAATTAAAATTGCAATAAACTTGCCACTATTATTCTATGAAGATACCACTCCCTGGATAGGTGAGAGGCAGAGATGAAGATATGGACTATAACTATATCTAAGAAGAAGAAATCTGGCTAAGAACTGATGAGTAGGAAAGACTTCAAATTTTGGCTCAAGGATGGTTAATGGAACCTGTTGCTGAGAACTAGCCTCATTTTGTAATGGATCATCACCAGGGTCACTCCTAGATGGTGAATTTCTCAACTATGACTACTTTCAAAACTTATCTACTAAATCACTGAGAGGGCTGCAATCTGAATCAGTAGAAAGGGTTCTTGGAACATGGACATTTGCTCAAAAATATTATTTTTAAGGTAACATATTAGCTCCAACTTTGAGCATAAGTCAGAGGAAGACACAGCGTAAGCCATACTTGTGTCACAATTGTTTTCCTTCTTTTGAGCAATATCCCAATTCCACATAACCAGAACTGAATGTGGCATTCTGAATTGACCATGAATGAAAAGCAAATATTGAACATATCAGGATTTCTCATATAATATGCCAGAATTTTATTTGGAAGGAAGAAAGATGGAGGGAGGGAGGAAGGAAAGAAGGAAGGAAGGAAGGAAGATGGAGGGAAGGAGGAAGGGAGGGAGGAAGGAAGGAAGGAAAGGAAGGAAGGAAAGGAAGGAAAGGAAAGGAAGAAAAGGAAAGGTATGGAAGGAAGGAAGGGAAGGAAGGAAAGGAAGGAAGGAAGGAGGGAAGGAAGGAAGGAAGGAAGGAAGGAGGGAAGGAAGGAAGGAATGGAAGAAAGGAAAGGAAGGAAGGAGGGAAGGAAGGAAGGAAGAAATGATGGAAAGAAGAACATTTATTAAGCAATTACTATGTGCCAGACATTATCCTAAGACCTGAGGATAGACGTACCCTACCCTAAAGCAAAAAAAGTTAACCCTTACCTTAAAGGAACTTATATTCTAATACAAAAGGATATTTACTGGGGAGTTCAAACATAAGTGAATTTCACTGAAGGGGACTGGGGAGCTTTTGAAGAAGAGATAGAGAAGTGACTTGTTCAACATTATACTGATAGTAAACATTAGAAAAAGGATTAGAATACCAATCTTCTCTGTGGTTTCTTTTTTTCATTGTACCATCATTTCTCTTTAGGCCTCATAGATTATATTATCCTGTACTTCAGAATGGGAATATTGTTGTTTTTAAGGCTAAAATACATCCCTTCTTGTCTTCTGTGGGATGTCAAAAATGAAAAATATCAAAAAGGCTTTTTAATGGCAACAATCGGCTAGAGTTTTGTTTTATGAGGGAGTTAATGTCCATAGAAACTGGACTAGAACTGGATTAGGCATCAAACAGAAGCATAAATGCTTTTTTTTAAAAAAATCATACTTCATCTATGCTATATAGTATTGTGGGTATATGCTTAAAAACATGCACGTGAAGTTAGTTATTTTGTCTTCTGCTTTTGTAAATTAATGATCCTATGGGAAAGATTTATTCTTATAGATGATGCAATTTATTTTCTTGAAAAATTATTAAAGTTAAAAACTGCAGAGTTTATTTAGACCAAAATAAGCTGACAATATTAGGAACCATAGCCAAAACCCCAAAATAACCACAATCTCACATATACATAGGAATTGGTGAGGAAAGATCATATGAGACCTAAGGAGTTCCTGAAACACATAGAGACTGAGTGACTTGACAGAGTTCATTCAAGTAATGAATTTATCTGACAGAATTCTAATCCCAAAATCAAGATCCATCCATACTGCCTCAAACCATATTTTCTTTCCTTCCTTCCCTCTTTCCCGATTTCCCTTCCTCGCTCTCTTTATGTCCCCCCCAATATAATGTGTGTGTATATGTGAGTATGTGTGTGTGTGTGTGTGTGTGTGTGTGTGTGTGTGTGTGTAGATGTAAACATATATAAATACAAGATCCTGTAGAGATGACTAACTTGATTTTTAAAGGCCACCCTACCTTACACAGGACATAAGAACTGGTATTCTTTCCAGACTTTTTTTTTTTTTTTTTGAAAGAACTCATTTAACTAAGAAGTAGGATTACTTCTCATTATCTCTATTATCTATGATGATATTCTAAGATTTAATCAATTGGATTAGTTGGGAAGAGGGGGACTCAATCAGATATTTCCTGATCTGTATTGCTGTTAACTGACCACTGAACTCCCTCCTAAAAGGCTCTATGCTTTGAGTTCACACAGACTGGGATTCATTTTGGAAGGTTCATCTCCCAAAGGGGGTTTGGTTGTCAGACATTTTTTCTCTTAAGAGAAAAAGTTGAATTTCTTGACCTTACCACTAAGGTAATTGGGGAAATCTCTAAAGCAACACTTGAATATGACTCATATCTAAGGACAGCCCAAAGTGTGGGTAGCAGAGTTGATTTTAGGGGAAAAATATAGATATAGATATAGATATAGATATAGATATAGATATAGATATAGATGTAGATGTAGATATAGATATAGATATAGATGTAGATATAGATATAGATATAGATATATAATATTCAAAGAACAAATACAGGAAAACTAAAACTCAATTAATTTATTCCAATCTCTTCATCCTCCAATATAAAAACAACTTTGTAGGCCAGCTGGATATATATTTTGTATTCACATCTGACTTGAATTGTCTCAAAGGTCAGACATACCATGGCTTCCTTTAGTCTTTTAGCTGCAGGTTGCTGGTTGTAAACATACCCTATATCCTCTCATTGTGCCAACCTTCCCTCATCCCCATAATTCTGCTCTGATGGAAATGATCTTTCCCTGAGGCAATTGATACTTATCTTAGAAACTCCAGAACTCTTGAGTCAGTCACAAATTCTGGAAATGTTTATTTATCAGTGTTGCTGCTCTTTGAAAGTTTAGGCAAATAAATAGAAAGCAGCAGAACTAGTCAAAACTTCAAGAACTTGTCTGGGGCTTCACTACACAATTACAAATAGATCACCCATATTTCTTAAACAAATCATTATCCTGGCTGAAAGTGGGTAAGAGAGATAAGAAATTATTTCTACTCCCCTTATAAAAATAATAGGAAAAGGTTCCAAAAAAGAGGTAGAGCACTTCTTATCTTTCTCATTTTTTATAGTCTATAGACAGTCATCATTGAACATCTCCTCCAGATTGCCTTCTCAATTTCTTTCTCTTTATGATAATCTTCAATCTCTTCCTATTTACTGATTCTTTTCCTAATTCCTTTAAGCAGGCTCAAGTCTTCTCCATCCAAAAACAAGACAAACAAAACAACAATAACAACCTTAAAGACGCCTTTCCCTCCCTTTAACCTATAAAATACTTCCTCCCCCTCTCAGCCAAATTCTAATTAAAAAAAAAAAAAAAAAAACTCTATACTTGTTGCCTATGCTCCCTCTTTATTACTCTTTAAGATTTTATAATCAGGTTTCCAAATTAACAAATTTAAGGAAATGCAATGTGATTTCATCCAGGGCATATGTAGAAAAGAAAGGTCACTAATATCCTAAAATTTAAGGAAAAGAGGAAAGAGTAGGAAATGGTATTAAAACAGATTGAGAAGAAGAGAATGAGAGTTCACTGCAAGTGATTTCATTTTTTTTTTTTAATCATAGAAGTTATCATCAGAGAGGGGGAAAGAAGTTGGGAATAGAGAAGAGCAGATTTAGAACACCTTGCATGAGAAGTGATCTCTAGACATGAGGAATCAATTAGAGAAATGTAAGATGTACTGTCTTGTATCAAAGAGTTCAATTGAGATTAGATAACATAAATTTTGTATTCCTCATTGGCTTCATTGTGTCTTTCTCCAGCTTTGTTCAATATATGTGAGTTGGATTGATACAGACAAATTGAAAGATTAATCAAGTGTTGGAGTTTGCATAATATGAGAAGCAATAGAAAAAGAGGGCAAAAGGCATTAAAAATAGAGGAAAGGGTGGATTTGAAATAGTTTGCTGTTAGTTTAAGGTAAAGTGAAATCAGAGCAAGGTTAATGACTAAAAGAAATGCTGAAGGATAGAAGGCTCAAAGATTATGATTAAGATAAAGAATAATATCTTTAGGAGATATGAATAGGGAGTCATAGTCATAATCATTATCCAAAGGGAGAAGTTGAATGAAGGATGTCATGATCAATTCAAGAATGTAATATTTTTTTTTATTTAAAAAGTACACCACTTATTTATAGGTAGTGGCCAAGATGTAGTCATATCTGTGGACTGCTAAAGTGGAATGGAGAAGTAAGTGAGTCATCAGTTTTGAGGAGAAACTGAAAAGTTAGATTATTTGAGAGAATAACAACTTGAAGAGTGAAGTTTCCTGTTACAAGAACAAATGTTGGGAGAAGGGGAGTACTGAATTCCTGGTGAAAAGAGGGAAAATAATCTGGGAAGCAATAGATAATAGCCATCATAATTTTTATAAAGTAAAACATTCTCTTAAATTGTGCTTCAGAAGAGAGAACATTTCTGAATTTTGCTGAGAAGAGACCCTGGAGAACAAGCAATAGTCTCACAATTTTTTAGGGATATGATAATGGGCACAACTACTAACTACTGCTAGACAAAATAGCCATGGATGAGTGTGATTTGAATGAAGCCAGGACTCAAGACTTTAGATTGAAATAGTATAAGAGGCAGAGATGGGAATGAAAAAGTGTCTGTTCATTACATAATGTTAATTCCAGAGGGCACACTGGAAGGGTGGACAGAATTGGAATGGGATGTAGAGGGCTAGTATTGAGTAAAATAGAAATGAGAGAATGGGCAGCAAGAAGATTATGCTTAGGCAGATAGCAATTACTTATCAGCAACACAAAGATAAAGCAATAGATAATTGGAGCTTTTTTGTGATAAAAACAATATAGATTAAGAAAAGAAAGTAAAAGTAAAATGAGTTTCTCCTTTCAGAAGGAAAGTTTAGTCCAAAATAATTGATCAAAGAAGTAACTGCACTGAAATGGAGAGGCCTAAAATTTAATAAAAGCCGCCACTATACTAATTTGTTAAACACTTGCTATGTGTAAAACATTGTGTTAGGAATGAGGCTATCAAGACAAAACAAAAAACAGTTCTGCTTACCAACAGGAGCTTAAGTTCTATTCTTCTTTGGCTTTTCCTTCTGAGCAATTTGAAAAATTGCCTTCTGTGGCACAAAAAAGCAAAGTAAATCCAATTTTATGGTCTTGTCTATTAATGTCAGATTTGTATTATCTGGGGAAAATGGAGATTCTTCTGCATGATGCACACTGACTTCTCTAGTCATTCAATTTTAATGTGGTTGATTAAATGTGCTCTACACATTGGCATGTGGTTATTTGCAAAAACAAATGCAAAAGCGAATGACCTCAAGTGTTTTGTGCACCATTTTAGCTACTTTGAGCTTAAACCACTGTTAATGCTTATAATCCTAATGGGTCCATTTTGTTCTTTTAATCAAACAGCTTGTTAAAGTTCCAATTACTGGTAACCACTAGGGAGATTCTGAGATATTCAATGCACTTTGTCATCCCGATTCCTACTGAATGCAGCAGAGTTTTATCCCAAATTTATTTCACTTAATAATTGCATTTTCCTTCCCAATAAACCCTTTGCAAGCTGCAGTTAGATAGAGATGGCTCCTTTCAAGAATTACCTAATGTGATAAGCCACTGCCAGATGATTCACAGTTTAACTTTTGATCCAGAAAAATACTTTCGAGGTTGCAGAGCCCTTTCATTTTACTCTCTCATGCTGTGTCAGAGTACAGATTTTAGCAGGTGGAAGATTTAACAGAGCTTAATAATGAAATATATATAATTCATTTAGAGATTTATAATTTCCAAGTGTGTAGATAAGATTGATGGAATTCACAGTGTGGTTTAGCCAATGGGGTACAGCAGATTCTGAAGAAAGGAGAATAAATTCAATAGATCTATATATTATGAATCTCAATTCAGTCCAGCAACAATTAGGGATATAAAAGAACCATAGATTACCCAGTTAGGACACTTGAGAGTTAATATTTAATCCTGTTTGCATCCCTAAGATCCTGAAACAGTGGAAAGAAATGTTTATTTTTAGTATTTTTTTAAAAGGACTACTGTTCAATTCAAATCAATTTAGGTTAAAACAATTCAAATTTATTTAATTCAACAATTGTTTATTAAGTGCCTATTACATGCCTGACACTGTGATAGGCAATGAGAATATAAAGACAAAAATTAAAAGGTCTGTGCCAAGAAAGATCTTATATTCTTCTGGTGGAAAACAATATACATAGACACAAAACAAAACAATATGTACTAAAAATAATTTTATGGGGGATGCATAGAGGGAGGCCTATTAATGGGAGGGAGATCTAAAAAGGCTTCATATAGGCTGTAATCTTAAAGTGAGTCTTGAATGGAATTAAGGTCATATATCTAAAAGACAGAGGTGAGAAAATAATGTATTCCCTAATCTATTCCTATTCCTGGGGAAGGATCTCTGAAAGCAAAACAAAACAAAAAGAAATGGCTCTAGAAAATACTTCCAACTATTTTATGTCCTTAAAACCAGTCACAATAATCATCCTCAACATTTGCATGTAAAGAACTAAATTTTATAAATGTCCAAAAAATTGAGACTTTATACCATTGCCCATGTGACATAATCAATGATGTTGTCAAACCATGATATCTCTTAAGACTACAAAGGCCACATAACAACCAGTGCCAGGAAAAAAAAAAAAAAAAAAAAAAAAAAAAAAGAAATAAACAACCTTGTCTGACACAAAATATCTTTTGATATGAACTCAGTCAATAAGTATTTATTAAGTACTTTTTGGAGGCATTGTGCTAAGTTCTAGGAATACAAAAAGATGCAAAAGATAATCCCTGATTTTCAGGACCTCATGACCCCACAAAATTCATGCTACCCAATTTGGAAAAGCTTAATTCCCAATTAGCACATGTGAACTCATTTCAGAACAAGTATATTAATTTCTTGCTTATGTAAGATATTTGTGATATAAATATAAAAGGAAATCAATCTCTGACCTTGAGGAATTTATACTCCATTGTAGAATAGCAATGTATGTTCACAGGTTGATAAATATAGCAGCCTTTAAGGAGTAAGTATGGCTACGTCAGCAATACATATGGTTTATATACAATATAATGGTGCCTTGCTTCACTTTCCCCCACTCTGTACTTTATATAACTCTTTAATGAAAACTCTGCTGAAACCTAAAGATCCCAGGGAGCTTAGGGCTCTCTAGGTTGAATCTCTGGCCATTCTTTCTCTGAAATCTCTATAAATCAATTTATAAAATATGATCTGGAAAATGATGGTGGGAACCTTTTGGCAGAAAGGTGTCTTAGTGATTTCTTAGAAGTTGGATTTTCAGCAAGCAAAATACTTGGGATATTTTACATATCTACAAATTTCAAAAGTAGAGAAAGAAGACAAACAAGAACAGGAGAAAGTCTTTCATTCAAGGCTGGCCTGCTTAGATGGTAATTCCATTCTTCCCCCATCACATATTAAAGAAATATAATCATGATCACCCTTCAACTCTCATCATCCTGCTTAAAACTGTATTTTATTTTGTCTCAGGAGCTTCTTCTTATTAATTAGAGATTGATGTAGGGTATCAGGAAGCCAATATAAATGGGGTTCAAAAACATAAAAGACTTTATAAAACTGCAACTGCTATATAAAATGCTAGTGACAATGATGATGGTGGTGATGAAGGGACCTTCTTTGTTATCCACACATCAGTGAGATTGATTTAAGTATTTTTACCTTTTCTTGATCACACAGTTAATTAGCTTCCTTGAAGAAATAATGAACTGCCATGTTAGCCCTCTCAGGAATATTTAGAGTTTTATAAATTTAGAGTTTTAAGGGCTTTAGAGACATTTCAATTCAACTCAGTATTTAACAGTTGGAGAAAGTAAGATGTAGAGCAATTTAATGATTTGTCAAAAGTCACATATAGATTTTAAAGATTACTTACTCTGAATTAATAAATATATAATGATAAACATTAAAGGATTTTTTTTTCTTTTTTTGGAGATTGGCTTTCTTTTAACACACAAATTGCTCTGCTTGATAGCTTTCACCTATTAGTGAAGTTAGCTGTAAATAACAGCATGAAGTCTTCTCATTTCTATAGTACAAAGTGTTCTTTGACAAATCCAAACCTCAGAATAGAACATCTGTTTAGAATAAGAAATGAAATAAAGGAATACTATTTTAAACACTGACTTTTAAAAAAATACAGTAGCATCCATGTGAATTTTATTTCAACTTACAACACTTTCACATCTTTTGCTTTCCATAAATCTAAATGTTCCTTGGGTGATGGTCACATGATAAGCCTCATCTTAGAGAATTTCATGCTCATTATTGCATATCGATTCTACTTTGTCTAGACTTTATGATGAAAGCCACTCAAAATGAAAGGTGGGAGGACTGTAACCAATCCAATATTGGATTTTGGAAGCCCTTAAAGTTAGCAGGAGTCAACTTCCAATACCCAGCAGCATATGGTCACAACCATACAGTCCAGAGCATTTGTCAAAGAATTAGAAAATATCCAACACAATTAGGGTGGCATGTAAAATTGAATGGCAGGCTCAAATTTGATCATTTTAGGACTCAGTTCACTGTTCTGACTGTGTGGGGAGAGAAAAGTGAAAGAGGTAAATCTCAGTGTTGTGTCCACAAAATTATCCTCCATTCACATTTGTGGTAAATATGATAGCTTACTGAGCTTATTTGAATTGCTCCACTTTGGGATTAAATAACCTTTCTTTTTCCTCACAAGTATTTCTTACTGGCTTATCCAAAATTTATCCTCCACAGCTCTGACAGCCAAGCACGGGCTTAACTAGCTTCCCCAAAAAGTGGCTAGCAGCCAGCAAGGGTTGCTGAGGAAATGAAGCAAATGGCATCCTAGGGCTTCCCCTGGGAAACTAAGACCTCTTCTATACTTGGCTCAGTCCTTGTAGAATATCGCAAGAAACATTAATATCCCTTACAATAACTAAACCATGGAATATCTGAAACAGTGGATTTAAATTTAGTAAATAAGTATTCCTTAGGTAGTTGTGATGGGATTCCAAAATAAAGAATGTGTCCTAAGTTAGGGGAAATACTAGCACTTTTACTTGGATGACTCAATTATATGGAAATTATGAACATTGAGTACCTTCTAGATATGAAATACTGGGTCAAACACTGTGAAAGATTTAAATAAGACAGCTCTGTCTTCATGAAGGTTATAATCTTTGAAAAAAGAACTAAAAGATACAAATAATGTCAATAAAATTTTGATACCTACACTCTCATTTATCTGAGAAATCTACTACCAGTACAAGATCAAATGTCTATGTTTTTTTCATGCTGTGCCATTTTTTGCCCATTATCATGCAGAGTGAGAGAGACAGAGTGAAATGCAGAGATAGAGAAAGAGTCTGAGAAAGAAAAAGAT
Organism: Sminthopsis crassicaudata; assembly: GCF_048593235.1. Taxonomy (NCBI): domain Eukaryota; kingdom Metazoa; phylum Chordata; class Mammalia; order Dasyuromorphia; family Dasyuridae; genus Sminthopsis; species Sminthopsis crassicaudata. The sequence goes on along the minus strand of NC_133617.1, from coordinate 342,595,549 downwards.
AGGGAAAGAAAGAGAGACAGAAACAAAAACAGAGAAGAGAGAGGGAGGTGGAGGACAGAGACAGAGACACAGAAAGATAGAGTCAGACAAACTTAAAATGTGGTTCATAACCACAAAGCATTCTTTATCTCTGAGCCAGAATACATCACATATAGGTCCTGCAAATCAGAGAATATCCTCGGTTGACCCCATTACAGAAGCATTTGAATAGCAGTATCCTCCCATCCTCTGTGATCCCCAAACAAAGAAATATTCATGTAAGGTTGATATCTATTTACACACACACACACACACACACACACACACACACACACACACACAGGCAAACATCCTCAGTTACAAACTTCTCAAACAAATCTGCATCACAAGATAGAAAAGAATCAGTGTCTGATCATAAATATGGCAGTTCCTAATAATATAGAAACTAGATACACCAATGAACTCAGTCATTCTAGATGGATAACAGTAGGAAGGTGTGGACTTTCATGTTTGCAACTGTTTAGATAAAAAAGACTATACTATGATAGACCAGGAACTCAAGGTTGTCATTTCCTAAAATTTAAAATTCAAGGAGTTTCAATCTGTCCCTCATCCCCAACACCAAAAACAGGTATTATCCAGAGACTAAGCTCATGTAGCATGAACCAATTGTCACAAATCTAAGGACAACTCTGGAGGATGAATGAAGTAAGGTTCTGGAAATCTGTATCCCTCTTCAAATCTTTCCTTCATTTTTCAGACTTTTCTACATTACTACTACTGATGTTAGTATCTTGTCTGATGTCCCACCAAATGCAAGGAATCTGGAAGTAAACCAGACAAATGACAGAATGTTAATATACTGGTATGGGCCATAAAAGCTATCTGGTTTACATATACATGTGCGTACACAAACACTGGAAAAATACTAATGTTAAAAAAAAAAAAAAATATATATATATATATATATGTTTGTGTGTGTATATATATATATGTATATTTCTGATAATCAATTTGAAGTGCTTGTGTGATACAGTTTCTCTTCATTCTACCTTTGTATTTGTTATCCCTTATGCCTTAATTGGACTCCCTCTTTATTGCCACCTTATGGAATCCCTCTTTACCTTCAAATCAAAGTTCAAAATTAACTTCTCCAAGAAACTTTTCCTGATATCTATTCTCACTCTCAGCTGCTAGTGGCCTCTATCCTCCTTGTTTTATATTTATTTACTTTGTATTTGTACTCTTTCTCTTAATGTTTATTGTGTGTATACAGTTCCCCCAATTAAATGGGAATTGGGGGGGGGGGAGTTTTGCAAAACCCATAGATGACATGCAAAGACCAACAGATGACATAAAAAAGTTTAGAAACTCAGAAATGCAAAAACATATGTATAATATTGTATAATATCAGCATTTTATCTTTTAATACTATAATCACTCAGACTTACTCTCTAATATGGAGAATCATAATTTTTTATGCAGATTTTCCAGATCACAGAGGTGTTCCGCTCTTAACCTTAGTGATGTGGGAGAGATAACTGTTCTTAAATGTGTGTTTTTTTTTCCCTATTAGAATACAAACCTCTTGTGTGTAGACATTGATTCTTTTTTTTTCCTTTGCATACTTAAAATCTAGCAATGTGCTTGGCTCATAGTAAATACCTAATAAATGCTTCTTGGTTAACTGATTAATCGAATTACAAAAATATTAAATTCAATTCAAGGGAGCAAAGGTAATTGTTAACTTGGGGAATCAAGTAAAGCTCCTATTCAAAGAAGCATTTAAGTTAGGTTTTAAAGTTGGGATAAGAATTCAGTTAGGTATGTTAAAAATATTCTGTGTCTGTGGTCAATCAATTCCACAAATTCTAACTTTTTGACAAACTTTCCACCCCTCCTCCCTTTCCCTCATATTGTTGGCAAAATGGTAGAAACAGCTTGGTCTTTACATTCCAAATCTCTTATTGGCACACTGCAGGGAAAAAAAACTATCCTGTGGCATAAATTGAAAATTGTTCAGAAGAGTTTTAGCTCCTTTAAAAACAAAATGAAGCAGATTTCATCAATAAAAGAATCTGATTATGTTGAAAATTGGCAGACTAAAGCTGAAGAATTAGTGGACTTCAGATTTTCAATTCAAAATAAGGGAGGAGAGTGAACAACTTGAAAACAGCCTGTCACCATGGCAATGGAGGTAAATCTTAATTCCAGTTTTGAGGAAATGCCATGGAGTTTGATCAGGTTTATAGACCAACAGGGAAGGAGACCATGTGGACCTTTTCTTCTATCTTTTGTTCTGAGTCAGAAGGAAAGATTGAGGAATGGATGCTGGAAGGGAGAAACATAATTAAGGTACTTTACCCCTCAGTCTTGCCAGGATTAGCAGAAGGCTCTGTCCTTCACCCTCCTCTTTTTTCTCTCTACACCCTCTCTCTTGGTGAGCTCATTCACTCCCACAGCTTCAACTATCACCCCTATGTGGACAACTCCCAAGTATGCATCTCCAGTCATAGTTCTCTCCAAAGCTCCATATTCTCATCTCCAATGGTCAACTGAACATTATCTGATGGATATCTTATTGCCACATGAGACTATAAAACTAAGACAGTGTCTGCAAACGTGTTTGGGACATTCATGGTCTGTCTAGTGTTTATAGTAACTCTAAAAGGATTCACAATTCCACCAGTAAAGTATCTGATCTGGGATGTCGTTTCCTTTGCATCCTTTCTGCTGTTTGCTAATTCAAATGATTGAGAGTAGAGTTACTCAATATTGTCCCATTGGAGTATTTCTGTTCTGGGATATAGGAGAAAATGTAACACTGACTTCAATAGCAGATTGGAAGAGAGACATCTCATGTTTGTCTTGTTTACTTTCTGTCTTTTAAAGTAAGGATTCTTACATGTGCAAAAATGTTTGTGATAGCTATTTTTAGTGCCAAGAAACTGGAAACTGAGTAAATGCCCAACAGTTAGAGAATGGCTGAATAAATTATAGTATATGAATGTTATGAAATATTATTTTTCTATAAGAAACTATCAGCAGGATTGTTTCAGAGAGGCCTGGAGAGACTTAATATGAACTGAAGCTAAATGAAATGAGCAAAACCAGGAGATCATTGTACATGGCAATAGCAAGATTATACAATTATCAATTCTGAAGGTTGTGGCTCTTTTCAATGCAATTATTTAGCCCAGTTCCAGTGATCTTGTGATGGAGAGAGCCATCTTTACCTAGAGAGAGAACTGTGATGAATGAGTGTGGATCACAACACAGTATTTTCACTGTATTTGTTGTTGTTTGCATTTTGTTTTCTTTCTCATTATTTTCCTTTTTGACCTGATTTTTTTTTTGTGCAGAATGATAATTGTGGAACTATGTGTGGAATAATTGCACATATTTAACATATATTGGATTACTTGCTGTCTAGGGGAACGAATGATAAGAAAGAGAGGAAAACAATTTTGAACACAAGTTTTTGCAAAGATGTATGTTGAAAATTATCTATGCATTTGCTTTGAAAATAAAATAATTTACTAATAAAAAAATAAAGGGTTCAGATTCCTGTCTAAAATGATTACTCTCTCCTAATATGCACTATTTGAGTCCCCTAAAATTTGAATTTACTCTGAGTTCCCTAGTGATTTAAATCATCTAGGGATCTTAGGGATAACTACCAAAAATACCTAGTCTTTATCAGATTAAAATTTTCTTCACAGCTGCCCCAAAAGAATGTATTCACAGGGACTATCTGGAATTGTAATCAAGTGCTAAATTGTCTCATCTAGCTAATATGTAAAATAGAAAGTTCAAGGAGGTTCCTCAGTAAATTTAGACATCTAAATGAAAGGAAACATCTCCTGCTTCTCTATGGCAAGCTCTAACATCCATGCAATGATTATCAAGGTTCAACTTGACTGCAACTTAAATATGCTCTAAATTAACCTGGTGAAAGTGACTTATTATTTTCTCATAGGTAATATGAATTTGAATGTAAACAACTCTTTCAATGACAGCATTCAAGTTCATGCTTTTTATCAGCTTCTTAACCTTCTCAACATCATTATGAGAGAAGTACATGACTTTTTACCCTGTGACATTAATAACTTAAATTGTGAACTTAAAAGACTTGTCCCCCTTATTTTAATCCATAATTCATTTTAATATCATGATTTCATCTGGCCTCTATCTGTAGGGTGTATTTTTTTAATACACAGCTGTGCCTAAGAGCCATCCAAAAACATTTGTCTTCTATTTTTACTTTTATCAATAATTACACAACATGCATCCTTACACATTCTTAAATACTCAAACACACAGGTCTTTTTGACATCTCCCTTTTTAGCAGGTAATTGGGGAACATAATAAAAAATAAATAGAAGATTGGTAACTTGTTAGAATTTTCAGTATATTCCTCCCATCCCTAATCACTTTTGTTTGTAGCAACTTATAGCAAAGTTAAAGCTTGAACTGTACCTAAGATGTAGCAAATGGGACTTTGGTACAGAACATTTCTGGAGGTGGTAGTAAATATTCATGCATGTAGTATCCAGAAGGAAGTGAGGTGAGAGCAATATCAGATCTAGCCCAGGAAAAAGGAAAAGGAGATTTGGATCGAGGGAATTTGTGAAAATAATATATATTTTAGTCAACTTATGCTCTTTTTTTCCTACTGAAGAAAACTCCAAATACTCTGTACCCCAACTGTCCCTCACATCATTTCCTTTTTTGTATCTCTTCTCAAGCATTCTGACTTCTTTCTCACCTTCTTTCCACACTTCTACTTGTCCTTAGCAGAGACATATAATAAAAATTTTGCTATGTTCTCTCTCCTTCACTGTGTGGAAGACAACTTCAAAATTCTCCTAAATCACATTGGGGTGATTATCTTGGGGATATATTCAACTCTGGGTGGAAATAATTCTCTTAGAGTATTTCTGGTATCAAGTTCAATTAACAAATATTTATTTATAATTCATTAGGTGGATGATACTGTAATAATTGGAGGGAATGCAAAAAAAAAGTAAAACTTGAGAGAGTTTATGGAATGGTAGAAAAGATTTCTACTGGGAATTCAAAGATCAGGTTTCTATTCTATATGAATAATAATCAAACAACTCAGCAAATATGTATTAAGCACATACTATGTTCAAATCATCATAGTAGGTGTTGGGAATGAAGATATGGAGAAAGTAAGGAGGGAAGGAGAAAGGGAGAGGGAGAGACAGAGAGAGAGAAGGACAGATCTAGAGAGACAGAGACAGAGGTGAGACAGAGACAGAGGGAGAATGACTCTGCATTAGCAATCTAATAGCAGAAATAAGACATTCAAAAATACATATGAGACAAGAAAGAATGCAATGAAGATAAGGAGTCTAGACAAGATGAAATCATTAATATTAAGGAGAGAATACTTTCAGCTGATGGATAACATCATGGATGGCATCATAGAGGAGTTCATATTAAAGCTAACTTTTGAAGTAAGATAAGAATTTCATCAGGCAAAAATGTAAAGAATATTTTCTGGGCACAGGAAAAAAAATCGACCTGTTTGAATTCATAGACAAAGGCTAGGCATCATGGAAAGATGAGCAATATTTTAGTTTGACTTTTATCAAAAATATATGCTGAGACTAGGGTGCAATAAGCCTAAGAACATGAGTTAGAGACAGATTAATGTAAGGAGTTTATGTTTTATCTTCAAACAATGAAGATTTATGAAGGGAGGTAGGGAAGAAGGATGATAAGGTCAGACTCATGTACCCAAGCAACTATGTGAAGGATGGATTGGAGAGATTAGAGCTGAAAGAATTAGTTAAAGGCTTCTATAACAGTCTAATAGATGATATGAGTAATCATAAGTGACTAAATTAGAGTTGATGTGTTATGTGTTGAAAAGAGAAGTTGGACGCAAGAGGAAGTATGAAGAGGTAGAATCAATAGAATTTGACAACAGTTTATTTATAGGAATCAAGGGAGAGGGATGAATTATAAGTAATTCTGAAGTCTTGAGCTAATTGACTGGGAGGATGTTGGTGCCATTAATGAAAATAGGGGAATTGGGTTTTGATGTTATGATAACAAATTCAATGTTGTGCAAAATAATTATATGATACTGGTAGGACACTGAGGTACAAATAGACAGCAGACATTTGGAGCTGAGGGAAGGGCAGAGGCTAGGGATATAGATATGTCAGATATCTACATAGAGGGCAGACCTAAAGCTTTGGGAGTGGACAAAATCCCAAGGGAAGAAGGAAGTAGAGAGAAAAAGGATAGGACAGAAAAGAACACAAGACAAATATGTGCAAATTTTCTGAAGTATAGTTTTTCGTCTGGAAAAAGAGTATATGGGACTAAATGATCTGGCTAATCTCTAGAGTCCCTTTTAGTGGACAGTATTTTTTTATGATTGTCTCTGAATAATAAGTTAGAGGAAAAAACAAATTGTATAAGCAGGTTGGTTTAATGTATCCACCAAACTTTGTCATCTATGGGACACAAAGGTTCTAGGGAATTGAAGAAAGTTTTAGAAACATGTTCTTATTCTAGCTATATTGACTTTTCTGTATCTTATATAGTGGTGGGTGAATACTCTGGAAAGTTTCTGTGAGCAGAAATAGACCATAAAGATGCTACATTGCTCATATTACCATCAGTCTCTCAGCAACAGGATGGTAAAAATACTTACTCTACTCTACTCTTGTAAATAGAGTATTCTCCAACTAAAATATACATCAGACTGGTAAAATAACTAATTTTTCTACTTAACACAATCCTTCATAGGAATCATAGCACAGCAGCCCTTGGTCACTCAGGTAGTGGGAATGAGAACCTAGAAAAAGAAAAAAAAAAAGGTAGTGTTTGTTTTCTAGGGTGTGAGGGATCAGATAATTCAAGTTTCTTTTCCATTCTGAGACTTAGGGAAGAGAACTAAGTAGAAGGAAATGAAGCAGTTCGTTTTTAACATATACATCTTAGGAAGTAAGGATCTTTAGTAGTAAAAGTTTTGCGAAATTGATAACAACTTGATACAGACAAACATTTGGAACACTGGCATAAAGAAGGATTTGCAGCCAATGGGCCTGATTTCCAGTACTAGTTCTTCATTGATTTACCATAACATCTAGATTTAATAACATAACTTCTCCAATCCAATTTTCCACATTTAAAACAAGAGTAATAATGCTTAAGATAATACAGATTGCATAGATTTCTTAGATAGAAGATTCTTGGAATCTTCAGTGAAATATGCAAAGGAGAAACCTGATATTACTCTCCATCATTCCGATGTCCTTTAAAATTTATCTAATTACTTTCATATCTCCAACTTATAGGCTCAAGCTCTATACACAACTGAGTCAGAGAAGGTCTGCCAGATGACTCACAAATTATATGAGAATGCCAAACTGGAGCATCTTATTAGAATGTGAGAATGGATAAAAACTGCAGTGATGAAGTGGAAGGAAATATTTGTAGTTTCCAAAAATGAAGTTGAACTTAATTGTAAATGAACGGGTCCTTTAGTCTGAATATTATGATTCACTTTAGATTATCTAGAATCAATACATTTAGAATAATTAGTAGTATGTTTAATTAGTACTTTCAGATAAGTATCCAGAGAGAATGAAACATAAATTAAACATGAAGAGTATGGCCTTAAGGAAATAAGGATATAATTTTTACAGCTTCTACCAAAAAACAAGAAATAAGTTGGTAAGCAAAGAAGTAAGACAGTTATTTGGGAAAGTTGTTTCAAACCAAAGTAGAGGAAGAAGAGATGAGGAATGCTTAGATGAGGATGAGGATCATTGCTTGGATGACAACAAATAAATAAAAAACAATTAGAAATAGGATTCAAAGATTAACAAAATTGAAAATAAGAAAATCATTGAACTAATAAATAAAACCTGGAGATAGTTTTAAAAAATAAAATAAATCAACCATTGGTTAATTGGAAATTTTATAGAGATGAAAAACTAAATTATTAGTATCAAAAAATGCAAAAGGTGATTATGCCACCAATGAAGATGAAATTAAAGCAATTATTGGTATCTGTTTTACCTCATTATGTTCCAATAACTCTGATATTCTAAGCAAAATGAATGAATATTTACAAAAATATAAATTACCCTGATTAACATAAGAGAAAATAGAATACATAATCCCATCTAAGAAAAATATATTAAACAAGTCATCAATAAACTCCCCAGAATATGTTTTAAAATTAAGAAGACTACTATCCATTTTGTCATGGTCTGATTCTCATGGGTATAAATGATATTAAAAATAAGAACTTTCTTAAGCTTTTTTTAGGGTCAGAATATTTTGGGCAACAAACCTGACCTATGTGTTAAGTTTTAATTATTTAATATTCTAGATATTGATAAAGATGAGAATTCTTGAGAAGAGGGGTTGTCTTTTTATGCTGGCTATCTAGTGAAGGCAAATACTTCAGATGACAAAGACAAACCTGGAAAGTAAACAATTGTATAAAATAATAGTGTCTGAATAAGATTTCGATTTTTGGAGCACCAGTTAAATGATAAGAAATGAGAGATTCTTAGTAAGGCTTGAAGTATACTGAACAAAAACTGAAAAGAATATATGCATTGAATCTTGCAAATGTAATCAAAGGCACTTTATAGTGAAAAAAATGATGAAGGAAATCATATCTATACAGAACTTTAAGTGGCAATGAGTAGCAGTGAGAATGTAGGGTAGCAATAAGAATACTAATAAATTAAAAGAAGAAAATACCCTGAAAAATAAGACAATAAGGACTATGATATACAAATGCACATTAAAAAGAATGAGAGACTCTACTGCACAAAAGCAAATTAGACATGATAGATATCTTTCAGGTAGTGATGAATAATAGCTATAATTAGAAAATGTTCTTAATCCAAGAAAAAATGATAGGTAAAAGAGGAAAAAGGTGGAATAGTACTATATATTAAGATGATATAATTATGTAAAGAAATCTAGGGATGTGAGGGAAAGCATGCTAAAAGAACATTTGGCACGACATCAGAAGAGACAATGAAAAGCAAAATTGTCATCAGATTTCCTATGGACCTTTTTTTTTTTTTGGGGGGGGGAAGAGGACATGAATGGAGAATCTAGTAAATTATTTGCAAGATTTGCAAGGAGGCTTGATACAACAGAGATCTAAAATGTTAATTATTTACACATCTCTTGGAACATTATTTACCAAAAACAGAGAAGCTAACTAATATTGTTGTGATTTGGGTTGATGATCATTTTGTTCCTCAAATGGTGAAAAAAAAAAAAAAAAAAACAAGAGAAAATGCTATTTAAGAAGTCTTACATATGAGAAAGAACTAATGAGTAAAGAAGAAAGGAGATATTTTATCAAAGGGAATGTGAAATAACTGCTTTGTCTTAAATTTGTGATAGAAAAGAAAATACAGAATAAGTCTATGGAATTTCCCATCCTTTTTGGTCTTGTCCATCAAACTTTTTCTAAAAACTTCTTTATCTTGAAAGATCACTTTAATCCTAGAACCCTCTAGCTTCCCAGTGCCCTCTGCTCCTGAGGTTATTTTCATTGGAAGGTGGAATGGAAAGCCCCTCCCAAAAGCTCCATTTAAATAAATGAGGATTCCCAATCCATCCATCTTTTTATTTTCAACTTAGCTACATTCTTTTGAACTTCCCCATTATGTTCTTGAATTAAACTGAGCATCTTCCTTCTTCATTTCTTTTTCAGCTTCCTTTAATGCTATCATTATCCTGTCCATTAGATGATTAGCTCCTTAAGAGTAGAGTAGAGGCTACCTTATCTGAATTTATATCTCTAGTGCTAACACTGCCACTGGCACTTATAAGGTGTTGCATAAATAATAAATGTTATATATTTTATCATTATTTCATACATAATATGATATAAATTCAGATTTTAGTAATATATATATATATATATATATATATATATATATATATATATATATATATATATATATATATCAATTATTTTAGAAGAGGATAGGTAGTATCCCATAACTAAAGAACTTTGAGGACAAAAAGGGGAGAAAAAGAGCTTGAGGTAGTTATACAATAAACTTATGAAAGGGAAAATACTAAAAGAGCACCTGACTCCACCAAAACAACTGTATCACCAGATTAAAATACATTCCACCAGAATACAAATTTAATTACTAAGTCATTGTCAGTAATCCATGAGATATCATAGTAATGGAAGAGGTACGCCAGTAGTGAGAAAGGTAAACATTTTGCTAATTTTCAAAAGAGAAAAGCAAAAGGAATCTACATATTACAGGACGGGATACTGAACATGATTTTGATTCCAAGTTCTAACAAGTATTTGACAAAATCTCTCATTCTAGTCTTGTGGTCATGATAGAGGCATGTAGACTAAAAGATAGTTTAGTTACAAAAATTTCAACCTGGTTTGAATAATTGGGACCAAAATAATTCTCATTAATTGTTCACTGTTAATGTGTAGAGAGATTTACAAAGGTCTACATCTCAATAATCTATAAATGACCCTGTGCTATTGATATTTTTAGCAATGATAAAAGCACAGATGACATTGCTAAAAATGTGCAATTAACATAGTTAACATAAAGAAAAAAAGAATGTAGTCTCAAGGAATATTGATCATAGAAAGAGTAAATTTTATAGATAAATCTAAAGGCTTTGATTTATAAAATCAAAAATACAAGATTGGTTGATATGACTCAATCGTAGTTCACATAAAAAAAAAAAAAACTTGGGACTTCTAGTGGAAATAACTGAGTAAGAAATGTCATTGGCAGCCATCAAAATCTCACATGAGAAAAACTGTGTAATATTTGGGAGTGACATCTCCACAATACTCTGTGTTAGTCATACTATGTAGGGAATATTGTGTTCCGTTGTTAGTATTGCATTTGAAGAAAGATTTCTTTGATAAGTTTAAGAGTATCTGAAGGGTAATAGATTGATGAAAAATTGATACTCTGCTATATGAAGACCAGTTGAAAATAATTGGCCATATTAGCCTGGAAAAGAAAAACTTGGGAAGTAGGGCAGTATACTAACTTCAAGTACTTGAAAAATTGTCATGCTAGAAGAGGCATTACATTTGTTTGGATCTACAGAACCAAACTAGGGAAAGGGATGAAAGTTTCAGAGAAATGGATTTAAAATTAATTAAGAAAAAACTTCTGAACTATTAGATTTTTTTCAAAAGTCAGATGGGCTTCACAAGAGATAGTGTGGATTCCTATTCACTAAAAGTCTTCAAATAAAGTTATAAAATGATTCAAATTAAGATAACTCTAAGATACCACTAGACACCTGTCAGATTGGCTAGAATGACAGGGAAAGACAATGTTCAGTGTTGGAGGGGTTGTTCGAAAACAGGGACATTGATACATTGTTAGTGGAATTGTGAATACATCCAGCCATTCTGGAGAGTAATTTGAAACTATGCTCAAAAAGTTATACAGCTGTGCATACCCTTTTACCCAGCAGTGTTACTGCTAGGCTTATATCCCAAAGAGATCTTGAAGAAGAGAAAGGGACCTGTATGTGCAAGAATGTTTGTGGCAGCCCTCTTTGTGGTGGCCAGAAACTGGAAACTACATGGATGCCCATCAATTGGAGAATGGCTGAATAAATTGTGGTATATGACTATTATGGAATGTTATTGTTCTGTAAGAAATGACCAACAGGATGATTTCAGAAAGGATTGGAGAGACTTGTATGATCTGATGCTGAGTGAAATGAGCAGGACCAGGAGATTGTTGTATACTTCAGCAATAATACTATGTGATGATCAATTCTAATGAATGAGGCCATCTTCAACAATGAGATGAACCAAATCAGTTCCAATTGAGCAGCAATGAACTGAACCAGCTACACCCAGTGAAAGAACTCTGGGAGATGACTATGAACCACTACATGGAATTCCCAGTCCCTCTGTTTTTGTCTGCCTACATTTTGGATTTCCTTCACAGGCTAATTGCACACTATTTTAAATTCTGATTCTTTTTATAGACATGTATACATATATTGTATTTAACTTATACTTTAACATATTTAACATGTATTGGCCAATCTGCCATCTGGGGGGGGAAGGAGGGGAAAAATTAGAACAAAAACTTTGGCAGTTGTCACTGTTGTAAAATTACCTATGCATATATCTGGTAAATAAAAACAGAAACAAAGTTATAAAATTATATATATATAAAGTTTATAAAGTTATAAAATATTGTAGAGGGGAGTCTATCTCAGCTAAGACAGCAGTGTGATGTCAAAGTTCTGACCTTAAAGTAAAATTCTGATTATAATACCTATATGGGTATTATCTTAAGGTGGCTTGTATAAAGATCAAATCAATAAATTACAAAATATATCTTTTCAAACCATTAAAAACTATGTAAACTTCAACTACAAAGCTCATATAGGCCTTCACTTATGCATGACAAAAGTATTACTCACATATATCATACTTTCCATAGGAGAACTAGGTAGTAGGTTGGATAGAATACTAAGCTTGGAGTCAGGAAAACCTAAATTTAAATTCTGTCTCAGATACTCACTAGTTGTATAACCTGGGCCTCAGTATCCTTTTCTGCATAATGAAGAAAATAATAAATAACAATACTTACTTCAGAGTTGTTATGAGAATCAAATAAGATTTTATATATATGTATATACACATATATATATGGATATATAGTGTTTAAGCATCATAAAATACTAAAAATGTTAGTTATTCTTATTTCCTCATTGGCTGATGCAAATTTATTTTTTCCATCAAGCTACCTGTTTCTTTTCCAACCTAACTCCTTCAACATATGATCTCATCAACTAGATAGTACAGTGAATAAAACACTAACTCTGGAGTCAGGAAAATTTGAGTACAACTCCATTTTCATATATTAACTCTGAGACCCCAAGTAAGTTAGTAAACTTCTGGTCTTTGAGTTTCCTAATCTATAAAATTGGGATAATAGCACTTACCTTCCAAATTTATTGTGAGAATTAAGTAAGATAACCCTTATAATGTATTTTATAAAAAAAATTTTCATGAACATATAACGGTTAGAGATAATCATGATCATGATGTGATGACCTAGCCAGCTACTTTCTTTCTTTCTTTCTTTCTTTCTTTCTTTCTTTCTTTCTTTCTTTCTTTCTTTCTTTCTTTCTTTCTTTCTTTCTTTCTTTCTTTCTTTCTTTCTTTCTTTCTTTCTTTCTTTCTTTCTTTCTTTCTTTTTTTTTTCCTGAGGCAACTGGAGTTAAGGACTTGCCCAGAGACACATAGCTAGGAAATATTAAGTGTCTGAGGCCAGATTTGACATCAGGGCTAGTGCTCTATTCACTGTGCCACTTAGCTGCCTCTTGAGAATATTCAGACTATTACACAGTTAGGCAGCATGACAACTAGAATGCTGAACTTTGAGTTCAGAGAATATAAGTTATCCTTTCTCAGCCACTTAGTCGTTTTATGAGCCTGACAAGTCACTAGACCTATTAAAGTGTCAGTTCCTCATTTGAAAAGGGGGAATAAAAATAATATATAATTTGTGCAATGCTTGTAAGCATTGTGAATTTTAAAGTGCTATAAAATGCTATTTGTTGTTGTTCCTCTTCATCCTTGCTCTTTCACTTTCTACCTCAAAATGTCTTTACCTACTTACAGAATCTTTAGATTTGCAAGAGACCTCGCGAGCATCTACTATAACTCCATATTTGACCAGGACTTTCAAATCTAATAAATGTGACTAGTGGTCATTCAAATTTTGCTTCATACATCCAATATATATTTGTAACTCAAAGTCAATATATCCATCAACTTCCCTATCAACAACTTCCTGAGGCAGCTATGCACTTGAACTTCCTAGTTGTTAGAAAGTATGTCTTTGAGACAAATGAAAAACCTAAGAGACAAGAGTTTCTACATAAATAGTAATTTATTAATTAGGCTATCTGATAATTGATAAATTGATGGTTAGTCTCAGTAACCAATGACCCCCAATGAAAACAGTGAATGCATTAAATTTGTTTTTGAAAGTAATACCCTTATAGGAGAAATCAACCTTGATTGGTAAACAATTAATGACAGAGTAGACATACTAATGAGAAGGTGGGCTAAAAGTCTTTACTTCCTCCCTCTGAGACCATGGCTTTACTCTTTTCCAATCAGCATACTCCAGTTGGTTATATCTTTCATGATCTGAGTTACCCTAAACTCTAATGGAGGGTTGCAAGGACATAGGCTTAATGCACTGGGGCTGGAATTTACCAAGATTACACTCTAATTTACACTGTTTACACTCTAAATAGAGAGTATGGGCAATTACTTCCATAAGCAATGTCTTTTAGAGATTACCTGACTGGCCTACAGGGCCTGGTTTCCAAATGAGATAAAGAAAAAAAAAAAAAAAAACTTAATATTAACTTAATAATTTGATATTAATATAATAAAATAATTTTTCTCATCCTTAAATGAAGGTCAGTTTTTCCTAACTTCACCTTTAACCAATTGTCCTCATTCTGCCCTATAGAGCCAATTAGAACAAGTTTAGTCTTTCTTCCATAGGTAGGTAGAATCATATATTCTATCTCAAGTAAATCTTCTTTCCTCCATGATAGATAGCAATTCCTTCAAGAGAGCTACATATTGCCTAAACAGCATAATCTTGAGGCCCTTGCCACAGACCTACATAGAATACAGACCAAGATACCTCGACAGTAGTTTATGCCCTGGCTCATTATAGATTCCTTATTTAAATCTGACAATTTATTCTACTTTTCCACACCCATTCTCTCTTCAACTACCACCACCTCCCCTCAGACTGAAGACATACATAAGAAAATTCTTGACTTAACATTGTCATAGTTTCAACACAAATGCAAAAACAAAATTTTATTGATCAAAACAAAAATAAATAACATGTATTACCCTATGATTTGTTATTGCATTCCAAAGACCATGATTTACCGCTGCAGCCTATTATATGATTTGATTCTCCCAGAAGAATACAATTTCCTTGGGAGCAAGGACTTTTCCCCTCTTTTCTATTTACACTGTGAGCACTTTGAATAGTTCTGAAAAATACCTTTTTATTCCTTCCTTCCTTCCTTACCTCTATTATCAGATCATGAGATTCTCATTACAAAGGATAATAACTTCCATTTCTACCCTTGATTCCATTCTATCTTCTGCTATGAACATTTCCTTGTTCATCCCCTTTTCCTCTCTCATCTTCATTTCCTGCTTCGCTTTTTATAGATTCCTTCCCTTTATTATTTAGATGCTCAGGTCACCCTTTTCTTAAGAAACCTTTCACTGACATAGCATCTGAAATGTTATATTCCTATGTCTTTTCTCAACCCAATACCAAGGCATTTCTTAATATCCTCCAATTTATATTAAGTCTCTATCTCATTAGTGAAGGAAAAATTCAGTGTTTTTTTCTCTCTATCCTTATTCTATTTAACTTCTCTACAACATTTGTTATTGATTAGTACTCCTTTTCTTCTTGGTTCTCATAGTCCTTGGTTTCCAATAAACTGCCTATAGATATGAACATTCCATTTTCACCTCTTTCAGCACCTTGTATGATCCTATTACCCCTTAAGTGTGAGTGTCCCTTAAGATTCTAATCTTCATTCTCCTTTCTACTGATCCATGCCTAGCCTTCAATTAGGACAATATCACAAATAATCTCATCTCTGAATTACAATCCTGCATATCTAACTTTGCATAGAACTTTCCTGTTTACAATTTATACTCATAATGATTATTATCTTTTCCTTTAAATATGTTCTGGTGTGCCAATTCTCTATATCCATTAGTACTACTATTTTTCCAGTCACATGTGCTTAAAAATTCCTCCTCTCTCATATTTCCTTATCTACATCAGTTGACAAGTTCTACTGATTCTACCATCAAGGTATCTTTTATCCATCCCTCTACTTTATCTTGCTATTCCATTCACATATAACCTAATTGTTCATCTCTTGCCAGGCACATTGTAGATTCCTAAGTAGTTTCTCTGATATCACTCCCCATCCTGTCCACTATGCCCTTCACAAGGCATCATAATTCATCTGGCAATTACAGTTTAACAATATCACTTCTTTCCTAAGAAGTTTTAAACTTTTTAGTTGCTCATATATGATGAAATATAACCTTCTTATAATGGCATTTAAGGCCCATCACAATCTAATTTCTAATTTATCTTTCTATCCTTATTTCACTCTATTTGACTTCACTAATTCCCTATTCAATCTAAAATAATACTTCACTAGTGACTCTTTTGTGATATTATCCTTAATTTTGGATCCCTTAAGTGTGGCAGATGTGATACAAAAAGTTTCTGAAAAGAAAATTGTTTGATATCAATTGAGCTATTCTAATAAGGACTAATGTGCTTCCTCTCACCTACCTTCCCTAATAGGTTTCCTCCATAAATCTTTTAAATTTATATCTTGCTGGAATCTGTAGAAATTAAGATTGGTCTTTTTTTAAATGCTGAAACTTTATAATATTCCTACCCCCTCCTTAATGTTAATATTACTAAGTCACATAATGACCCAGTAATCATTCTGTTTTGTCCAGGGCTTTCTCCCCAGCCTAGACTCATGACAAACATATCACGTCAAGGAAGTAACTGAAGACATTGACCTTTTGGGAAGCAAAGAATGTATTACTAGTTTTCTGAGATATGCGCCAGGCTGGAAGAGGCACCCCTCTGATTATGTTCTGTGACAATTGATAAAGCAACATTTCATGAACTGAGACACTCATTAGAGACTAGAAGGACTTTTGTATTCTTAAGGGGAATGTTTAAAATTAATCTCAACTATTCAGCACTTCAAGTGTTGGACACAGGAACAATACAGAGCCAGGCAGGGTTTGCTTCTATCTAGGGCTGCCAAGCACAGAAAAGCTGTGTGTGCAGAGAATAACTAGCATGTGTGTAGCAGCTGGAATGAAGTGATGACTCCAACAATAGAAAGGAGTAGGGGGAAATGGAGAGGAAAAACAAAGGAAAATAGGAAACCTCCTATTATTTACTTGTAATTTATATTAAATAAACATGCTGGGTTTGTTTTCATTTTTGGTTACTAGGATCATTTACCTTATCTCCACTGAATAAAAGGGCAGCCAGATCACACAATTATTTTTGCATGCCTGTTACTAAGTAAATCATTTGTGAGTAATGAGTTTCATGCTAACTATAATCATGTTAGCTACAAAGTCTCCTACTTAAAAGAGGGGGATGCCTTCCAGACACTGGCCATGCATGGTGGTGAAAACTGCTTTGTGGACAATACCTAGTCCCTAGTATGAATGGGTCATGCATGATGGGCTTAATTTCATAAGGCAGCATAGCCTAACAGTCTGGCAATAAACCACAGTCTGAATCCTAGCATTGGCTCTGTGGGGCCATGGAGTATTTAGGCAGTTTTTATGGAACTGACCAGCCATGCTATTTAAGCAGCCAGTGATACTGATGTGACAAGTGATGTGATGTGACAAGAAGGAACATTTATCACAATGATATACTTAGGAAGACTCAGTGAATAGTAGGGAGGGAGTGAGTGAGTGAGTGTGTGTGTGTGTGTGTGTGTGTGTGTGTGTGTGTGTAAAAGAGAAACAAACACAGAGACAGAGAAAGACAAAGAGACAGAGAGAGACACACATAGACAGAAACAGAGAGACAGAGACAGAGAGAGAAGGAGGGAGAGCCACCCACACACAGATAGAGAGACAGAGAAAGACAGAGGAACAGAGAGTGACACACACACAAACACACACATACAGAAAGAGAGAGAGAGAGAGAGAGAGAGAGAGAGAGAGAGAGAGAGAGAGAGAGAGAGAGAGAGAGAGAGGGAGGGAGAAAAGACACAGAAAGAAAGACATAGACAGGGAGACAGAGAGGCAGAGAAAGAGACAGAGAAAAGACATGGTGGGAGATAGAGACATAGAGAAGAGAGACAGAGACAAAGATAGAGACAGGGGTAGAAAGTCAGTTCTTTTCTATGCATCAAATCTCTTGCCACTTCTGAGAAGTTACAAAAAACATAGTCCCAGGAATGGTTCACAAGACAAAAATATTCAAGCTTCCTTTCTCATACTTGACAAATCTACATAATTCTGCATCAGTTAAAATTGAAGTTTATAATTGATTATCCATATCATGGTTTGATTTCCCTTGTCTTTGATTCTCACTTAATCCAAGAGCTCTTCTACTTCTGGCCTTCTCCCAATCTTTGCTGGTTAATCATCCCTATCACACTCTCATCCTTATTGATTAAGGACAGGAGTCTTTTGCTGGCTAACTCTCTCCTTGACAAAAAATAATATATGACAAAAAATAAGATCATAGGGAAAGCACTAAAGTTAAAGTGAATTATTTGTTTAAAATAATATTTTATGTTTGTAGGAGCCCTTTTTATAATGACAAGAAACTGGAAACTGAGAGGATGCCCATCAGTTGGAGAATGTCTAAATAAGTTATAGTATATGAATCTTATGGAATATTCTTTTTCTATAAGAAATGATCAACAAGATGACTTCAGAGAGGCCTAAAAATATTTACATGAACTGCTACTAAATGAATTGAGCAGAACCAGGAGATCATTGTACACAGCAACAACAAAATTATATGAAAATCAACTGGACTGGGCCCTTTTCAACAATGAGATGATTGAGAGGCAAAGAGAGGGCTGTGGAAATTAACTGAGGAAGACAACATAGCATTTTCAGTCTTTTTGTTATTGTTTGCTTGTTTGAAGACAAAACTAATTAATTTCTGAGAAGTATATCACCAAATGGCCATAAAATTATGTATGTATTGATTAAACCACTGTTGAAAATTGTCTACTAAATCATCAATTTGTTTTCTTTCTCATTTTTATTCCTTTTTGATCTGATTTTTCTTGTGCAGCATGATAATTGTATAAAACTGTATTTATCTATCTATCTATCTATCTCTATCTCTATCTCTATATATATTTAACATGTTTAACATATATTAGATTACTTGCCATCTAGGGAAGGGGGGAGCGGGAACAAATTTTTTTGTAAAGATTAATGTTGAAAAATTATCCATACATTTGCTTTGAAAATAAAAAGCTTTAATATTTTTTTAAAACTACAAAAAATAAAATAAAATAATATGTTAAATTATTAAGTGGTTAGTAACAAAATTAGAATGTGTTTATGTAAGTCCTTGGCATTTCTTGGATACCTAAAATAACTTACCACACAATATTTTATATGTTATCTTTCTTAGATCTTTATGATCAGATGATCAAGAGCAGATATACAAGGTTTTCTTTTGGTAAAAGCCTACCTATTATTTCATAGGAATCCTGATGTTACCTTTGCAGGAAAATATAGGAAAGATATTTATTTTTTTTTTTTATAAATCCATTTGTCATATTGAACAAAACTACTTAAACTGAGAGAAAAGCCAGGAAGTCTCTTTTTAATTTATCCCTTATAGTCTGACTAAACTAAAACTGACTTCAGAGTAAGGTACATTTACCTCTTTCTGACATATAGAATATTCTGGCAATATTTTAAGCAAATGCTTCATGGGTTATATTTTAGATAAGTCTTTGCTTATTTTAAACAAACTTTTAACAAAATTCCTGATGTTCTCTCTCTCTGCCTGACAAAAATCTTTAATATACAATATGTAGAAACTGACAGTTGAATCAGAAACACAATTCTATTTACTATTGAGCAAAAACAGAATAATAATATTAAAAAAATATTTAATGATATGATGGAAAGGGCAAACATATGTTGTCCTAGATAAAACTTTGCCATTATATCACCTATACTGTGCATTTAGCTCATAAAAATATGTTTAGATTATTTTCATTTGACTAATATATTCAAAACTAAGTTTTCTTTTTTTAAAATTTAATTAATAAATATTTATTATTTTTTCCCTTGTACTCACTTCTTTCCCAAATTTTCCTCTCCCTTCCTATACCCCCTCCCCTAGATGACAGGCAATCCCATACATGTTAAATATGTTACAGTACATCCTAGATACAATATATGTATTCAAAACCGAATTTTTTGTTGCACAGTAAGAATTGGGTTCAGAAGGTAAAAGTAACCTGGGTAGAAACACACTAGTGCAAACGGTTTACACTCAATTCCCAGTGTTCCTTCTCTGGGTGATTCTGTCCATCATTGATCAACTGGAACTGAATTAGATCTTTTCTATGTTGAAGATATCCACTTCAATCAGAATATATCTTCATACAGTATCATTGTTGAAGTGTATACTGATCTACTGGTTCTGCTCATTTCACTCAGCATCAGTTCATGTAATTATCTCCAAGCTTCTCTGTATTCATCCTGCTGGTCATTCCTTACAGAGCAATAATATTCCATAACATTCATATACCATAATTTTCACAACCATTCTCCAATTGATGGGCACCCATTCATTTTCCAGTTTCTAGCCACTACAAAAAGGGCTGCCACAAACATTTTGGCACATACAGGTCCCTTTCCCTTCTTTAGTATTTCTTTGGGATATAAGCCCAGTAGTAGCACTACTGGATCAAAGGGTATATAAAATTTGATAACCTTTTGGGCATAGTTCCCAATTGCTCTCCTGAATGATTGGATTCTTTTACAACTCCATCAACAATGCATCAGTGTCCCAGCAAAACTAAGTGTTTTCAAAACTATTTAATATGTATATTACATATTTACATTTATATATTCATATATATGTATATATATGTACATATATGTATAAATAAATATGATATATACACAAAGGAATAACATATACATGTCAGTTTCTACTTGTATATGAATTAGAATGAATTTTTTGTAGTAGAACATATTTTCTGTCTAAATTATGTTGTTCATATTCCTTGCTCTATCTAGGCCATGTCATAAAAGGTTGTGATGAATTTTTGTTTTGCATTTAAAAAGCTAGCAAAGTTACTTAAAATGGAAAACTATAAAAATATAACTAGATGAATATTATGACATGTAGCACTTCCACTAAATTGCACATTTTGGTAATGTAAGTTTGAATACCCATATAGTAAATTAGAATAGCAATTTTTTTTCATGAAGCACAAATACATATAACAGATAATTTTAGCATCAAAGCTTCATATCATCTTTCAGCAAAAATTGTATTTTCTATATAAATTGCAAAGAGCATGTTTGACTCCAAAACTTGTAATGATAGTTGTACATAAATAGAAAATAGCTTCTCTTCCTAGTATTTATCCCTATAGTTATCTACAAATTTATAACTTCACTCTGAGATCATTGTAACCTGTGCACTGTAAATTAAATAGGCAAATTTGGTAGCAGTGCCTATAGCTTCCTGTCATTTCCCAAAAATGCAACGCAGATAATGGTGGCAAAGAATTCCAATGAACATGAACTTCATGTAAATTGGAAATATCCCATCAAGAATCTGCAATGAAGATGGAAGTGGATATTTTTTTTTAATTTTTTATTATATATATATTTTTATAATATTATCCCTTGTATTCATTTTTCCAAATTATCCCCCCCTCCCTCTATTCCCTCCCCCTGATGACAGGCAATCCCGTACATTTTACATGTGTTACAATATAGTCTAGGTACAATACATGTGTGTGAATATCATTTTCTTGTTGCACAATAAACATTAGAATCCGAAGGTACATGCAACCTGGGCAGACAGATATTAGTGCTAACAATTTACATTCACTTCCCAGTGTTTCTTCTCTGGGTGTAGCTACCTCTGTCCATCATTGATCAACTGGAAGTGAGTTGGATCTTCTTTATGTTGAAGATTTCCACTTCCATCAGAATACATCCTCATACAGTATTGTTGTTGAAGTGTACAGTGATCTTCTGGTTCTGCTCATTTCACTCAGCATCAGTTGATTTAAGTCTCTCCAAGCCTCTCTGTATTCCTCCTGCTGGTCATTTCTTACAGAGCAATAATATTCCATAACCTTCATATACCACAATTTACCCAACCATTCTCCAACTGATGGACATCCATTCATCTTCCAGTTTCTAGCTACAACAAAAAGAGCTGCCACAAACATTTTGGCACATATATGTCTCTTTCCGCTCTTTAGTATTTCTTTGGGATATAATCCCAGTAGTAGCGCTGCTGGGTCAAAGGGTATGCACAGTTTGATAACTTTTTGGGCATAATTCCAGATTGCTCTCCAGAATGGCTGGATTCTTTCGCAACTCCACCAGCAATGTATTAGTGTCCCAGTTTCCCCACATCCCCTCCAACATTCATCATTATTTGTTCCTGTCATCTTAGCCAATCTGACAGGTGTGTAGTGGTATCTCAGAGTGGTCTTAATTTGCATTTCTCTGATCAGTAGTGATTTGGAACACTCTTTCATGTGAGTGGATATAGTTTCAATTTCTTCCTCTGAGAATTGTCTGTTCATATCCTTTGACCATTTATCAATTGGAGAATGGTTTGGTTTCTTATAAATCAGGGTCAGTTCTCTATATATTTTGGAAATGAGACCTTTGTCAGAACCTTTGTTTTTAAAAATATTTTCCCAATTTGTTACTTCCCTTCTAATCTTGTTTGCATTAGTATTATTTGTATAGAAACTTTTTAGTTTGATGTAATCAAAATATTCTATTTTGTGATCAATAATGATCTCTAGTTCTCCTCTGGTCATAAATTCCTTCCTCCTCCACAAGTCTGAGAGGTAGATTATCCTCTGTTCCTCTAATCTATTTATTATCTCCCTCTTTATGCCTAAATCATGGACCCATTTTGATCTTATCTTGGTATATGGTGTTAAGTGTGGATCCATATCTAATTTCTGCCATACTAATTTCCAGTTTTCCCAACAGTTTTTTCCGAATAATGAATTTTTATCCCTAATGTTGGTATCTTTGGGTTTGTCAAAGATTAGGTTGCTGTATCCTTTTTTGTCCTTTGTATCTAATCTGTTCCACTGATCTACCGTTCTATTTCTTAGCCAATACCAAATGGTTTTGGTGACTGCTGCTATATAATATAGCTTTAGAACAGGTACACTTAGACCACCTTCCTCTGAGTTTTTTTTCATTAGTTCCCTTGCAATTCTCGACCTTTTATTCTTCCATATGAATTTTGTTGTTATTTTTTCTAGGTGGAAGTGGATATTTTTGACAACGAAAAGATCTAATTCAGTTCCAATTGATCAATGATGGACAGAATCAGCCACACCCAGAAAAGGAACTGGGAAATGAGTGTAAACTGTTTGCACTTTTGTTTTTCTTCCCAGGTTATTTTTACCTTCTAAATCCAATTCTCCCTACGCAACAAGAGAACTGTTTGGTTCTGCACATATATATGTAGTATATCCTATAACATAATTAACATGTATAAGACTGCTTGCCATCTAGGGGAAGGGGTGGAGGGAGGGAAGGGAAAAGTCAGAACAGAAGTGAGTGCAGGAAATAATGTTGTAAGAAATTACCCAGGCATATGTTCTGTCAATAAAAAGTTATAATAATAATAATAATAATAATAATAATAATAATAATAATAAAAGAATCTGCAATGAAATAGTGACTTGGAATGAAGTTTGGACCAGGTGAGACACTGCATCTCTGATGTTTGAAGACAAAACTAATTAATTTCTGAGAGGTATATCACCGAATGGCCATAAAATGATGTATTTATTGACTAAACGACTGTTGAAGATTGTCTATTAACTCATCAATACATGAAGAGAGAGAAGGGATAGGGAGAGAGAGAAGATAGTAGAATCAAATGAAGAAAACAGATTGAGAATGACTGAAAAAAAGGCAATCAGTTTGACAATTAAGAAATTGCTGATGAAACTACAGAGAAGCCAAATAGAAAAGTATTAAAGAGTCAATTAAAAGAAAGGAAATAGTCAACAAATATTTCATATTAGTCAAAAAGTTTGGCTGAACAAGAGAAACAAACTATAGGACAATAGCTTGAGGGGATGGCAATGTTTACAGAAGCATACTATTTTCACTTTTTTTGTTATTTTTTTTTTCTTTCTTGTGGTTTTCCCTTTTTGTTCTGATTTTTCTTTTACAACGTGACTAATATAGAACTAGGTTTAGTATGATTGGATACATAACAAACAAAAGAGAATTATCTCTTTAGCTAGGTGGCATTAGATTGAGCTTTTGTATAGGTTTGGACAAAATAAGCATATATACATATATCTATCTATCTATATCTATCTATATCTATATCTATATCTATATCTATATCTATATCTATATAGATATAGATATATAGATATAGATATATATATAGAGAGAGAGAGAGAGAGAGAAAAAACTCTCAGCTTTCATTCAAAGATCCAGAATTATATAACATCAGATATAACACAAACTTTATTTTATTTATAAATAACATAAAGGAACTCTTATGAAAATCATAAATAGTCAAGATAAGTGTGGATTTTCACATTTCCCTGGTATCTATATAATCCTAAAATTTGCAGTACTTTCCTAGATGCTTCCACATATCATCTACCACTACCTCTTTCTACTCAAACCCTCTTATAGAGCTTTTAAAGTAAAATCAATTCATATTTATCATTATACCCTTGTTTATCCTCAGAGACCTAACCTATCATGTAGTATGAGACCATATAATTTACAGTGCCAGTGGAAGGCAAATTCTGGTTCACTTGACATTGTCACTTTATTTCTTGCTGTTCCTAAACTCCATTTCCCACTTGGCCTGGCAACTGAGAGTTCCTCTAGAGCTTTTCTTCTGGGTTGAAATGGATTTGGTCTAAAAGCTCAGCAACCCTGCCATTAGCATTTCACTTTGATTATTTTTTAATCATTAATTTGGATCAAGAATTCTTCATGGGTTCAGCATGACCAAGTACCATTATTGAAGCCATATCCTTGGTAGGCACAATCCCATAGAAGGACCATGGAACAGAACTGTACAGTCTTCTCTAGGAAATGGATATTTGTATTTAAGTCAAAACAATTTCTCTTTATCTTCACTCTGTTTCTCACCAGTTATTTCTTTTCAAAAGATAAACCCAAGTTTTTATGAATGTATAGTAATCTCTATTTTGGTGATGAGGAAGAGGAGCAAGAAGATAACACATATTATTTCAATTTGTTCTCACAATTCTGGGAGGTAGAGATAACAATGTTTTTGAAGTAGACATAGATTAGGTAACTTGCCTAAAGTCACATAACTAGTAAAAGTCTGAGATTGGTCTTTCTGACTCTAAGTCTAACATAATATCTACTGGGACACAAGGAGATTTCCAATCGTTAGGCAAAGCCTTAGTTTATCAAAGAATTAATAACTTTGGTAAGGGAAAAAATCCTGTTTCAGGAAAGACAAAGAAATTACTGAGGAGCTTGCAATTAAAAATGTATTTCCTTAAAATTATATCAGGGTAACTAATCTGTATCCCCAATTTTAAATGTTTCTCTTAGGCAGCCCTATCAATGCAGCAGCATATTCTTTTCTGAAATACTACTGTAGTTTTGTTCTATTCCTTACATAATTTAAAGATTGCATCTATTAATGTAAATTCCATTTAGTAAACACATGGTCAGTCCATATGCACTATCCTCCTTCTCCAATAAATAGCCTTGGTGAGGGTCTAACTTCCACAACTAGTTCCTTGCTCTTATATTTACTGCCAGCACATAATTGTACATTTCTTATCCAGGATGCTTCTTACCTACTATTTGCAGTGTCTTTTTAGTCCCCAGCTGATGCAAAAAAAAAAAAAAAAAACAACATAAAAAGCAAAACAAAACAAAACAAACAAACAAACAACAAAAGTGAGGCTTCAAATAGAAAAGATCAATTATCCTGGATTACCCCCTCAAAATGTAATCAGGATAAATTATGAGAACATCTACAGGAATATGATCACTCCTCTTAACATATGCTTCAGAATCATTACCATATACAGTTTTAATCTTGGATGGATTCCCAAGATATATGCTATGGTCTAGATGTTTAATATATATATATATATATATGTATATATATATTCAAGATGTAAGAATGTATAAAATGAAATTACTTTATCAATAATTATTATATGCCAGTGTTTTAAACAAGAATCAAAATTTACTTTTTTAACCTACTATTCTACTTGTAACATCATAATTATCCAAACAAACAGAATTTTTAGGTTTTAGGGTCCTTAGTGATTTTTACTTTATCATTACTTTTTCCTATATTAAATGAATGTAATAAACTGTTTTCACCTGTAATTCACCCTATTGTTTTCTGCCTTACTTCCAACAAAGTTTAAATAGAAGAATAAGTTCCTATTACAAATGATTATTATTTTTTCCAATTTTTTCAATTTTCTTGGGCTGGCTATGTTAACCATCATTGTGGTTGCTTCAGTACTAAGTTATGTTCCCTCAACACCTATAAACTTAATACAAAAATCATGTAATTGCAATCTTCTTTAAGAGATTTTCTTGATGTTTTAAGACCTCATGGTTCTCATACTCTTAAGTAAGCAAGCTGTCAAAAATGCTACATTGTGTTCCTGTTACTGAAACCAGGACTATTTAGTTTCTTCCCTTTGCATCTAGCTCTATAAAAATGTGGTTAGACTGTTTCAAGTAAGGAAATGAGTCTATGTGTAACAACATGCCTCACACATATTTATAGTTCATTGTTCAGATGTAGATTTCCCCCCCTAAAACTGAAGTGAATGAGGTGCTGGTATTGCCACTGTGGATTACTATTTCCATTCAACTGTTACCCTTTGGACAGAAATGATCCCAATACTACTCCAACCCAAAAATGTTCATGGATTTGCCTTACTCCATGAAAGTCACAGAACATATGGTCAACTATTCATCATATCCATTAATTGGCATGACTGTGAAGAAAATGAAATATTGGAGCCAAAATAGTTATAGACTAAATATATACAGATACAGATATATATTTGTGTGTGTGTGTGTTTGTGGTGTGTGTGTATAAAAGGATCTGGTTTGAAGGGTAAGGATATGTTTCATTATATATTAAGACACTAATAACTGGCCCAGTGGCCACATCTTTTTTTCCTGTGTTCCCTTTGATACTGGGGATGCTCTCAGTTTGAGTTTATGTGAGTCCATTACTCAGGGTGGAGGGCAGATAAGATTATAATTATCAACATCATCATCATGATACTCATCATTAATCTTTGATAAGCATTTTATACTTGTCAAAGTGTTTCCATAACTATTATCTCATTTCATAACGAGATGGAGAAAATGAGCTCAATGTCATAGGATTTCTATTGCATGTTCAATTTTCGTAGATTTAGCTCTTTCCTTTCATTGGAATTCCTTTTTTTTTTATTCAGCAACATGTGTTTTCCTTTCTTGTGGAAGAAGTTGAAAAATAAAGTTCTAATAATAAAGAGAAGTTCTCAGTTAATTATACATGGACATTTTGATCATGTTTCAGAACCCATATTATTATCCTAGTTCTGAAAGCTGGAATTGAGACAAACATTACTTCAAAAGTGAAAAGTATTGCCATAGGAAATAAATAGAAGCATAAGGAAAGAAAATAAAAGTCATAATGTCAGAGAATTCCCCTCATAAAATATGATTGAGAGCTCATTATAGTTAGCTAGTTGTTTTTTTTTTTAACAAAGCCAATAGCAAGCATAAATTTAAAACATCAACATATAAAATGGAAAGAAACACAACAGCAACCTGATTTAGAAATCTGTCATTTCTCAAGTCAAATTCATACTTTCTTCTGGTTTGCTTAAAGTGATGATGCTGACTTTATTAGAGTCTGCCAAGTCTGATCATAGAACTGTAGAATCTTGGAGTTGGAAAGAGATTCATCTAGTCCAACCCCCCACCCATTGCAGGAATTCCTTCTACAACATCTAGATCAGATGGTTGTCTACTTTCTATTTGACTAATTCCAGGAATGGAAAGGAATACTATTATATGAGATAGTACTCTTCTCTTGGACATGTCTAGTCAAGAGAAAATTTTTCTTTATACAGAACAAAAAGCTGCCCAATCTCACATCCAAAAAGTTGTCCAACTTCTAGCTTTTGGAACAATATAGTTTAATTCTTCTTCCACAGGACAGAAATTTAAATATTTGTAATATAATGGCCTCCTTAGTTTTTAACTAATGTTTTTATATTCACAGCAATTATAGAACTATGAGCATAATAAATGTATATTTTTATTCATTCATTTATACATACAGCTCAGTCTAAACATCTAATTTCTTCAACAAACTCCATTTTATAAAAAAATTTTTAAACATGTGGTCCTGAGCATTGAAATGCAATACTACATATGTATCCTGGTCAACATTGTATGTAATGGGATTTTCTCCTCCCATGACATGAATACTATATTTGTAGCAGTGCATCCTAAGATTGTGTTAACTTTTGTCCCAGGTGCAAGACACCAATGATTCATTTTATTTTATAATCAAATAAAGCAATAAGATTCTTCAAAGTCAGATCCAACTAAAGTTATACAATTTATTTCTTTTAAACAAATTCAGGTGTTTACATTTGAGTGTATATGTGTGTGTCAGGGGGATGGATTAAATTTCTTCTTATACTTCACATCATTTCTAGTAATTGATGCTTCTGGTGGCATAATAGATAGAAAGTAGGTAGAGCTATCAATCAGGAAGACCTGGGTTCAAATCTGGATTCAGATACTTGATAGGTGCATAAACTTGAACAAATCATTTAAAACCTGTCAGCTTCAGTTTCCTTATCTACTAAATGAAGATAATAATAATATCTCAAATATTACATCTTTGTTGTGAAGATTAAATAAAATAATATTTGTAAAGCATTTTAGTACAATACTGAAGCTATAATAGGTCCTTAATAAATATTCAATGCCTTTAATGAAATGTTATCCCTGTCAACTTCATGGCCTTTTAAAATGTGATAAACACCTATGGCAGACATTATGCATTTAATTGATGCTTGTTGACTTGACTATCCAAATCACTAAAAACTATTACAGACATATTCTGGAGTGGAACACAGTGAGTTGTCACTAGAGACATCTCTCCATATTAATATTAATACATTTATCAAAATTTCTTGCATGCAATTGTATATCCAGCTGTGAATTCTAGTTTAGTCCACCCTTCCATTTGGATATCATGAGAGCCATATCACATCCCTTAGCAAAATTAATGATTCTATATATCTCTGACATTACATTGTAAAAACAAAATGGTTATGTTAGCATCAATTGCTCAATGTAAACCTAAACTTGTGCTGTGACCATTATATTCATTTCCAGAAACTTATAAAAAAATCCATTTAATTTTAAATTTTTTTCTAATAGAAAACATTAAGCTATAATTTTTGGAACTTTTATCTTTTTTCCCCCTGAAAATTGCCCATGGCCATTCCTTTTCCTTTAATGTATTTTATTATTTCTTAATGATAATTCACAATGATTGAACAATTATATTTTCACATACCATTAATACTTTTGAAATGTAATTTGTTTTATTCAGGAGATATGAAATTACTTCAATTATGCAGATTCTTTCTTCTTATCCCCTTACCTACTATTAGTTTCAATCCATTCTTTTATTTATTTATTTTTCTAATTCTTTGCTACCACAAACATTTTTGCATAGGCAAGTTCTTTTTCCTTTTTTATGATTTTTTGGGGATACTATTGGGTTTGTATCCCCAAAAAATCATAAAAAAGAAAAAAGAATGGATTGAAACTAATAGTAGGTATGTCTTGCCCTAAACACAATAAACTGTATTTTGAATATCAAATAAATATTCATTTCTATTTTTTGGTGAGCTTAAGGAAAAATATGTTTTTTGTTTTTTTTTTTTTTCCAGAACTTAAACTTCATGAAACAAGATAGTGTTTGACTGGAAAATTTCTGCTTAGGCTTAATTTCTGATACAAATACATTCAAAATCATGCCAAAAATAAAGGAGAAGGAATTCTGAGAAATTATCATACTAGTCAAAACAATAACATAATTTAAATAATCTTACATACTTGGATTCTAGAAATAAATATAATGGCTGAATAATCATTTTGTACTAAGATGTCTATTATTTTCATCATGTAGCAAACTGCAGATACTCAATAATATGTAATTATGTGCAAGTTTTTCAGCAGTAAAAAATAAATAAGTGGGGATGTCCAACTCATTTTCCAGGTTTGTGTACTACCTCTTTTTCTATTTTTTCTCTGTCTTCTTCTTTCTTATAATTTCTTGAAGTGGATACTCTTCCAAAATTCTGATCAGTGTCTCTCCAATGTAATCTCCAAATCTATTTTTTAACCTATACTTCAGACCCACACTTCTAGTTGTCTTCAGGACAGTTCAACTTGTTTGTTCCCCTAAATCTTCAAACTGAACATATATCAACCCAAGACTATTTTTCTTTCTTGTTTTTCCCTTGGAACATTTATGTCTGTTATACTAGCAGTGTAACCACAGGTTGTTGTGAGGATCAAATGACACAATATTTATAATGTTCTTACCATAAAACCTGGGGTGTAGTATGTATTTATATAAATATATGTTATATTTATATAAATATATATATATATATATTTTTTTTTTTTTTCCCTTCCTTAGCATGATTTAATCTAACTCTCACGTCCAAAACTCTGGTGTACAATCTTTTATTCTTTGAGGGGGAACTTCTCACAATGTAACTTTAGCCCTAGTAATTGTCATTAGTGCTTTTATTACATTATTCTCCTAAAAGACCTTCATGATTTTATTCTTTCTTTATTTTAATTAATCAAATAACAAAAGAATGCACTATAATCCAGGTATTATTCAAGATGCTGAGAATGCAAAAAAACCAAATGTGATTATCTTGGGAGAACTACTGGCCTTTAGTAATTGCTCTGACATGAAATCCTAAAGTCCTCTGGGATTTAGCATTATCTGCTCTTGTATTCTGCCCTTTTTATACCCTAGCATAGTTATCTGACCTAAACCACCAAACCCCTTGCCCTTGACATATATATAATTATCTTTTTTAACAGCAAGTAGTTTCCTGGAGGGAAGAGAATGTATAGTTTTTCTAATCATATTCAAGTACTTGTTCAAATGTTTGTCACATATTAAGTACTTGAAAATTTTTAAAAGTTAACTTGTTGGGCAGAGATAAAATGGCAGAGAAGAGACATGCATCTATCTAAACTACTTCTTTTATGAAAGGCCTGGGAATTAGTGCTTGACTGAAAAAAACCATGAATATTTGGAATACAACACATTACCAAAAGATGATACTCTGGAAATTCATCAGAAAAAGCCTGTTTTTGCTCATGGGTGGGGATGGTTAGGCCAGGAACAGCATCAGGCAGGTAGTGAAAACATGGAAGGCAGCTCACCCTGAGCAGGCCAGAGGGAAGCAGGGTGTGGTCTCAGCCAGTGGAAAATTTGCAGGAATAACTCTGCCACAGCGTGAGCTACTTTGCTCTGGTAGCAAGCCAGTAGATCAGTAGAGAAGCTACAAACACAGGGAATAAAGACTATAACCTCAAATAGCTAGGGTAACTCAGGACCTGGCCACACTCACCCAGTACCGGGAGAGACTCAGCAGGATCTCAGTGCAGTGGCTAATCCCAGTGCAGATGCTGTCTTACTACTGTTTCACTGCTACTTTCTGTTGTTTGTAGAGGAAGCTTGGTAACACCACACTGCCCTAAAAGCAGACCACAATTGTTCATTCATTCATTCATTCATTTATTTATTTGTCAAAATGAGTAAAAAATTAAAGCAGGCTCTAACAATAGATAGCTTCTATACTGATAGAGAGCAGACTTCAAAGCCTGAGGAGACTAAAAGCAGATTGTCTCAAGATGAAATCCCAAAGTGGGATATGATCTGGTCTACACCGAACAAGGCATTCATAGAATAAGTTTAAAAGGCTGTTACAAAAAAAGCTAGAAGAAAAATGAAGAAAGGACAGGGAACCTTTGTAAAAGGGTCTGAATAAGTCACCCTACTCATTAAAAAATAGAGTGCATAAAAAAATCAACTCCCTGAAAAACAGAATTAGTGATTTGGAAAAGAAAATAGCTCTCTAAAAATAAAATTGGTGAAATTGAAAAAAAATTCCAGAGAACAAAACAACTCATTTAAAAACTCAATTGGACAAAGAAATTAAAAAAAAAAAGTAAATGAAGAAAATAATTCAATAAAATTAGAATTGAACAAATGGAAATGAATGACTCAAGGAGACACCAAGAATCAGTCAAGGAAAACAAAAAAAAAACAAAAAAAAAAAAACAAAAAAAAAAAAAAAAAGAAAGAAAGAAAAGAAAAGAAAAAAATAGAACAAATGCTAAATACCTACTTGGGAAAACAACAGACCTGGAAAATAGATGTAGGCAAGATAATCTGAGGATTATTGGACTTCATGAAAATCAAAATGAAAAAAAAATTAGCCTAGACACTGTTTTTCAGAAAATCATCAAAGAGAACTGCCCAAATGGTATAGAAACAGAGGTATAATAGACATTAAAAGAATTCTTCCATCACCTATTGAAAGAGATCCCAAAATCAAAACTCCAAGAAATATTGTGGCTAAATTCCAGAATTATCAGAACAAGGAAAAAATACTACAAGTAGCTAGGGAAAAAAAAATTATTCAAATACAGAGGAGCTGCAATAAGGATTACTCAGGATTTAGCAGTGTCCACATTAAAGGATCTAAGGATCTAAGTACCAGGAATCTAATATTTCAGAAGGATAAGGAACTTGGTATGTAGACAAGAATAATTTACTCAGTCAAAATGAGCATTTTTTCCCAGGGAAGAAGATGGATATTACATGAAATAGGTGAATTCCATCTATTTATGATGAAAAAAACCAGAACTAAAAAAAAAAAAAAAAAAGTTTGACCTCCAAATATGGGACTCAAGAGAAACATAAAAAGGTAAAAAGAAATCTTGGGAACTATATTTCTGTTATGAGTATATATAAAGAATACATGTATAATTTAGTTTTACTGTTATAATATAAAAAAGAAGCTAGAGGTAGAAAGAAAACTGTACTAGAAAAAGGGAAAAGTGGAGGTACTACATCTTTCGAAGAGGCAAAGGAAACCTATTATATCTGAGGGAAAGAAGGAAGGGGGATGAACTTAGTGTGTATGTTACTCTCATCAGAATCGGCTCAAAGACAAAAGTATTAGACATATTTGATTTACAGAGAAACTTCTCCCACCTCATTGGAAAGTGAGAGGGGAAAAGTGAAAAGGGAAGGAGTAAGCTAAATAGAAGGGAATACAGAAATTGTAAGGGAAAGATTTAAGCAAAGTGGAGGGACTCTAAGGTGGGGGAAGGGATCCTAAAGAGGGGAGGCTGCATGAGGCAAGTGGTGCCTATAAGTTTAATACTGGGGAGGGGAGTAAGGGGAAAAGAAAAAAAAAGCATAATCTGGGGTTAACAAGCTGGCAGGAAATACAGAATTAGTAATTTTAACCATAAATATGAAAGGGATAAACTCCCGCACAAAGCAGAGGCAGATAGCAGACTGGAACACAAACACAGATTTCCACACAAATAAAATCAGATCTGAACAATTAGAAAAATATTAAATGCTCTTGGACAGGCCAAGCAAATATAATAAAGTAATTAGACTAACTAAGCTAATCTATTTATTTAGTGCTATACCAATCAGACTTTCAAGAAACTATTTTAATAACCTAGGAAAATAACAACAAAATTCATCTGGAAGAACAAAAGGTGAAGAATTTCAAGGGAACTAATAAAAAACATCAAATGAAGGTGGCCAGGCTGTACATGATGTAAAACTATATTATAAAGCAGTGGTCACCAAAACCATTTGGTATTGGCTAAGAAATGGACTAGTTGATCAGTGGAATAGATTAGGTTCACAGAACAAAATAGTGAATAACTATAGCAATCTAGATTCGACAAAACCAAATACCCCAACTTTTGGGATAAGAATTCACTATTTGATAAAAACTGCTGGGAAAACTGGAAATTAGTATGTCAGAAACTAGGCATGGAACCACACTTAACACTGTACAACAAGATAAGATCACACTGTGTTCCTGATTTAGGCATACAGAACAAGATTATAAATAAATTAGAAGAATCTCTCAGACTCGTGGAGATGGAAGGAATGTGTGACCAAAGAAGAACTAGAGATCATTATTGATCAAAAAATAGAAAATTTTGAAGATGGCGGAGAGGAAACACACGACTCAGTGAACGTCCTCACTCCCTCACAACCAATTAGATAAATTAAGTCTCAAAATTAGCTCAGGACTGATAGATACCACAAGGACTGGAAGCACGACTTACCAGCTGAAGAGAATCTGGAGTTTCAACAGGAAAGGTCAGTTCTCAGGGGAGGAATAAGAAAGACCAGCACAGACGGTGGGGTAGGGGCACACTGCGCCCATTGCGCTGGGAAGGGCTCTGGGATCAGAGAAGCCACTGAGGTAAAGGAATCTGGCACAGGCTGTTAGCTCTTCTCTGCTAATTATTTAGCAGTTCAGAAGAGAAAGCCAAAATATTTTAAAACTCAGATTAGATTTTCCCCGGCCCTGGGGGTGACTCAGGCACCAGGGGGTGTGGCCTCAGCTACCTCCTGAGAATAGTTAAGAGACTGACAAGTGGGTGGATACGGCCCAAGGCAACACACACTGCCTAGCTTAGCTGGAGGGAGTGGAACTCAGCTCCAGGAAGTCCCAGAGAAGCAGAACCTTTGAACTAGGGACCGCGGTTTCTGGCAGACACTTCCAGTTTGAGCGCAGGGGCTTCTTACGTCACCTGCTGCAGATACCCACTCCCCACCCGGACACATAGGCTGGGCTTCTTGCTGTCTTCACTATTCTACTCCCTCGAAGCACAGTAGTGCTAATCACCTCTGAGGCACTCCCAGGGAGAGGGTGGGGAACTCTCTCCCAGAGCTCTCTCTTAGCTCAGGCGCAGGGGCCGCTGCATCCATCCGGTCTGGGAGGAAGCTGGTAAAGAAGTAAATAATTTTCTACCCCAGAGACAGACCCAAAAGATTTTTTTTAAGTATGAGCAAAAAAGCTAGAAAAACCATAGATTCCTTCTATACAGAGAAAGAGCGGGTGTCCAACCCCGAGGAAGTTGACAGCAGAGAATCAGATAACAACCTAAAGGGGAACGATTCCTGCCCCCCATCACATAACTCTCTCCTAGAAGAAGCTCTTAAAAAATTGAGGGAGATCGAAGAAAAATGGGGAAAAGAAAGGGAAGTTATGATAGAAAATAACAATGTCCTGAAATTGGAGTTGGAAAAAATAAAGAATTCACAGGAGATGCAGGGAAACAAAATTAGTGAATTAGAAAAGGTTAAAAAAACACAGGAAAGTAGGATTTCTGAATTGGAAAAGATAAAAAAGTCTCAAGAAAATAGAATTTCTGAATTGGAAAAAGAAAATAATTCTCAAAAAAAAAAAAATTAGGGAAATGGAAAAAAACTCAATAGAGCAAAATAATTCATTTAAAAACAAAATTGGGCATTTACAAAAAGAACTAAAAACTGTGAAAGAAGAAAATAACTCCTTAAAAGTCAGGATGGAACAAATAGAAATGAATGATTCACAGAGAACCCAAGAATCAGTCAAACAAAACAAAAAAAATGAGAAGCTGGAGAACAACGTCAAATACTTACTGGGAAAATCTATAGACCTGGAAAATAGATCTAGGAGAGATAATCTGCGGATTATTGGACTTCCAGAAAACTATGACCAAAAAAAGAGCCTAGATTCTATTTTACAGGAAATTATCAAAGAGAACTGTCCAGAGATAATAGAAACAGAAGGGAAAGTAGATGTGGAAAGAATTCATCGAACTCCTTCTGAAATAGACCCTAAAAAAAGAACACCACGGAATATTGTGGCTAAGCTGCAGAATTACCACACAAAGGAGAAAATCCTGCAAGCAGCTAGAAAAAAACAATTTAAATACCAAGGTGCCACAATAAGGGTCACCCAAGATCTGGCTGCCTCCACATTAAAAGATAGAAGGGCCTGGAACCTGATATTCCGAAAGGCAAAAGATCAAGGACTGCAACCAAGAATAAACTACCCAGCTAAGTTTAGCATCTTTTTCCATGGAAGAAGATGGTCATTCAATGAAACAGAGGAATTCTATATGTTTCTAAGAAAAAAACCAGACTTAAACAAAAAATTTGATCTACATCCACAAGACTGAAGAGAAACAGAAAAAGGTACACAGAACCCTTGAGAACTGTAACTTTGTTGTGGGTATATAAAAAATACTCAAGGATAATTTGATTTTACTGATATAAAAGAAAAAAAGGGGGGTGTGGTAAAGGGAAGGAGGTCGGTTCAGAAAAAGGGGAAGGAGTGATAAAAAGAGGGAAACTACATCCCAGGAAGAGACATAGAAAATACACCATATCTGAGGGAACTTAGTGAGGGGGAGAATCATTGTGTGAATCTTACTCTCATCAGAAGAGGCTCAAAGAGTAAATAATTAACATATTTGTTTTTCAGAGAATTTTCTCTCACCTCATTAAAAGGGGGGAGAGGAAAAGGGGAAAGGAAAAGGAGAATAAGTGAAGGGACTTGGAGGGAGGGGGGAGGGATCCTAAAAAAAAAAAAAAAAAAAAAAAAAAAAAAAAAGAGGGAGGGTTGCGCGTCACAAGGGGGGTCTGCAAATTAAATATCGGGGAGGGGGATCAGGGGGGTCAAGGGAAAAAAGTATAATCTGGGGATAATACGATGGCAGGAAATACAGAATTAGTAATTTTAACTGTAAATGTAAATGGGATGAACGATCCCATCAAACGGAGACCGATAGCAGATTGGATCAAAAAGCAGAACCCTACAATATGTTGTCTACAGGAAACACACTTAAAGCAGGGAGATACATACAGAGTAAAGGTAAAAGGTTGGAACAGAGCTTATTATGCTTCAGGTAAAGCCAAAAAAGCAGGGGTAGCTATCCTTATCTCAGATCAAGCAAAAGCAGAAGTAGATCTCGTTAAAAAAGATAAGGAAGGAAACTATATCCTGCTGAAAGGTAGCATAAATAATGAAGCCATATCAATACTAAACATATATGCACCAAGTGGTATAGCATCTAACTTTCTAAAGGAAAAGTTAAGAGAACTGCAAGAAGAAATAGACAGTAAAACTATAATAGTGGGAGATCTCAACCTTGCACTCTCAGATTTAGACAAATCAAACCACAAAACAAACAAGAAAGAAATTAAAAAAGTAAATAGAACATTAGAAAAACTAGGTATGATAGACCTTTGGAGAAAACTGAATGGCAATAGGAAGGAATATACTTTCTTCTCAGCAGTTCATGGATCCTATACAAAAATTGACCATATATTAGGACATAAAGATCTCAAAATTAAATGTAGGAAGGCAGAAATAATAAATGCCTTCTTCTCAGATCACAATGCAATAAAAGCTACATTCAGTAAAAAGTTAGGGGTAAATAGACCAAAAAGTAATTGGAAACTGAATAATCTCATCTTAAAGAATGACTGGGTGAAAGAGCAAATTATAGAAACAATTAACAATTTCACCCAAGATAATGATAATGATGAGACATCATATCAAAATCTTTGGGATGCAGCTAAAGCAGTAATAAGGGGAAATTTTATATCTTTAGAGGCTTATTTGAAGAAAATTGAGAAAGAGAAGATTAACGAATTGGGCTTACAACTTAAAAGGCTAGAAAAAGACCAAATTATAAACCCCCAACCAAAAATTAAACTCGAAATACAAAAATTAAAAGGAGAAATCAATAAAATTGAAAGTAAAAAAACTATTGAATTAATAAATAAAACCAAGAGTTGGTTTTATGAAAAAGCCAATAAAATAGATAAACCTTTGGTAAATTTGATCAAAAAAAAGAAAGAGGAAAATCAAATTGATAGTCTTACAAATGAAAAGGGGGATCTTTCCACCAATGAAGAGGAAATTAGAGAAATAATAAGGAGTTACTTTGCCCAACTTTATGCCAATAAATTTGATAACTTAAGTGAAATGGATGACTTTCTCCAAAAATATAGGCTCCCTAGATTAACAGAGGAGGAGATAAATTGCGTAAATAGTCCCATTTCAGAAAAAGAAATAGAACAAGCTATTAATCAACTCCCCAGGAAAAAATCCCCAGGGCCAGATGGATTCACATGTGAATTCTACCAAACATTTAAAGAACAATTAGCCCCAATGTTATATAAATTATTTGAAAAAATAGGGGATGAAGGAGTCCTACCAAACTCCTTTTATGACACAGACATGGTACTGATACCTAAACCTGGTAGATCGAAAACTGAGAAAGAAAATTATAGACCAATCTCCTTAATGAATATTGATGCTAAAATCTTAAATAAGATATTAGCAAAAAGACTTCAGAAAATCATCTCCAAGATAATACACTATGATCAAGTAGGATTTATTCCAGGAATGCAGGGCTGGTTTAATATTAGGAAAACTATTAATATAATTGACCATATTAATAATCAAATTAATAAGAACCATATGATCATCTCAATAGATGCAGAAAAAGCATTTGACAAAATCCAACATCCATTCCTACTAAAAACTCTTGAGAGTATAGGAATAAATGGATTATTCCTTAGAATAATCAGGAGTATATATTTAAGACCGTCAGTAACCATAATATGCAATAGAAATAAACTGCAACCTTTCCCAGTAAGATCAGGAGTGAAACAAGGTTGCCCACTATCACCATTACTATTCAATATAGTACTAGAAACGCTAGCCTCGGCAATAAGAGCCGAGAAAGAGATTCAAGGAATTAGAGTAGGAAATGAGGAAATCAAACTATCACTTTTTGCAGATGACATGATGGTATACTTAGAGAACCCCAAAGACTCTGCTAAAAAGCTACTAGAAATAATTCAAAATTTCAGCAAAGTGGCAGGATACAAAATAAATCCACATAAATCCTCGGCATTTTTATATATCACTAACAAAATGCAACAGCAAGAGATACAAAGAGAAATTCCATTCCAAACAAATGTTGAGAGTATAAAATATTTGGGAATCCATCTACCAAAGAAAAGTCAGGAATTATATGAGAAAAATTACAAAACACTTGCCACAAAAATAAAATCAGATTTAAATAATTGGAAAGACATTCAGTGCTCTTGGATAGGCCGAGCGAATATAATAAAGATGACAATACTCCCCAAACTAATCTATTTATTTAGTGCTATACCAATCAGACTCCCAAGAAACTATTTTAATGACCTAGAAAAAATAACAACAAAATTCATATGGAAGAATAAAAGGTCAAGAATTGCAAGGGAACTAATGAAAAAAAACTCAGAGGAAGGTGGTCTAAGTGTACCTGATCTAAAGCTATATTATATAGCAGCAGTCACCAAAACCATTTGGTATTGGCTACGAAGTGGACCGGTAGATCAGTGGAACAGATTAGATACAAAGGACAAAAAAGGGTACATCTATAGCAATCTAATCTTTGACAAACCCAAAGATCCCAACATTGGGGATAAAAATTCATTATTCGGAAAAAACTGTTGGGAAAACTGGAAATTAGTATGGCAGAAATTAGATATGGATCCACACTTGACACCATATACCAAGATAAGATCAAAATGGGTCCATGATTTAGGCATAAAGAGGGAGATAATAAATAGATTAGAGGAACAGAGGATAATCTACCTCTCAGACTTGTGGAGGAGGAAGGAATTTATGACCAGAGGAGAACTAGAGATCATTATTGATCATAAAATAGAAGATTTTGATTACATCAAACTAAAAAGTTTCTGTACAAATAATACTAATGCAAACAAGATTAGAAGGGAAGTAACAAATTGGGAAAATATTTTTAAAAACAAAGGTTCTGACAAAGGTCTCATTTCCAAAATATATAGAGAACTGACCCAAATTTATAAGAAACCGAACCATTCTCCAATTGATAAATGGTCAAAGGATATGAACAGACAATTCTCAGAGGAAGAAATTGAAACTATATCCACTCACATGAAAGAGTGTTCCAAATCACTACTGATCAGAGAAATGCAAATTAAGACCACTCTGAGATACCACTACACACCTGTCAGATTGGCTAAGATGACAGGAACAAATAATGACAAATGTTGGAGGGGATGTGGGGAAACTGGGACACTAATACATTGCTGGTGGAGTTGTGAAAGAATCCAGCCATTCTGGAGAGCAATCTGGAATTATGCCCAAAAAGTTATCAAACTGTGCATACCCTTTGACCCAGCAGTGCTACTACTGGGATTATATCCCAAAGAAATACTAAAGAGCGGAAAGAGACATATATGTGCCAAAATGTTTGTGGCAGCTCTTTTTGTTGTAGCTAGAAACTGGAGGATGAATGGATGTCCATCAGTTGGAGAATGGTTGGGTAAATTGTGGTATATGAAGGTTATGGAATATTATTGCTCGGTAAGAAATGACCAGCAGGAGGAATACAGAGAGGCCTGGAGAGACTTAAATCAACTGATGCTGAGTGAAATGAGCAGAACCAGAAGATCACTGTACACTTCAACAACAATACTGTATGAGGATGTATTCTGATGGAAGTGGAAATCTTCAACATAAAGAAGATCCAACTCACTTCCAGTTGATCAATGATGGACAGAGGTAGCTGCATCCAGAGAAGAAACACTGGGAGGGGAATGAAAATTGTTAGCACTAATATCTGTCTGCCCAGGTTGCATGTACCTTCGGATTCTAATGTTTATTGTGCAAAAAGAAAGTGATATTCGCACACATGTATTGTACCTAGACTATATTGTAACACATGTAAAATGTATGGTATTGCCTGTCGTCGGGGGGAGGGAATAGAGGGAGGGGGGGTAAATTGGAAAAATGAATACAAGGGATAATATTATAAAATATATATATATATATATATATATATATATAATAAAAAAAAAAGTTAAAAAAAAATAGAAAATTTTGATTATATCAAGTTGAAAATCATTTGTACAAACAAAACTAATGTAAACAAGATTAGAAGGGAAACAATAAGTTGGGAAAACATTTTTATAGTTAAAAGTTCTGATTAAGGCCTCATTTCCAAAATATATAGAGAATTGACTCTAATTTATAAGAGATCCAGCCATTCTCCAATTGATAAATAGTCAAAGGATATGAACAGACAATTTTCAGGTGGTAAAATTGAAACTATTTCTACTCACATGAAAAGGTATTCCAAATCACTATTGATTAGAGAAATGCAAATTAATACAACTCTGAAATACCACTATACACCTGTCAGATTGGCTAAGATGACAGGAAAAGATAATGATGAATGTTGTATGGGATGTAGGAAAACTGGGATACTGATGCACTGTTGGTAGAGTTGTGAATGGATCCAACCATTCTGGAGAGCAATTTGGAACTATGATCAAAAAGTTATCAAACTGTGCATACACCAGCAGTATTACTACTGGGCTTATATCCCCAAAGATATATTAAAGAAGGGAAAGGTCTCTGTATGTGCAAAAATGTTTGTGACAGCCCTTTTTGTAGTGGCTAGAAACTGGAAATTGAATGGATGCCCATCAACTGGAGAATGGCTTGGGAAATTGTGGTATATGAATGTTATGAAATATTATTGTTTTTTAAGAAATGACCTGCAGAGTGAATACAGAGAGGCTTGGAGAGACTTACATGAATTGATACTAGGTGAAATGAGCAGAACTAGGAGATCATTATACACTTCAACAACAATGCTATATGAGTATTAGTTCTGAAGGAAGTGGGTGTCTTTGGAAAGGAGAAGATCCAGTTCAGTTCAATTGAGCAGAGGTGAACAGAACCAGCTACACCCAGAGAAAGAACATTGGAAATGAATGTGGACTGCTTGCATTTTTGTTTTTCTTCCCAGGTTATTTTTACCTTTCTAAATCTGATTTTTCTTGTGCGACAAGAGAAGTGAATAACTATGCACACTATACACACTATGTATATGTTTAACATGTATGGGACTGCCTGACATCTAGGGAAGGGGATGAAGGGAAGGAAGGGAAA
This sequence comes from Sminthopsis crassicaudata, assembly GCF_048593235.1. Classification (NCBI taxonomy): domain Eukaryota; kingdom Metazoa; phylum Chordata; class Mammalia; order Dasyuromorphia; family Dasyuridae; genus Sminthopsis; species Sminthopsis crassicaudata. The sequence continues at coordinate 342,553,525 of NC_133617.1, read as the reverse complement.
AGTTGAAACAGAAGTGATTGCAGAGGACAATGTTGAAAAATTACCCATGCATATGTTCTGTCAATGAAAAAGATATAATAAAAAATAACAAAACATTTTTTCAATCAATGTACATTCTAACAGGATATAACATGCTCAATGATGAATAAACAAAGATTATATTCAAAATAAATACATGGGATTGGAAGAGTTGTTATTATTAGACACTAACAATTGGGAGAATTAGGAAAATTCTCTATAAAGAAATGATATTTCCAGTAGTTAAGATTTCTGAGATGACAAAGTGAAAATTGGAGAATATCAGATGTGGAAGATATTAGTGCAAAGTCAAAGAACTGAGATATGGAATATCATATACAAAGAAAGTCAATCATAATTTATTAATCTTCTATGTGCCAGGCACTCTGTGCTGAGCAAATAAATTACAGAGTAGATTGTATTTGGATACTAATGTGTAATAGGTTTGGAATGATAGGTTTAAGTCACATTATAAAAGGGCTTTAAAATGCTAAATAGTAGAATTTCTACTTTGTCTTAAAGGAAATTAGGAGCCCCTGAAATTTCTTAAGCAGAGGAGTAGTCAGAACTACACTTTTGAAATATCAAATAGGCAATTATGGGGATAATCAATTAGAAAGAATAGAGCCTTAAAACAGACTTATTATGTTACTATTGTAATAGTCCAAATGAGAAATGAAGAAGGCTTGGATTCAGGTGATAGTCACAGAATCAAAAAAATCATAGAATGTGAGTTAGAAAGGATCTTAGTGGAAATCTAGTCTAATCCATACAGGAATTAATTCTCTATATCTGACAACGGGCCATAGAAACTCTGTGTGAAGACCTCTAATTTGCCATCTCTTGAGGAAATCCATTTCATTTTGGAGCAGTCTGAATTATTTGGAATACATTCCTCACCAAACCCCTAAATTTGTCTTTTTTCACATTTTGTTCTTAGTATTGTCATCCTGGGTCAAGGAGAACAAATCTAAATGCTTCCTTTCTAAAACAACTGTTCAAATACTTAAAAGAAAGCTATTTCTCACCCCTCACACATTCCCAAATCTTATTTTGTCCAAGCAATAAACATCCATTAAATAATCTTCTTACTTCATAGACTCAAGGCCTTTCACCGTTCTGGTTTCCCATCATTTTAAACTGTGTAACTTATTAATGGTCTTCTTAAACTGTCTAAAAATGAATCCAAATTGCAGATTTGGTATGATGAGAGTAGAAAACTGTGGAACTATCATCTTTCTATTCAACTCTTTGTTATAACTCATTAATTTTTCAGTTTTGTCCTCATTTAGGATTTTCTTGGTGGAGATATTAGAGTGGTCTGCCACTTACTTCCGTAACTCATTTTACAGATAAAGAAATTGAGGCACACAGAGTTAAGTGACTTAACGGAGAGTCAAACAGCTAATAAGTGTTTGAGGCTATATTAAATTTAGGGAGATGAGTCTTCAGGTCCATCATTAGCTACTGGCTATCCAAATTCACCTTTCTATTGACCTTTCTGTCTCAAGAAATATATATTTCTTACCTCTTTTAATTCAGGCAAAGATAAGTTTATTTAATTAATTAATTTATTTATTTATTTTTATATTCCACATCATACAGTAGACATATTGAGCTTGCAGTAATGTACAACTCCCAGATCTTTCTGGACAACTGCTGACTATTCCTGAGTCATTCCTCACAGTGAAATGTATGTTTTTTTGTAGCTAAATTTAAGACTTTATATTTATCTTCCTTGAATTTTGTGTTATTAGAGTCACCCCAAAGCTCTAACCTGAAAAGTTAATAATTTTGGAATTTGACTCAATCTTCCAGTGTATTAGCTATTTTCCCAGTTTTGTGACATCCACAAATATAATATGTTAGCTATTCCTTTATCAAAATCACTGATAATTGGAACACAAGGTTTTGCAAGTGTGAATGTTGAAAATTATTTTGGCATGTATTTTGAAGATAAAAAGCTATTATTACAATTAAGAAAAAACAAACAAACAAAAAAAAAACTTGATAAAACTGTTAAAGAGCACAAAGTCAAATAAAAGCCCCTTGAGTATTCTAAATAAACTTCCTGCCATGTTGACTTTGCATCATTAACAAATTTTGTATAGTTCCAATCATCCAACCAATTCCAAATCTTTTTGCCTAGATTTTGGCTTAATCCCCCTCTTTCCATTTTGTCCACAAAAATAATGATATACTTTGTCAAAATTTTGTTAAATAATTTATATCTATAGCTTTCTTTTTCTCTACTAGTTCACTAATTTTCTTCAAAATGGAAATGAAGTTAACATGGCATAACCTGATATTAACAAAACCATGTGGGCTTCTTATAATCATTTTACTTTCTAGATTTTTGGAAGTCATCTGTAACATTTCAGTCTAGAATTTTCACATCAATTGTGGTGATGCTCAGTGTTCTGTATTTTACATACTGTAATCCATTTTTTTAAATGAAAAAAAATACCCATCTTTAATCCTACTTAATGTCTCCTATATCACAATCTTTTAAATATCAGTGGTAGTGGGTCATTAATCATATCTAGCAGCATTTTTATTGCCTAAGAATAAAATTAATTTGAGGCAGGTAACTTGAATTGATAAAAGGCAGCTAGGTGCTCTTGTGCCATGTTCTTACTTATTTTGGTTATTACCTTCTATTGGTCATTTTTCCTATATCATCTCCAGAGGAAATATCTTTCACTTTGGCAGAGAAAACAAAAAAAATAAATAAAATAAAATAGTATTGTTTTCTTTCTGTGATCAATTTGAAAAAAAAAATTGCATCATCCCATGCAATCTAATTAAAGGTGCTATTCCTTTTATATCTGCTCTCAATAATGCTTTTAAAAGTTTTCCTTTTTGTTTTCTCTGGCAACAGAAAAGAAGTATATATAGAACAGAATAAATATAAGAAAGCTAAGGAGGTAGAATCAATAAGATTTGACAACTATCTAACTTAAAGGGGGAATAAATGAGAATGTAGTAATGTCCAGTTTCCATATATGGTTGAATAGAAAAATGATGTTACAATCCACAGAAATAGAAAAATTAAGAAATGTTTTTTTTTTCCTTTTTTTTTTTTTTTTTTTGCGGGGGGGGGGGGAGGATAAGTTTTGTTTTGGACATGTTGAGTTTGAGATGCCTAAATGATATTTGGAAAGAGAAGTAAAACAGACAGAGATGTAGAATTTGAAGTTAGGAGAGAGTTGAATGCTGAATATGCAAATCTGGAGATTCTATGCAGAAAGATAATAATTGAGTCTATGGGAAATACTTATGGAAACCTCCTAATGGGATCCCCTTAAATAAAGTAAAGAGAACCTAAATACATATATAGAAGGGCAACAGAACTGATATAGACAACTTTTTAAAAATAGATCTGCATAAAAAAGAAAAAAGAATCCATTTGTTCAAGAATATTTGTAGCAGCACTTTTTATAATGGTGAAGAACATGAAACTGAGTGTGTAAGTCCATCAGCTGGTGAATTATTGAATGTTATGTTTTTGTATGTTATGGAATATTATTTTTCCAACTCAAATTTCAGAACATTGTTATTCTCTATCATAGCTTCTCTTTCCTTTCCCCATTTTTCTTCAAACTCTCTTAACTTTTTAACAGCCTTTTCTAGGAGAGAGTTATGTGATGGGGGCAGGTATCGTTCCCCTTTAGGCTGTTATCTGCTGACTCTCTGCTGTTAACTTCCTCAGGTTGGAAACCTGCTCTTTCTCTGTGTAGAAGAAATCAATGGTTCTTCTTGGCTTTTTACTCATATTTTAAAAATCTTTTGGGGTCTGCCCTTGGGGTAAGAAGTTTATTTATTTATTTCTTTACCAGATTCCTCCCAGACCAGATGGATGCAGTGGCTCCTGTGCCTGAGCTAAGAGATAGCTCTGGGAGAGAGTTCCCATCCCCCTCCCTGGAAGTACCTCAGAGGTGATTAGTACGGTTGTGGCTGCGCTGTTTGGGTTGCCCAGTGAAAGACCCCGCTGTGTGTCCTAGAGACTTCCCTGAGGTTTAAGACTGAACAGTAAAGGTGACACAAAGCCCAGCCAATGTGTCCCATGGGGTGTGGATATCAGCAGCTGATGTGAAAGGCCCCTGGGCTCAAACTGGAAGTGTCTGCCCAGAAACCACAGTCCCTATTTCAAAGGTTCTGCATCTCTGGGACTTCTGTAGCTGAGTTCTACAGCCTCCAGCCAAGCCAGGCACTATGTGAATTATATGTTGCCTTGGGCCGTGTCCCTGCTTTTCAAGCTCTTAACTACCCCCAGGTGAAGCCCCGGACAGCTAGGACACTTCCAGATTGGGGTGGTTCTAGTATCTGGCTTTATATTTTAAAGTGGCTTGATTTCTCTTTTGAGCTGCTGTTTTATAAGCAGAGGAGAGCTATCATCCTGTGCCAGATTCCTCTATCTCAGTGGCTTCTCTGATCCCAGTGTTCTCCCCAGCTCAAGCAGCACAGTGTGCTAGCACCTCACCCTGTCTGTGCTGGCCTTTTTTTTTCCTCCCCTGGGAACAGACCTTTTCTGTTGAAAGTCCAGATTCTCTTCAGCTGGTAAATCGTGCTTCCAGTCCTTGTGGTTTCTATCAGTCCAGCATTATTTTTGAGGCTGATTTAACTAATTGGTATTGAGGGAAGAAGGGAGCTCACAAAATCGAGTGTATCTTCTCCGCCATCTTAGCTCCACCCCCCGGAATATTATTTTTCTATAAGAAACTATCAGCAGGATGATTTCAGAAAGACCTGAAGAGACTTACATGAATTGTTGCTAAGTGAACCAAGGGCATATTGTACACATCAACAACACACATGTGATGATCAACTCTGATGAATATGTCCTTTTTCAACATGAGGTTATTCAAGCCAATTCTTATGAGGGAGAGAGCCATCTGCCTCCAGAAAGAGGACTATGGGGACAGAATGTGGGTCACAACATAGTATTTTTCATCCTTTTTTCTTCTTTGCTTGCATTTTTTCTTTCTCATTTTTCCCCTTTTTTATTTAATTTTTCTTGTGAAGCATGATAAATGTAGAAATATGTATAAAACACATGTCTAACATATATTCTATTACCTGCTGTCTAAGAGGAAGTGAGGGAAAGTGAGGAGAAAAATTTGAAATGCAAGGTTTTTCAAGGATTAATATTGAAAACTATCTTTGCATGTATTTTGAAAATTAAAAAAAACTATTATCAAAAAAGAATTAAAATATTGTATAAGTGAAAAAAAAAAGATATCTGGTAATAACCCATCTCTTTTCAAAGCCCTTTGACTGTTGTTAACTAGCTACAGAATTCACATCATTTGCCTGACATCCATGTTACTCTACAGTTGGGCATCACCCTACCTTTCTAGATTTATCCTATTCATGGTTCTCTCTTCCATGTTCTATATCTGGCCAATCCAGATTACTTATTGATCTCATGGTAAACCTTCTATTTCTTGCTTTAATATCTTTAGTGATGCAATTTCCTTCTCTTGTAATGCCTTCTTCCTTCCTTTCTTCCTCTTTAATCTCTCTCTTTGAGAGCCTAACTTGAATGCTACCTTCTTTAGGAAGTTATCTCTCATTCAAAGTTATTAAAAACCTCTACATGAGCCTCAGAGAGTACTTTTTAAAGTCTTTTTTATATACTTAACATGTCCCTTAATATTTATTTGTGTATGTGTCATGCATACTTACTAGATTATAAGGTCCCACAAGAGGAGATGGAATGTCTTAGAAGGAATATACACCTCATTTTGGGTCCTTAAATAATTCTCAGTTTACAGAATACTAAATATTTGCTGGATTAAATTAGATTTAAGCAGGAACATAATCTACAAACCTGTATTAAAAGACAGAACTCTATAAAATAATGTTTTGATAGTATGCATATATGAAAGTGCATATATGAAAAAGGTTTATAAAAAATTTAAAACAAAAATCTTCCTATGCTAGTTGTACTTTCATACTCATCAATTGTAAGTGAATTTCTCTTACATATTACTTATTGAATCTTCTGGCATGCTACCTGTAAGTAAAGTTAGAAGCCTGAAAGAGGATTGTAATGGGTGGAGGCCATTAGCTTTTTAACTTGACATCACTTTACAGCTATTCAGCCACTGAGCTCCCAAGTCCACATACTTTTAAAACTGGGTGTGTGATTGATATTTTAAAACATTAAGCTTTTGGGTGAAAATATGTGTAAATTTAGTGATATAGTTTTTAAATATACCTTGAGTTTGTGACAGTTACTGGAGGGAACCCCTTCCCCCTGAAATAATACCAATGAAAGAGGGACATATTTCTTCAGAGGTTGTAGATTTGCAAAACATTTGTTTTCATAATTCTTAGAACTATGTTGAAGAGATATCATTGCCCTTATTTTAAAATCAAGATAACTGAATCCCAGGAAGGATATAAGCATTTATATAGTGACTAATGTGTGGCAAGCATTGTGCTAACAGCTTTTACAAATATTATCTCATTTGATCTCAAAATATTTTGTGACATAGGAAATGTTATTATGCTATTTTTATAACTGAAGAAACTGAGGCAAACTGGTCATATTACTTGTTTAGTGGCACACAGCAAATAAATATCTTAAGCTAGATTAAAACTCAGATCTTATAACTTCAGTCACAGTATTCTATTCACTACACCTCTATTTCTACAAAATGTAAAGTGCAGAAATTTTTCTATTATTTTTTTTACAGTGACAAAGAACTAGAAACTGATGTAGTGCCTATCAATTGGAGAATAGCAGAAAGCAGGTTATTGTATGAATGTGATAGAATACTATTTTGTGATAAGAAATTATAAAGGAAATAGTTTCAAAGAACCATGGAAATACTTTTTATGAGATGATTCAGAGTAAAATGAGCAGATCCAAAAGAATAATTACAATACCAGTTGTAAAGGCAAACAATACTAAAAGATGAAAAAACTCTGATCAACACAATGATCAACCTAAATTTCCATTGAATTAATGATGAAATATGTATTCCACCTCCTAATAGACAAATGATCACATCAAACTGTGGATTAGCTATTAGTATAGGAATTTGTTATGCAAGGACTTTGTTATTCTTTCCTTTTCAATGGTGGGAGAGAAAATAGGAAAGACAAAATATGAATTCTGGTTAATTGGAAAATAAAATTTAATTTTAAAAATCTTTGGAAAATGGAATAATAATAATATTGCATCAAATTTTTGTGAGCATGATGCCAAAATGTTAAATTAACTAAAATGAATGACTGCAGCAAAAAGAGAGAACATTGAAAATTGAAAGTATTTTTTAATAGTCAATAGTTTGTTCACCTTAGTTTTTTTTTTTATTTTATTTTTGTATCCTCCGCACTACCTAGCCCATGGAATTGTATACAATAGCAACTTAATAAATATTTGTTGAATAATATTTACATACAAAGGCATAGTACATTACAACTTAAAAGTCGGATCTTTGTCATCTGTGTACAGATAATTGCCCAAAAATGCATTTTGGAAAGTGTTAAGAGCTATGCTATTTTTGCTATTATTGTCTCATTATTATCTAGGGTTTTTTTTTTTCAGATGTGGAAACTTATTCTTAGAGAGGTGAGATGACTTGTTTAAGATCAAACAATTTGCCATCTTTAGATAAATGATTCGAAACCAGCTTTTCTTAGTACAATTGCAAGTCTTTTAAGAGTGGCAGAGTGCCAATCAGCAAAATTAGATGAAGCTAAAATGTAGCTTAAGAAGTGTCAAGTTTTTCCAAATGTCTTTTATTAAAGCTCCTAGGAGTAATCAGCCTAGTAATTTTTCTGTCAATATAACTTTTGGTGATTTCGCACAACATATATTCTGATTGAACTTAGATCAACCAAAACTATTATTAGTCTATAAAACATATTTGATGTCAATATTTCAGGCTGATATGATAAATTTGTATATTTAGCTATGAATGAAAGTATAGATTTAAATAAAACCTCAAATCTTCCTTGTAATTTTCAATAAGATGGTTGGCTGGTGGGTTGTGGTCCATTCTCAAAAGGGACCAAAATGACATCACTATGTCAAAGTCAAGTTACTGTGTGTCCTACTATGGCACTTCCTAGCTGTGTGACCCTGGGCAAGTCACAACCCCAATTGCCTCAGGAAGAAAAAAAAAATCATTATAAAAAGCAAGAAAGCAAGCACATAGCCATGTTCCACTCTACTGTTGTCTGGAAAGTGTGTTTGCATTGTCCATTATACAGAACTCAGGTAAGCATGTTGGTTTGTAATTGACGTACAATACTGGCAAATTTCACTGGGCAACCACATTTTGATATAATTTCTGTAAACCCTCATGACTGACAGTATAGAAGCCTTGGTCAGATCTACAAACATTGTATATACAGATCTCTCTTCTGCTCCTGGCATTTCTCCTGGAGTTTTTGGTCAGCAAACACCTTTTCAATCATTCCTTGACCCTTTTTGAAGTCTCAGTAGTCCTCTGATAGATGATCATCTTCCAGGTGAAGGGCCAGCCTATTAATTAGAACTCTGACAAGAATCTTGCCAGCAATGACTAAGAACAATCACCCTGGGATTGTCACAGGAAAATCTATCCCCTTTACCTTTATAGAGACAGACAATGATGTCATTCTTGAACTAACTCCTGATGAATAACCTCTTTTGCCATATAATTTGGAAAATTTCAGTCAGCTTTTATATGAGAAATGGATTCCCCACCCCTTCCCACCACACACACATTATAAATTTCATCTGGAATAGAAGCAGCAACAAATGTTTTGCTACATGAAAGGCACCTAATGCTATTTCAAAACCTTTTCTTCAGTTAGAATTTCAGGAAGGAAGGGATTGACTTCAATCAGAGGTAAATGGCCAATGGCAATGAGCATTGATTTATGACAATCTATTGAAAACAGTATGAAACTAATCAGCCCATCTCTCTATGATAAAGTTCTTATCACTAATCAATGTGACTCCATAAACACTGAGTAATTGAGATGCATCAGAGATATTTTGCCCATAAATAGCCTTCAGGGAATCACAATATCTCTTTAGATTATTACTGGAAGCATAAAATTGAATTTCATGGCCATTCCTATTAAACCAAGGATTCTGCATTTCTCTAGCCTTGAAGTATACTTTGCTTTTCATAGAATTAAATGCTTCCTTCTTTGAGATAGATGAATTATACTGCTGGAAAATCTTATGGAGTTCTTATTTTTCATTTAGTAGCTTCTGAATTTTCTCATCATTCTTATCAAATTAGTTTTGATATTTGCAAGTGTTCTGACCCAAATGAGCAAATGTAGTGCTGTACACCAAATCTCTGAAAACTGCCCACTCCTCTGTTGCAAACTTTGTATTAGTTCAACTTTCCTTCCAAGTTAGCAACAAACTGTTCCTGAAGAGAAAGACTTTCTAATCTGTTGACATTAATTCTTCTGGTCATCATTTTGCTTTGAGGCCAACACTTTTGTTGGATGTGCATATTTTTCATCTTGGAGAGGATGTCTATGATTAGTGCACTATTCTGTGCCACATGTTGTTGTCTTTGTAAATCTCACATCCTTTTTGTCTCTTCCCCTTACAATAATATAGTCTTTTAAATGCCAATGTTTCCTGAGAGGGACCATACACAAAGTTGTATTGTCTTTGTGAAAGCAGAAGACAGTTTTGGTGAAAATAATGTCATAAAATTCACAAGTCTTTAGTAGAAAGTGGCCATTACTATTGCTGTTTTTAAGTCCATTTCATGCAAGGACTATCTGCCATGTCAGTAGTTGGAGCATATTCTAGCAATAAATCACAAGCTCATATTCTTTTGGCACATTGATGATATCAGTCTCCAGGTCTTCATGAATTTTTTCTTTGGCCTCATCTGGATTTATCATGATGAATGCATAGGCCCTGATGATAGTAGCATGGCATTTTTCTGCAAGTGGCAATTGCACTGTTAGGAGTCTGTTCATTCCTTTTGGTAGGCATACAATCTTGTTGACTAGTTTAGTCTTGATTGCAAAACTTACCCCAGCTTCACAGCACTACCCTTCACTGTGGTCACTCCAAAAAAAAAAAAAATAAAAACACATATCTAGCTTTGATTTCAATAATCTACATGTATTTGCCAATCTTGTTTCACACAGGGCTGTTATTTGGGACGTGATATTTACTAAACTTTCTTGTAGCAAGATCTGTTTATCCTTTGGTCTCTCAGATTTTGTATCATTTGTAAGTGTGTGCAAATTCCATGTGTCAATGGTGAGTGGAATTATCTTTGCAGTTTTTATACATTTTTGCATGGGTGTTTTGACCATAGGTGGGATCCCCACCTGCCATAGCATTCAGGCCAGAGTTGGGTAAGAAGACAATTTTAGAGTACATTTTCTAGTCTCTTCCTCACATCAGGATATAAGTAGTGTGATCCTTAAAAGGCTCCTTTAATGCTCAGGGAATTGCTGAATCCCACTGCTGCTTCAAATGAGAAGATGATCCTTTGATCTGGACTGCATGGGTACAACTTTCAGTGTAGCCACAACTGCTTCTTTATCACTTTCCAGTTGCCACAGGTCATTCTGTTGCCATAGATATAAATGGTCAAATCCTGTGGGGAATGTCTGTTAATTGACCTGTAAATTGGATTTAAGTGATGCAGTCTTGCACAAACTTTTTAACTTCACTTTTTCTTCCAGAGACATTACCATTCAGTGGCAGGACAGATTCAAGACAACTGGTGATGGCTTGAGAAGCAGAGGATGACCTTGATATCTTTGACATCTAACCAAGCTTTAACCATTCCACAATGATTGCTTCATGGCCTCATGGCTGCAATGCTGTTGGGAAAAAAAAAATTATTCTCATTGACCTATTCAATCAGGAGACATTTTCACATACTTGGAATAGACACCCTCAACTCACCGACAATTTGGAGCCCCTTTAGTTACCCTTAACCTACTTTAGCCTGTCTGCTGAAATTATTGACCATAGTGGTGGGGCTACTGCACATTATCTAGCTTCTTGGAGCCCAGGAGAGAGTTAAGTTGATTGAGTGGTCATCTAAAGTCCTGTGGCAACAGGCAAGTTTAGCAGCAAACAGTCACAACACTGTGCACAGGCATCCCAGGTCATGGGGTCATTTTCTTACTGGAAGCATTAGCAGGATTCAGCAGTCCCCTGGGTATTAGAAAGCCTTTTAAGGATCCCATTGTTCACCTTCTGATGTGAAGAAGGGAGTAGAAAAGGGGCCTTAAAAACCTTCTGCTTACCTAATTTTGACCTGAATATCATGACAGGTGAGGATCCCATCCAATGGTTAAATTTGAAAAGCAGCTATGTCAAGGTACTAATAGTGCTTTTCTTGACAAGATAATATAATAATAGTTACCTTTTATAAAAAAATTAGTAAATTATAAAACTTTAAAAATAAAACTAAGAAAAGACCTCATAATTTAACAGATATGCTTGGGGAGATTATTTGAAATTTTAATAGGAAAGAAAGTTGTATTTATATTTTATACCAAATCCCCAAATGAATTCAAACTATATAACAGACAAAGATAAAGGGGAGATGGAAAACCTATAGAAAAGATGGAAGAAATAAAACAAAATACTTATACTGATTTTGAAGTGAAGAAAATTTATTTTTGGTTCATTTGTTTTTTTAGTTCAAAAAATAGAAATTTAGGAGAGAAAATAGAGATACTTAATTTTGTTAAAATAAAAAAATGGATATAAAAATTTGGAAAATATATAACCAATATGACAGATTAAAACTTTATATTAAATAAAATTAATGGTTGTTCTAGAAGAAAAGATATGAAACAACATGCTATTACTACTACTATTTTGTAAGTAACATTTAGCTGAAACTTGGTATTTTAGAATAGGAAATATATTTTTAAAATACCTATCATGAAAAAAAAATGATCAATTCAATTCAATTCAATTAATGAATCAACAAACATTTCTCAAGTACTTACTATTTCCAAGTAGTTTGCTAAACAATGAGGAAATCATAAAAAAAAAAAAAAGGTATGACTCCAAACTACCTTCCATTCTAGTGGGAAATCTATATATAAATCAACATGCACAAAATAAATATTGAGTTTTATAGAATAAAGCAGTAACAATTGTCATGACTAGATCTAAAGCCTACTGTGGGAGATGAAATTTTAAATATTCTTAAAGAAAACCAGGGATTCTGAAGTGAGTGCAAAGTCAAGGAAATAGGAGATTGTGTTTCATGGGTAAGAATCAGTAAGAAGTCCCTAATGTCTGTACATAAAGTTCATGGAAGATAAGAAATATTGTAGAATACCAGGAAAAAAAAACAGTTAATAAAGAGATTCAAATGTAGATGCCTGAAACTCTGAAAAGGTATGCTTGAATCAGACAGCAGAGCACTTAAAGCTAATTATTCGATGTGAGATAGCTCTATAAGCATATACTTAGATGATATAGTAATGTGATGGCTCTCCTCATGATTGGTGCTTGCTGAATGTTTGGTGATGAGGTAATCATAGGCAAGGATGGGAGGGCTAACAGAAAGAGGTCAGGGTCACTTAGCTGCAGGACAATGAGGAGAGAGGCTGGAGATTCTAGACTACAGAATCTAGAATAGATCTTTGGCAACTGAGGAGCAGCTTGCCTGCCATCCTCACTTATCCTCCTAAACACCAAGACTTTGATTGATCTTGACTATGATTGATTCTAAGGCCCTCCAGGGAGCTAGTCCAATATTACTTTTGGTGCCCAACATGGACTAAGGGACTGAAAAAAGCAATTTCAGTGAAGAAGTCCCTGTGACCAGGAAATAAGGTGAGTATTAAAATAGACAAGCAGGAAACTTTGTTAAGGGCTGAAATGGGGTGGATACTAGGAAAAGACCCTCCCCCACCCCCACCTCCATCTGGAGGGAGCTCTATAGAAAGCATACTTAGATTAATTAAGAGGCAAGATTTGCTTGTAACTTGGGAACAGATTGGTGAACTCTTAGAAACATTAGAATGCACGTCCCCTTGGTTCTCCAAGGAAGAAGAAATAGAGGCAGATAATTGGAAACTAGTAGGAGAGCAATTAAGCAAATAAGTGAATAAGGCAGGATCCCTTTTGGCAATGGACTTTCAGAAAGACTCATCAATGCTTTCAATGTGGTAAAGTAGGGCATTTGAAAGCTCAATGTTAGCATAGAGATTGAGTGAGAAGACAGGGTGAGAGAACAATGATAATGGTCCTGATTTAATTTGTGAGGAAACATTATATATAAACAACTAATAAAATTGGCCTTAAAAATTCTCACAAGTCCTAAGAAAAAGAAGAATTTTAAGGAGAACACCCAGACAAGGAAGCCTGAGGAGATAGAGGAAGAGAAGGGGGATGGTACTGAAAAAAAAAATAACCAAAAGGCAGGGGGAATTGAGTGAACTTAAAGGGTGTAGTGATTCTCACTCTCACAGCTCAGCTTCACCTCCACCTATACCCTAGCAGGCACTTAACCCTCCCCCATCAACTTCATATTCCTGGGTGGAGGGAGGAGGAGGACAGGGAAGGGCAGTAATATCAACAGACCTTCCACACAACCACCCCTTCCTCAATTATTCAGTTGCAAAAGGAACTACTTAAAGCCAAAGAGGAAGGGCAGAATACAGTTGATTTTAGAATAGAAACTTATCCTGTGATTGAACAGTTTAACTCTTCAGATCAAGAAAGCAGAAGATATACTCCTTTTAATCTAGAAATTATCAAAGATCTAAAAAAGGCTTGAACTTTTTATGGGTCTACATCATCTCATGTTAAGATGGTATTAGAGAATTTGACTTATGAAATTGTAACCCCTAGTGATTGGAAACCTATATCAAGGACATGTTTAGAACACTTGTTGTGGCTTTCTGAATATAGTGAACTCTGTAGGCTACAAGCCTAACAAAATAGGCAAACCAGAGTTAATATAACATTCACCTATGACCAAATAACAGGTGTAGATCCTTATGCATACACTTCAGCACAGATTAATTACCCCATAGCAGCATATGAGCAAATTGCTTCTGCTATTATCAAAGCATGGGGCACCCTCCCAGGAAGGCAAGCTAGAGGGAAAGCCTTCACAGAAAAAGAGCTAGGTCCGAATGAATCCTTTGCTGATTTTGTAAGATGTCTGCAGACAACTGTCATATGAACTATTGGTGAAAATTCAGCAACAGAAATTATAAGACAAGTTGCTAAAAATGCTAATGAGATTTGTAGAAGAATTATATTAGGACTACACAAAGATGCTCCTTTATAGGAGATCATAAGATACTGTGCCACAGTGGGCACAAATACCTTTTATACCCAGGCTATGATGCAGACTTCCAAGAACCAAACATGGGAAAACAGGGTCCTTTTTAGCAAGGATTTTCCAGAGAGACTCCCCAATGCTTTCAGTGTGATAAAGTAGGGCATTTAAAAGCTCAATGTTGGCATAGAGATAGAATGAGAAAACAGGGTGAGAGAACAAGACCCAAAACCCCATGTCCAAAATGCAACAGAGGCTTTCATTGGATATCAGAATGTAGATTGATTCAGGGAAATGGGATGGAGGGCCCAGCCCCAGAGCCCAAAGCAAAAAGCACTTGGAACATGATGGCAGCTGATGCTACACCCAGAGAATCTTTAGAAATTCAGTACTTAGACATGACCAATCAGCAAGAAACAATATGATGGGAGAAAGGGATTATACAATTAATCAGCCAGGAAGCAACCTGATGGGAGAAATGGACTACAGTTGGGGAGAATAAAATTGTATGCAGCTGGGAATACTGAGATACTGCCTGGAGAGGTGAAATCTGTTCCTCTCCAGCCTATGGATCCCTTGTCTCCCCAAGCCAGTAGGCTTGACAATTTCATCTCCTGAGAGTACTTACATAAGAGTGTTCATCCATACATTGATATGGGAAACTAGGCAATGTGTAGATAATATCCCGTTTACTAATATAGGTAGACAACGTGTGACTTAACCACCAAGAAAAGTAGTAGCATCAGGTTTACTGACACAGATTCCTAATAAGCAATCTGGTGATAGTTGCCCAGATTCTGACTCCAAGAAGCAGAATTCAGGAATATTCTGTACTGCAGCTATTATAGTTGACCAACCTATGCTCACTATTTATATAAATGGCATACCATTAAAAAGGTTAGTAGATACAGATGCAGATCATACAGTTATAGGTGGCAACTGGTCCAGTCACTGGCCAAAGATTAAGGCATATATCCATAAGTATGGCAAAGAAGATCAATAGTAGCTGAAGTTAGTGCTACTCCTTTGAGATGGACATTTGAAGGTGAAACAGGAATTTTTACTCCTTTTATCATTGAAAAAATCCCCATCAATCTGTGGGGAAGAGATGTCTTACAACAGTTAAGATTACAAATGAATACATTGTTTTTTTTTAGGCAAGGATGCTGTGGAAGGCCTGCCAACACGTTCACCTGTTCCTATCCAATGGAAAACTTATACACCAGTGTGGATATATCAGTGCCCCGTAGCTAGTGATAAAATTCAGGCCTTATAAGATATAGTACAGGAGCAACTTGACCAAGACATTTACAATCTTCTCTCAAGTCCTTGGAATTCCCCTGTATTTGTTGTAAGAAAGAAATCTGGGGGGGGGGGGGGGCAGAGCCAAGATGGCGGAGAAGAAACACACGACTCAGTGAACGTCCTCACTCCCTCACAACCAATTAGATAAATTAAGTCTCAGAATTAGCCCAGGACTGATAGATACCACAAGGACTGGAAGCACGACTTACCAGCTGAAGAGAGTCTGGAGTTTCAACAGACAAGGTCAGTCCCCAGGGGAGGAAGAAGAGAGGCCAGCACAGAAGGCTGGGTGCTCGCATGCTGCGCCCATTGTGCTGGGAAGGGCTCTGGGATCAGAGAAGCCACTGAGGTAAAGGAATCTGGCACAGGCTGTTAGCTCTTCTCTGCTAATTATTTAGCAGTTCAGAAGAGAAAGCCAAAATATTTTAAAACTCAGATTAGATTTTCCCCGGACCCTGGAGGTGACTCAGCAGATCTCGGCACCAGGGGGTGTGGCCTCAGCTACCTCCTGAGAATAGTTAAGAGATTGACAAGTGGGTGGATACGGCCCAGGGCAATGCACACTGCCTAGTTTAGCTGGAGGGAGTGGAACTCAGCTCCAGGAAGTCCCAGAGAGGCGGAACCTTTGAACTAGGGACCACGGTTTCTGGCAGACACTTCCAGTTTGAGCACAGGGGCTTTTCACGTCACCTGCTGCAGACATCCACTCCCCACCCGGACACATAGGCTGGGCTTTGTGCTGTCTTTACTATTCAACGCCCTCGAAGCACAGTAGTGCTAATCACCTCTGAGGCACCTCCAGGGAGGGGGTGGGGAACTCTCTCCCAGAGCTCTATCTTAGCTCAGGCGCAGGAGCCGCTGCATCCATCCGGTCTGGGAGGAAGCTGGTAAAGAAGTAAATAAATAATTTCCTACCCCAGGGACAGACCCCAAAAGATTTTTTAAGTATGAGCAAAAAGCCAAGAAAAACCATAGATTCCTTCTATACAGAGAAAGAGCGGGTATCCAACCCCGAGGAAGTTAACAGCAGAGAGTCAGCAGATAACAACCTAAAGGGGAACGATTCCTGCCCCCCATCACATAACTCTCTCCTAGAAGAAACTCTTAAAAAATTAAGGGAGATTGAAGAAAAATGGGGAAAGGAAAGAGAAGTTATGATAGAGAATAACAACGTCCTGAAATTGGAGTTGGAAAAAATAAAGAATTCACAGGAGATGCAGGGAAACAAAATTTATGAATTAGAAAAGGTTAAAAAACACAGGAAAGTAGGATTTCTGAATTGGAAAAGATAAAAAAGTCTCAAGAAAATAGAATTTCTGAATTGGAAAAAGAAAATAATTCTCAAAAAAAAATTAGGGAAATGGAAAAAAACTCAATAGAGCAAAATAATTCATTTAAAAACGAAATTGGGCATTTACAAAAAGAACTAAAAACTGTGAAAGAAGAAAATAACTCCTTAAAAGTCAGGATGGAACAAATAGAAATGAATGATTCACAGAGAACCCAAGAATCAGTCAAACAAAACAAAAAAAATGAGAAGCTGGAGAACAACGTCAAATACTTACTGGGAAAATCTATAGACCTGGAAAATAGATCTAGGAGAGATAATCTGCGGATTATTGGACTTCCAGAAAACTATGACCAAAAAAAGAGCCTAGATTCTATTTTACAGGAAATTATCAAAGAGAACTGTCCAGAGATAATAGAAACAGAAGGGAAAGTAGATGTGGAAAGAATTCATCGAACTCCTTCTGAAATAGACCCTAAAAAAAGAACACCACGGAATATATTGGCTAAGCTGCAGAATTACCACACAAAGGAGAAAATCCTGCAAGCAGCTAGAAAAAAACAATTTAAATACCAAGGTGCCACAATAAGGGTCACCCAAGATCTAGCTGCCTCTACATTAAAAGATAGAAGGGCCTGGAACCTGATATTCCGTAAGGCAAAAGATCAAGGACAGCAAACAAGAATAAACTACCCAGCTAAGTTTAGCATCTTTTTCCATGGAAGAAGATGGTCATTCAATGAAACAGATGAATTCTATATGTTTCTAAGAAAAAAACCAGACTTAAACAAAAAATTTGATCTACATCCACAAGACTGAAGAGAAACAGAAAAAGGTACACAGAACCCTTGAGAACTGTAACTCTGTTGTGGGTATATAAAAAATACTCAAGGATAATTTGATTTTACTGATATAAAAGAAAAAAAGGGGGGTGTAGTAAAGGGAAGGAGGTCGGTTCAGAAAAAGGGGAAGGAATGATAAAAAGAGGGAAACTGCATCCCAGGAAGAGGCATAGAAAATACACCATATCTGAGGGAACTTAGTGAGGGGGAGAATCATTGTGTGAATCTTACTCTCATCAGGAGAGGCTCAAAGAGTAAATAATTAACATATTTGTTTTTCAGAGAATTTTCTCTCACCTCATTAAAAGAGGGGAGAGGAAAAGGGAAAAGGAAAAGGAAAATAAGTGAAGGGACTTGGAGGGAGGGGGGAGGGATCCTAAAAAAAAAAAAAAAAAAGAGGGAGGGTTGCGCGTCACAAGGGGGGTCTGTAAATTAAATATCGGGGAGGGGGATCAGGGGGGTCAAGGGAAAAAAGCATAATCTGGGGATAATACGATGGCAGGAAATACAGAATTAGTAATTTTAACTGTAAATGTAAATGGGATGAACGATCCCATCAAACGGAGACCGATAGCAGATTGGATCAAAAAGCAGAACCCTACAATATGTTGTCTACAGGAAACACACTTAAAGCAGGGAGATACATACAGAATAAAGGTAAAAGGTTGGAACAGAGCCTATTATGCTTCAGATAAAGCCAAAAAAGCAGGGGTAGCTATCCTTATCTCAGATCAAGCAAAAGCAGAAGTAGATCTCGTTAAAAAAGATAAGGAAGGAAACTATATCCTGCTGAAAGGTAGCATAAATAATGAAGCCATATCAATACTAAACATATATGCACCAAGTGGTATAGCATCTAACTTTCTAAAGGAAAAGTTAAGAGAACTGCAAGAAGAAATAGATAGTAAAACTATAATAGTGGGAGATCTCAACCTTGCACTCTCAGATTTAGACAAATCAAACCACAAAACAAACAAGAAAGAAATTAAAAAAGTAAATAGAACATTAGAAAAACTAGGTATGATAGACCTTTGGAGAAAACTGAATGGCAATAGAAAGGAATATACTTTCTTCTCAGCAGTTCATGGATCCTATACAAAAATAGACCATATATTAGGACATAAAGATCTCAAAATTAAATGTAGGAAGGCAGAAATAATAAATGCCTTCTTCTCAGATCACAATGCAATAAAAGCTACATTCAGTAAAAAGTTAGGGGTAAATAGACCAAAAAGTAATTGGAAACTGAATAATCTCATCTTAAAGAATGACTGGGTGAAAGAGCAAATTATAGAAACAATTAACAATTTCACCCAAGATAATGATAATGATGAGACATCATATCAAAATCTTTGGGATGCAGCTAAAGCAGTAATAAGGGGAAATTTTATATCTTTAGAGGCTTATTTGAAGAAAATAGAGAAAGAGAAGATTAACGAATTGGGCTTACAACTTAAAAGGCTAGAAAAAGACCAAATTATAAACCACCAACCAAAAATTAAACTTGAAATACAAAAATTAAAAGGAGAAATCAATAAAATTGAAAGTAAAAAAACTACTGAATTAATAAATAAAACCAAGAGTTGGTTTTATGAAAAAGCCAATAAAATAGATAAACCTTTGGTAAATTTGATCAAAAAAACAGAAAGAGGAAAATCAAATTGATAGTCTTACAAATGAAAAGGGGGATCTTTCCACCAATGAAGAGGAAATTAGAGAAATAATAAGGAGTTACTTTGCCCAACTTTATGCCAATAAATTTGATAACTTAAGTGAAATGGATGACTTTCTCCAAAAATATAGGCTCCCTAGATTAACAGAGGAGGAGATAAATTGCGTAAATAGTCCCATTTCAGAAAAAGAAATAGAACAAGCTATTAATCAACTCCCCAGGAAAAAATCCCCAGGGCCAGATGGATTCACATGTGAATTCTACCAAACATTTAAAGAACAATTAGCCCCAATGTTATATAAATTATTTGAAAAAATAGGGGATGAAGGAGTCCTACCAAACTCCTTTTATGACACAGACATGGTACTGATACCTAAACCAGGTAGATCGAAAACTGAGAAAGAAAATTATAGACCAATCTCCTTAATGAATATTGATGCTAAAATCTTAAATAAGATATTAGCAAAAAGACTTCAGAAAATTATCTCCAAGATAATACACTATGATCAAGTAGGATTTATTCCAGGAATGCAGGGCTGGTTTAATATTAGGAAAACTATTAATATAATTGACCATATTAATAATCAAATTAATAAGAACCATATGATCATCTCAATAGATGCAGAAAAAGCATTTGACAAAATCCAACATCCATTCCTACTAAAAACTCTTGAGAGTATAGGAATAAATGGACTATTCCTTAGAATAATCAGGAGCATATATTTAAGACCTTCAGTAAGCATAATATGCAATAGAAATAAACTGCAACCTTTCCCAGTAAGATCAGGAGTGAAACAAGGTTGCCCACTATCACCATTACTATTCAATATAGTACTAGAAACGCTAGCCTCGGCAATAAGAGCCGAGAAAGAGATTCAAGGAATTAGAGTAGGAAATGAGGAAATTAAACTTTCACTTTTTGCAGATGACATGATGTTATATTTAGAGAACCCCAAAGACTCTGCTAAAAAGCTACTAGAAATAATTCAAAATTTCAGCAAAGTGGCAGGATACAAAATAAATCCACATAAATCCTCGGCATTTTTATATATCACTAACAAAATGCAACAGCAAGAGATACAAAGAGAAATTCCATTCCAAACAAATGTTGAGAGTATAAAATATTTGGGAATCCATCTACCAAAGAAAAGTCAGGAATTATATGAGAAAAATTATAAAACACTTGCCACAAAAATAAAATCAGATTTAAATAATTGGAAAGACATTCAATGCTCTTGGATAGGCCGAGCGAATATAATCAAGATGACAATACTCCCCAAACTAATCTATTTATTTAGTGCTATACCAATCAGACTCCCAAGAAACTATTGTAATGACCTAGAAAAAATAACAACAAAATTCATATGGAAGAATAAAAGGTCGAGAATTGCAAGGGAACTAATGAAAAAATAGTCAGATGAAGGTTGTCTAGATGTACCTGATCTAAAGCTATATTATATAGCAGCAGTCACCAAAACCATTTGGTATTGGCCGGTCCATCAGTGGAACAGATTAGATACAAAGGACAAAAAAGGGTACATCTATAGCACTCTAGTTTTTGACAAACCCAAAGATACCAACATTAGGGATAAAAATTCATTTTTTGGAAAACTGGAAATTAATATGGCAGAAATTAGATATGGATCCACACTTAACACTATACAAGATAAGATCAAAATGGGTCCATGATTTAGGCATAAAGAATGAGGTCATAAATAGATTAGAGGAACAGAGAATAGTCTACCTCTCAGACCTGTGGAGGAGGAAGGAATTTATGACCAGAGGAGAACTAGAGATCATTATTGATCACAAATTAGGAGATTTTGATTACATCAAACTAAAAAGTTTCTGTACAAACAATACTAATGCAAACAAGATTAGAAGGGAAGTAACAAATTTGGAAAAAAATTTTAAAGTTAAAGGTTCTGATAAAGGTCTCATTTCCAAAATATATAGAGAACTGACCCTAATTTATAAGTAATCAAACCATTCTCCAATTGATAAATGGTCAAAGGATATGAACAGGCAATTCTCAGATGTTGAAATTGAAATTATATCCACTCATATGAAAGAGTGTTCCAATCATTACTTATCAGAGAAATGAAATTAAGACAACTCTGAGATACCACTACACACCTGTGAGATTGGCTAAGATGACAGGAACAAATAATGATGAATGTTGGAGGGGATGTGGGAAAACTGGCACACTAATACATTATTGTTGGAGTTGTGAAAGAATCCAGCCATTCTGGAGAGCAATTTGGAACTATTCCCAAAAAGTTGTCAAACTGTGCATACCCTTTGACCCAGCATTGCTGTTATTGGGATTATATCCCAAAGAAATACTAAAGAGTGGAAAGGGACCTGTATGTGCCAAAATGTTTGTGGCAGCTCTTTTCGTAGTGGCTAGAAACTGGAAGATGAATGGATGTCCATCAGTTGGAGAATGGTTGGGTAAATTATAGTATATGGATGTTATGGAATATTATTGCTCTGTAAGAAATGACCAGCAGGAGGAATACAGAGAGTCTTGGAGGGACTTACATCAACTGATGCTGAGTGAAATGAATAGAACCAGAAGATCGCTGTGCACTTCAATGTTGTATGAAATGTATTCTGATGGAAGTGGAAATCTTCAACATAAAGAAGATCCAACTCACTTCCAGTTGATCAATGATGGACAGAAATAACTATATCCAGAGAAGGAACACTGGGAAGCGAATGTAAATTGTTAGCACTACTGTCTATCTACCCAGGTTACTTATACCTTCAGAAGCTAATAATTAATGTGCCACAAGAAAATGGTATTTACACACATATATTGTATCTAGGTTATATTGTAACACATGTAAAATGTATGGGATTGCCTGTCATCAAGGGGAGGGAGTGGTGGGTGGGAGGGGATAATTTGGAAAAATGAATACAAGGTATAATATTATAAAAAAAATTATGCATGCATATATATACTGTCAAAAAATATAAATAAATAAAATTTAATTTAAAAAAAAGGAATCATATTCCTGGAGATTATTTAATTCATGGAAGTTGGTGAATTCTCTAGTGACAGATTATAGAAAGAAAAGAAAAAAAGGATCAGAACAAAATCTGGGAGTACATCTGACTTTGGGAGGAGTGAGATGAAGAAGTCATTATCAAAAGAAGATGGAGAACAAATGGCCAGACAAAATGGGAATAATAGGTAAGCAGTGCTATGAAGGTCCATAAGATAAAGAGCAGTTAGGAAGACAAGATAGTTTCCATTGTTACAGGAATGTCAAGGAGGATGCTGTTTGAGAAGAGACCATGCAGTTTTTTAGTGGAGAATACTACTAACTTTCACAAGAACGTTTTCAATTGAATGGTGAAGTGAGAAGGCATATATAGGGAGTTTAGAAGAAGGAGGAGAAGAAGAAAAGCAGAAAGTTTAGACAGCTTTTCAAAGAGTTGAACTGAGAAGGAGAAATATGATGTAGGGTGTTAGCTCAATGAATTAATAAATGAATTGGTTTAGGGGCATAATATTCAATTTGGCTAATAGATGGCACTCCTATTAAACCATCAACTCTGGATAATCTATGCCTATGTGCAGGCTTTTCCCAATGACTTTGATCTCCTTTCCTTATCATGAAGATGCACTGTAACTAAACAAAAGTTTTCTATTCCTTGCTTCCATCAGTCAGCTCTGTTTTAAACCTGCTTGATCCAGGTGCTATAGATATCTGGAGGTATGATATAGAATATATCCCAAATATAGGAAATTTCTTTTTTTCTATTTTGAAGAAAAATTTCTCATGTTTCAAGTCTTCTTTTCTCATTCATTAATCCTGATTTAAAGCATTTAAGAATTCATGATTAGTGAACTTGTGAATTGTTGAAAGACAATAATGTGTGTGTACTATGATAAATGTGGAAATGTATTTAGAAGAATTCTATATGTTTTATATATATTAGATTGCTTGCTATCTAGGGGAGTGATTGGGGGAGGGAGGACATTTTTGAAATACAAGGTTGTACAAAGGTAAATGTTGAAAATATCTTTGCATATATATTATATATATATTATATATATATATATTTCCCCCTTTTATAAGTTATCTTTATTTATGCAAACATGCATAGATAATTTTCTTTTTTTAAAAAATAGTTTGTATTTACCAGATATATGCATGGGTAATTTTACAACATTTTCCCCCTCCTTCACCCCCCCAGATGGCAGGTTGACCAATACATGTTAAATATGTTAAAGTATAAATTAAATATAATATATGTATACATGTCTAAACAATTGTCTTGCTGTATAAAAAGCATTGGACTTTGAAATAGTGTACAATTAGCCTGTGAAGGAAATCCAAAATGCAGGCAGACAAAAATAGAGGGATTGAGAATTCTATGTAGTGGTTTATAGTAATCTCCCAGAGTTCTTTTGCTGGGTGTATCTGGTTCAGTTCATTACTGCTCTATTGGAACTTATTTGGTTCAACTCATTGTTGAAAATGGCCACATCCATCAGAATTGATCATCATATAGTATTGTTTTTGAAATATATAATGATCTCCTGGTCTTGCTCATTTGGTGGCTCCCTTTTTGGATTTTGTTGCCCATAAATTGTGGGTATTTTGGCTGCTGTTTGTCTCCTTGGTGTCTACTTTGGTAGGTGTCCAAAGAGACACTTTCTCTTCCCATCTATCCTTTTTATTCGAAAGATGTTTTAAAAATAGTATTGTTAGCCATGTGGCAATTGTCACCTGTTTGCGAGACATTTCAGACCAGAAGCTATCACTTTTGTAGTTTAAGTCACATTTTCAGATCCCACTTTCTTGGTCATTTTTCCACCTCTCAAATCCATTTTTCACTTCAGCCTGTTCTCCTGGAGCCTTCCATTTCTTGCCCATTCCTTTTTTTAAGTGATGTTGCCTTCCGGCAGGCATTTGTGCCCATGGTCATCAGGAAGCCTCCAGGCTGACAAGAGTAGAGAAGTTCTTGTGGCTCTGGGAAGATAGCAGAGCTTTTTCCTCTTGTTACTTATGCCCTCACAGCTGCTGGGCCACTTCTCTGTCATCTTTGGGCTACCTCCTGCAAGGGGCCAGCTCAAGAAATCATCTCAGGAAGAGCCTTAAATTTATCTTCTACTTCTAATGATACAGATGCTTCTCTCTCTCTCTTTCACCACTGCAATATTCTTATGCTCTCCAGTGTTCTGACAAAGGTGGCCAGATTCCCTCATCATTATCTGTGATTGGACCATGTATAGGGCCCTATAGGTACCTGAGCCTCAGATAGACCTCAAAAGCCACCCAGACTCTCACAGAAGAGATAAGGAAGGGGTGGTAGGGCTATTGTTTGAGCCTCTGGAAGGCGAGCCTGATAATGGGGCTGAAAGGTTTAAGATCTCTTCAAAAATATACTCCTCTGGCCCAGGGCCATGGGATCATTACCCCTCTCCAAATTTTCCTGACAATCTCTTGGTCCTGTCTCTGCCACTGATTTAGGCCCTCTGACACTCTCCTTTCAGATGAGATAGGGATCTGCATTTAATGAGACTGGCCCTCCATTACCCTCTTTGGGCTATTTCCACTCTTATTTAAGTGAATCTAAATGTGAGAATTGGGAAAATACTCTGGCATTCTTCCTGAGGCTCGACTATCTCCATCTTTGGAAAGAAAATGTCAGAAGGTATGGGTAGGAGAATAGAACTCCAGAGGCCAAACCCTTTTGTTTACAAAAACATAGCTTTCCTTTTTAATTTCTCATGTGCTTCAATCTGCTTGTTAAAGTTAATTTTGATTTTTTTTAATTTCATGAATTAAAATGTAGTCTGCTCCAAAAAAGAAAAAAATCAGGTCTTATTAACTCTAGGCCTATCCACTATATCACCAAGTGTCCCGTTATGCATAGGAGCTGTTAGATATGTGTTTGTTGAATTGAAATTAATAAATACTTCTAACTTATATATTTTTAACTAAAGTTCAGCATCAAATGCTTGCATAAAATTTTAAACAATGATTCAGATTTTTAAAAATTATGTCAACTAATTGTTGGTTTAACAAAGAGGTGGTGGATTGATTTTAGGGACCTAGTAATGACAGATTACTTAAATAGTAATTATATTTGAATTTCATAAGTCATGTTTCATACCAAGATTCCATCTTTATTATTCAATGTTTTCATGTGGAAGTAACAAAGAGGAAAGAAATGAGACATACATTTCTTCCTCACGGCTTGTTCCTTCTCTCAATCAGCTCCTAGCCCTTCTCATTCCTCTCTCCCCCTTTAATCAATGTGTTGCAAAGAATAAGATAAATTTGAGACACAGTTGTGCATTTATTAACTTTGTAACAATGGGCTAATAAACTCAATAGATTTGTTAATTGTTCTTCATTGTAATGGATCATCTTTAGGCTTACAAAGTGCATGTAGTAAGGTGCAAAATAGTGAATTTCTCCACATACTTTTGCTTCTCATTCTTTCTTTCCCCCATATCTTTTGTTTCCAGAGAAAAGTATGAAAAGAATATTTTTATCTAGCTATCACTTTCTGCTTCTATTGAATTCTCTAAGTCTTTTATTCTTTAGCAAGTCTCAGGAAGGCATTTAATAAGTTGATTTGTTCACCACTGGCATTTGAATAAGCAACAGGTAACTGGATTACAAAGCGTTTAGAATTACCACTTTTCTTTGTTTTGAAAGAATCTTCTGAAAATGGCAGTAAAAATCTATTAATGTTTAGAAGAGTAAATGCAACATTTAATGTGATACAAAAACATAAGCACAGGGGCTTTCTTCCCTAGACTGGAGACAAGTACTTGTGCCAACAGCCATTGTAAAAAACATTTACTGATGTTAAGTTTAAACATGTGGTGTGTTTCACACAGCTTTTCAATCTTCTTTGTGGGTTTCTAGAAGGTGAATGACAGGTACAGAATGTGGTTTTAGCTGCCAGAAAAATTGTGGTTCAATTAAGACATTTTCCCTGGGTTCTGGATATCCTGTGAGGTTTATAAATGACCCCAAAAGAAGCTGACACAAGACAAAGCTGCGTTGTACAATT
This sequence comes from Sminthopsis crassicaudata, assembly GCF_048593235.1. Classification (NCBI taxonomy): domain Eukaryota; kingdom Metazoa; phylum Chordata; class Mammalia; order Dasyuromorphia; family Dasyuridae; genus Sminthopsis; species Sminthopsis crassicaudata. The sequence continues at coordinate 342,527,095 of NC_133617.1, read as the reverse complement.
CTGTCTGAGACTGGACAGGTTACAGTAGTCACTTGTATAGGAAAAACAAATTCCAATACTGCTTAGAGAACACCCTGTATTGGGGTGGCCAGATCATTTTTTACTCTCAAAACTCAATTTGGCAATGAGGATAGGACTTTTCCTTCAGGATTAGTTCAGTTCAACAAATGTGATCAAGGTCAACTCTGCCAGGGATTTCTACTTGCCTCATTCTCCCCTCTTTCCCATACATGATTTAAATATATTTTGCAGTTCAATGGAATGAAATTGATTCTTTTGCAATTTAATTTGACAGATTTTCTTAGATGTGTATACGTAAAACATAAGCTATTAATCAAAAGTGAGGAAAAGATGAATTAGAAATAACATCTGCTCTTCTGAAGTTTACAAATCTTGCATTGCCTCTAGTGTCTGAATCCTATAACACATTATTGAACAATGTGATGGTTATTATTGGGATTAAATATTCCCCTCCCCACCTCACCCCCGCCTCCCAGAAAATGGGAGAAAAGTAAAAGTGAGATATGCAATCATGCCCAGTTGCCCAAGCTCATCTTGGGATAGCCAAGTGGCTCAGTAGATTGAATTATCAGTCCTAGAATCAGGAGGACTTGTCATCACACCTAACTTTGGATGGTTGCTGGCTCTGTGAACCTGGGCCAATCACTTACCCCTGTTTGCCTACATTTTTTTCACCTGTAAAATAAGAAAGAGAAGAAAATGGCAAACCACTTCAGTATCTGCTAAGAAAACGCAACACGGGAGCAGCTAGGTGGATAGAGCACCAGTCTTGAAGTCAGGAGGACCTGAGTTCAAATGTGGCCTCAGACATTAACACTTGCTAGCTGTGTGACCCTGGAGAAGTCATTAACCTCAATTGCCTCAGCAAAAAAAAAAAAAAAAAAAAAAAAAAAAAAAGGGGGGGTGGTGGTGACAAAATTCAGGTATAACTGAATGACTGAAACAACAAAGCTGACCTTAGGCTAAATGGTGAAATAGGATATTTTTCTTGGGATCCTGCTTCCACTTTCAACTAATTTCCCTTATTTTGATCCCCATTTGTTTAGAGCCTTTTATAGTAAATACCCAAACATTTATACTTCATCCCTACTAGACCTTTTTAAAAGGTATCCATTCTCACATTCCTTCAGGGCTTTTCCCTGATCTGTACTATTGAGATAAATAGTATCATATATAGAATTACAAAGTCCAAGTGGAAGAAAATTCAGAGGTTATCTACAATAATCTATACCTGTAAAATGATCCTTTCTGTGATTGAATCAATACCTGGTCATCCAGTCTTCACTTGTAGACCTCTAGTAAAGGAGAATGAACTACTTCTAGAATCCATTCTACATTTTGAAAGCTCAAATGATTGTATTTTTTCCTTTGAATCAAGTTTAAATTTACGTATCTAAGAAATATGAATCTTGCTCTTATTTCTCCCTCTGGGACTAAGCAGAGAACATTTATTTCTTCTTCTATATGAAGACAGAGGGTATCTCAAGGAGACATTTCAGTGAAACATAAAGCTTTGCAGAAAATGGAGTTCTTCAAAAATCACATAATCAATGTCAAAGGCAGGTCAATATTTCAAAGTAAGGAATTTCAAATATTTGGAGAAGATTCTTCAAATCATGGTAGACCAAGAAAAGAGGTATTTTTAAATGGGATAGTTATTGGTAATATTTAATATATTTGATATGTAATATATAATATTAATACATAAATATCTATGATTTTTATTTATGTATAGTCCTTTACATGTTGGTGCAAAAGTATAATGTTTTTCTCTAAAATATAATGTTCTCTGGGACCAGGTTTCTTGGGGAGCTTCTGGAGGCAGCTTTCCTTTCAGTTCTGTTTCAATAATCACCTCAAATGGAGCCAGGAATTAAAGTCCAAATACTTTATTGTTTGTGTTTAAGTCTTGATTCTTTTCTTAAGGCCCAGTTAGCTTTCTTAGAGGCCTATCTTTCTTCGTGGTTCCAAGAGCTCCTTCCAAATGTCTCCAAATCCAAAGGTTTATCCTTCAGTCTTCAGCCAGCATAAAGGTAGAAGTTGGAATGAATATGACTCTGCCTCCAAGAGTGGGCTTTTGGGCTTCTGTGGGCTTGTGGGTCTGGCCCTGAGAGCTTCTTGCTTATATTTCTGCTCAACTTTTGAATCTCTTCCACTTGTGAATCTCCTAGACTGAATCCTGGATCTGAATCTCCTGAAGTATATCCTGGTTGAGGCTCCTAGCTTATATATGCTCTCTCTTTTTTTTTTTTATTCATTTTTCCAAATTATCCTCTCCCTCCCTCCATTCCCTCCCCCCGATGGCAGGTAATCCCATACGTTTTACATGTGTTACAATATAACCTAGATACAATATATGTGTGTAAATACCATTTTCTTGTTGCACATTAATTATTAGCTTCCGAAGGTATAAGTAACCTGGGTAGATAGACAGTAGTGCTTACAATTTACATTAGCTTCCCAGTGTTCCTTCTGTCCATCACTGATCAACTGGAAGTGAGTTGGATCTTCTTTATGTTGAAGATTTCCACTTCCATCAGAATACATCCTCATACAGTATTGTTGTTGAAGTGTATAGTGATCTTCTGGTTCTGCTCATTTCACTCAGCAACAGTTGATTTAAGTCTCTCCATGCCTCTTTGTATTCCTCCTGCTGGTCATTTCTTACAGAGCAATAATATTCCATAACCTTCATACACCACAATTTACCCAACCATTCTCCAATTGATGGACATCCATTCAACTTCCAGTTTCTAGCTACAACAAAAAGAGCTGCCACAAACATTTTGGCACATACAGGTCCCTTTCCACTCTTTAGTATTTCTTTGGGATATAATCCCAATAACAGCAATGCTGGGTCAAAGGGTATGCAAAGTTTGACAACTTTTTGGGCATAGTTCCAAATTGCTCTCCAGAATGGCTGGATTCTTTCACAACTCCACCAACAATGTATCAGTGTCCCAGTTTTCCCAAATCCCCTCCAACATTCATCATTATTTGTTCCTGTCATTTTAGCCAATCTGACAGGTGTGTGGTGGTATCTCAGAGTTGTCTTAATTTGCATTTCTCTGATCAGTAGTGATTTGGAACACTCTTTCATATGAGTGGAAATAGTTTCAATTTCATCATCTGAGAATTGTCTGTTCATATCCCTTGACCATTTATCAACTGGAGAATGGTTTGGTTTCCTATAAATCAGGGTCAGTTCTCTATATATTTTGGAAATGAGACCTTTGTCAGAACCTTTACTTTTAAAAATATTTTCCCAATTTCTTACTTCCCTTCTAATCTTGTTTGCATTAGTATTGTTTGTACAGAAACTTTTTAGTTTGATGTAATCAAACTCTTCTATTTTGTGATCAATAATGATCTCTAATTCTCCTCTGGTCATAAATTCCTTCCTCCTCCACAGGTCTGAGAGGTAGACTATTCTCTGTTCCTCTAATCTATTTATGACCTCATTCTTTATGCCTAAATCATGGACCCATTTTGATCTTATCTTGGCATATGGTGTTAAGTGTGGGTCCATATCTAATTTCTGCCATACTAATTTCCAGTTTTCCCAACAGTTTCTTCCAAATAATGAATTTTTGTCCCTAATGTTGGTATCTTTGGGTTTGTCAAAGATTGGATTGCTATAGATGTACCCTTTTTTGTCCTTTGTATCTAATCTGTTCCACTGATCTACCGTTCTATTTCTTAGCCAGTACCAAATGGTTTTGGTGACTGCTGCTATATAATATAGCTTTAGATCAGGTACATCTAGACCACCTTCATCTGACTTTTTTTTCATTAGTTCCCTTGCAATTCTCGACCTTTTATTCTTCCATATGAATTTTGTTGTTATTTTTTCTAGGTCATTAAAATAGTTTCTTGGGAGTCTGATTGGTATAGCACTAAATAAATAGATTAGTTTGGGGAGTATTGTCATCTTGATTATATGCGCTCAGCCTACCCAAGAGCACTGGATATCTTTCCAATTATTTAAATCTGACTTTATTTTTGTGGCAAGTGTTTTGTAATTTTTCTCATATAATTCCTGACTTTTCTTTGGTAGATGGATTCCCAAATATTTTATACTCTCAACATTTGTTTGGAATGGAATTTCTCTTTGTATCTCTTGCTGTTGCATTTTGTTGGTGATATATGAAAATGCTGAGGATTTATGTGGATTTATTTTGTATCCTGCCACTTTGCTAAAATTCTGAATTATTTCTAATATCTTTTTAGCAGAGTCTTTGGGGTTCTCTAAGTATACCATCATGTCATCTGCAAAGAGTGATAGTTTGATTTCCTCATTTCCTACTCTAATTCCTTGAATCTCTTTCTCGGCTCTTATTGCCGAGGCTAGCATTTTTAGTACTATATTGAATAGTAATGGTGATAGTGGGCAACATTGTTTCACTCCTGATCTTACTGGGAAAGGTTGCAGTTTATTTCTATTGCATATTATGCTTACTGAAGGTCTTAAATATATGTTCCTGGTTATTCTAAGGAATAATCCATTTATTCCTATACTCTCAAGAGTTTTTAGTAGGAATGGATGTTGGATTTTGTCAAATGCTTTTTCTGCATCTATTGAGATGATCATATGGTTTTTATTAATTTGATTATTAATATGGTCAATTATACTAATAGTTTTCCTAATATTAAACCAGCCCTGCATTCCTGGTATGAATCCTACTTGTTCATAGTGTATTATCCTGGGGATGATTTTCTGAAGTCTTTTTGCTAATATCTTATTTAAGATTTTAGCATCAATATTCATTAAGGAAATTGGTCTATAATTTTCTTTCTCAGTTTTCGATCTACCTGGTTTAGGTATCAGTACCATGTCCGTGTCATAAAAGGAGTTTGGTAGACTCCTTCATTCCCTATTTTTTCAAATAGTTTATATAGCATTGGGGCTAATTGTTCTTTAAATGTTTGGTAGAATTCACATGTAAATCCATCTGGTCCAGGGGATTTTTTCCTGTGGAGTTGATTAATAGCTTGTTCTATTTCTTTTTCTGAAATGGGACTATTTAAGCAATTTATTTCCTCCTCTGTTAATCTAGGAAGCCTATATTTTTGGAGGAAGTCATCCATTTCACTTAAGTTATCAAATTTATTGGCATAAAGTTGGGCAAAGCAACTCCTTATTATTTCTTTAATTTCCTCTTCATTGGTGGAAAGATCCCCCTTTTCATTTGTAAGACTAACAATTTGATTTTCCTCTTTCTTTTTTCTGATCAGATTTACCAGATTTATTGACTTTTTCATAAAACCAACTCTTGGTTTTATTTATTAATTCAATCATTTTTTTACTTTCAATATTATTGATTTCTCCTTTTAATTTTTGTATTTCAAGTTTGATTTTTGGTTGGGGGTTTTTAATTTGGTCTTTTCCTAGCTTTTTAAGTTGCAGGCCCAATTTGCTAATCTTCTCTGTCTCTATTTTGTTCAAATAAGCCTCTAAAGAGATAAAATTTCCCCTTATTACCCCTTTAGCTGCATCCCACAGATTTTGGTATGATGTCTCATCATTGTCATTATCTTGGGTGAAATTATTAATTGTTTCTATAATTTGCTGTTTCACCCAGTCATTCTTTAAGATGAGATTATTCATTTTCCAATTACTTTTTGGTCTATTTACCCCTAACTTCTTACTGAATGTAGCTTTTATTGCATTGTGATCTGAGAAGAAGGCATTTATTATTTCTTCCTTCCTACATTTAATTTTAAGATCTTTATGTCCTAATATATGGTCAATTTTTATATAGGATCCATGAACTACTGAGAAGAAAGTATATTCATTTCTATCGCCATTCAGTTTTCTCCAAAGGTCTATCATACCTAGTTTTTCTAATGTTCTATTTACTTTTTTAATTTCTTTCTTGTTTGTTTTGTGGTTTGATTTGTCTAAATCTGAGAGTGCAAGGTTGAGATCTCCCACTATTATAGTTTTACTATCTATTTCTTCTTTCAACTCTCTTAACTTTTCCTTTAGAAAGTTAGATGCTATACCACTTGGTGCATATATGTTTAGTATCGATATGGCTTCATTATTTATGCTACCTTTCAGCAGGATATAGTTTCCTTCCTTATCTCTTTTAATTAGATCAACTTCTGCTTTTGCTTGATCTGAGATAAGGATAGCTACCCCTGATTTTTTGGCTTTACCTGAAGCAGAATAGATTCTGCTCCAACCTTTTACCTTTACTCTATATGTATCTCCCTGCTTTATGTGTGTTTCCTGTAAACAATATATTGTAGGGTTCTGATTTTTGATCCAGTCTGCTATCCGTCTCCGTTTGATGGGAGCGTTCATCCCATTCACATTTACAGTTAAAATTACTAATTCTGTATTTCCTGTCATCATATTATCCCCAGATTATGCTTTTTCCCTTGACCCCCCTGAACCCCTTCCCCAATATTTAATTTATAGACCCCCTTTTTTTTAGTATCCCTCCCCTCTCCCTCCACATCCCTTCCCTTATTTTCCTTTTCCTTTTCCCTTTTCCTCTCGCCCCTTTTAATGAGGTGAGAGAGAATTCTCTTTTTCTGTTTCTCTTCAGTCTTGTGGATGTAGATCAAATGTTTTGTTTAAGTCTGGTTTTTTTCTTAGAAACATATGGAATTCCTCTATTTCATTGAATGACCATCTTCTTCCATGGAAAAAGATGCTAAACTTAGCTGGGTAGTTTATTCTTGGTTGCAATCCTTGATCTTTTGCCTTTCAGAATATCAGGTTCCAGGCCCTTCTATATTTTAATGTGGAGGCAGCCAGATCTTGGGTGACCCTTATTGTGGCACCTTGGTATTTAAATTGTTTTTTTCTAGCTGCTTGCAGGATTTTCTCCTTTGTGTGGTAATTCTCCAGCTTAGCCACTATATTCCGTGGTGTTCTTTTTTTAGGGTCTATTTCAGAAGGAGTTCGATGAATTCTTTCCACATCTACTTTCCCCTCTGTTTCTATTATCTCTGGACAGTTCTCTTAGATAATTTCCTGTAAAATAGAATCTAGGCTCTTTTTTTGGTCATAGTTTTCGGGAAGTCCAGTGATCCGCAGATTATCTCTCCTAGATCTATTTTCCAGGTCTATAGATTTTCCCAGTAAGTATTTGACGTTGTTCTCCAACTTCTCATTTTTTTTTGTTTTGTTTGACTGATTCTTGGGTTCTCTGTGAATCATTCATTTCTATTTGTTCCATCCTGACTTTTAAGGAATTATTTTCTTCTTTCACAGTTTTTAGTTCTTTTTGTAAATGCCCAATTTCATTTTTAAATGAATTATTTTGCTCTATTGAATTTTTTTCCATTTCCCTAATTTTTTTTTTTTGAGAATTATTTTCTTTTTCCAATTCAGAAATCTTATTTTCTTGGGACTTTTTTATCTTCTCCAATTCAGAAATCCTATTTTCCTGTGATTTTTTTCCCTTTTCTAATTCACTAATTTTGTTTCCCTGCATCTCCTGTGAATTCTTTATTTTTTCCAACTCCAATTTCAGGATGTTGTTATTCTCTATCATAGCTTCCCTTTCCTTTCCCCATTTTTCTTCAAACTCTCTTACCTTTTTTAATAGTCTCTTCATGGAGAGAGTTATGTGATGGGGGGCAGAAATCTTTCCCCTTTAGGGTGTTATCTGCTGACTCTCTGCTGTTAACTTCCTCGGGGTTGGATACCTGCTCTTTCTCTGTGTAGAAGGAATATATGGTTTTTTTGGGCTTCTTGCTCATACTTAAAAAATCTTTTGGGCTCTGTCCCTGGGGTAGGAAATTATTTATTTATTTCTTTACCAGCTTCCTCCCAGACCGGATGGATGCAGAGGCCCCGTGCCTGAGCTAAGAGAGAGCTCTGGGAAAGAGTTCCCCACCCCCTCCCTGGAAATGCCTCAGAGGTGACCAGCACTGCTGTTCCCCAAGGGCGCTGTGTTTTAGCGGCTTCCCTCAAGTTGAGACTGAACAGCAAAGGCGACTCAAAGCCTAGCCTATGCGTCCCAGTGGGGCGTGGATGTCTGCAGCAGGTGAAGTGAAAAGCCCCTGTGCTCAAACTGGGAAGTGTCTGCCAGAAACCGCAGTCCCTAGTTCAAAGGTTCTGCTTCTCTGGGACTTCTGTTCCACAGCCTCCAGCCAGCTGAGCAAGGCACTATGAGTTACCGCCCCGCCCACTCTTCAATCTCTTAACTACCCTGAGGCGAAAGCCTGGATTGCCTATGTCCTGGTGCCGAGATCTTCTGAGTCACCCCTGGGATCCAGGAAGATCCAATCTAGTTTTAAATTTTAAAGTGGCTTATATTTCTCCTCTGATCTGCTGTTTTATAAGCAGAGAAGAGCTAACAGCCTGTGCCAGATTCTTTTATGTCAGTGGATTCTCTGATCCCAGAGCCCTCCCCAGCGCGACCGGCGCAGTGTGCCACTAGCCCACCGTCTGCGCTGGCCTCTCTTCTTCCTCCCCTGGGAGCTGACCTTTCCTGCTGAAACTCCAGATTCTCTTCAGCTGGTAAATCATGCTTCCAGTCCTTGTGGATTCTATCAGTCCAACGCTATTTCTGAGGCTGATTAAATCTTGTTGGTTGTGAGGGAAGAAAGGAGCTTACACAGTGGCGTGTATCTTCTCTGCCATCTTGGCTCCGCCCCTTATATATGCTCTCTTAAAGGTGTGAATTCTAACAAGTACTAAATACATTTAGAGAACTGTTAAGCACCCTGATAAATAACCATTGTCTCTATCAATTCCAGTGACTTAGTACCTTGTTTCAAGTTCTGGCCCATAACACAAAAGAGAAAAAAATGCTTTTAAGAGAATCTGTACATGGATAGAGAGAGAAAAATAGGGAGAGTGGTTGGCTTGATTTCACTCTTAAGAACCAGGCCTTAAACTTGGAGAGACTTACATGAACTGATGCTGAGTGAAATGAGCAGGACCAGGAGATCATTATATACTTCAACAATAATACTATATGATGATCAATTCTGATGGACATGGCTCTCTTCAACAATGAGATGAACCAAATCAGTTCCAATAGAGCAGTAATGAACTGAACCAGCTCCACCCAGCAAAAGAACACTAGGAGATGACTATGGACCACTACATCGAATTCCCAATCCCTCTAATTTTGTTTGCCTGCATTATGGATTTCCTTCACAGGCTAATTGTATACTATTTCAAAGTCCAATTCTTTTTGGACATGTATACATATATATTGTATTTAACTTATACTTTAACATATTTAACATGTATTGTTCAACCTGCCATCTGGAGGGGGGGAAGGAGAGGAAAAATTACAACAAAAAGTTTGGCAATTGTCAATGTTGTAAAATTACCCATGCATATATCTGGTAAATAAAAACTATTAAAATAAAATAAAATAAAAAACAACAACAACAACAACAACAAAAAGAACCAGACCTTAAACCAAAAGCAATCTGATTCTAATTGGCCACCACCAGGACCTAAGCCAAGCCCCATTTGGTCATTGTTTGGGTTTTGAGTGACTCAGATTGAATTTAAACAGTAGTCATTTCTGCTTTGGCCAGAAACCCTGACCTTCTTCCCCTCCCAGATTCATTCATTCCTTCATTCATTTTACTTAGATTTTGTGGGACTAATTTAAAAAGGAGACTCTTTGCCTCATCTACTACCTAAGTTTAATTACAACCTCAGTCAAACTGAGTCCTATTGAAATACTTAGCTTAAAAAGGCCAAAGTCTCCCATTTCAACCAGGATCTGTTTTATATCTTGCCAGGGGATCAAGATAGCTCTGAAGGGAAAAGAGGCCGGTGACCATGCACAAACCTCCTTCACTTAAATCCAACTTAATTGCATCATGGTACACCTCCCTGATGTCATGGTCCTCTTTGAGAATAAAGGAAAATCAAGAACAACTTTTATGTATGTGGAAATTTACTTTCCCTTCCTTCTCTGTTATTCCTCCTTTCTCTATGACTCTTATCAGCTTGAAGCAGCTATGGAACAAGAGATCTCTCCCCCTTTATCCCAAATGAATTTGGGGTTGACTGCTTCAGGGGAGAATGATGAGGGGAGCCCCAAAACTCTTTCTCTCTCTCTGACTTTGGGAATCAGCCATGAGGTAAAGCACTTGAAGGTCATTGAAGGAGAGATTCTCCTTCAACTCTGCCTCAGTGAGAATCAGATAAAGTGGTTTATTTAGGTGGCTGGTTGAGTCCTGAGCTAAAGAATCCCAATCCTATTCAACTGAAGAGCTTCTATTCAATTCAGTTCAAGCTGTACCCAGTCCCATCAAGAGCAACCCCCAGCTTGTAGCCAAGGCTTATAAAAAGAGCCAATCTTAAACCCTCTCTTTGAAGAGGAGCTAAAATGCTGAGGAAACTCTCTTCTTGTCATAGCAAACTCTATCTGCTGGAATATTCTCTTCCAGAGATAGCCTCTCTTTATCTCTATCACCTATTTCCCTAATGAGACTTTATGCCTCTCTGTTGGGATTTATCTAAACTTTACTTCTCTGCCAGGACACCTCCACTAAGGAATTCAGCTTTCCTATTTATTCATAGTAAAAGCTGACTTCCCAGTGCCTATAATAAACCTCTTTTATGAAACCAGGTTCATAAATTCCTTTAAAAAGAATCTCTGTGCTGCCAGAGAGGGGTTCCCAAAATCCCTACCCATGAGCCAAATCACAAGGGGCTGTAGGGGAGCCAAACATCTCCATTTGGTTCCCTGAACCCCAAACCTGCCACTAGATCTCATCATTTAACTCCCCTGACCACCAGGAACCCTAATCTCATCATTTGGTTTCCTGACCACCCTAAATCTAAACCTCATCATTTCCTTCCCCTCCTTCTTCCCTCCCTTCTTTCTCTTTCCCTCCTCTATTTCCTCTATCCTTCTTTCCCTTCCTTCCCTTCTTCTTTCCTTTATTCTTTCTTCTTGTGTATACTTTCCTTTCTTATTCATCTCTTTTCTCACTTCTTCATTTATACAACAACCATTTATTAAGTAGTTAGTGAAATATATCGTTCTTGGTTCCAGATGATATATGGGCTAATAAGAGTTAACCCCATTTATTATAGTAGTTTTAAAATTTAATAAAGTATTCTCCTTACCACAGGCCAGTGAGTTGTATAGGTAGTATTTTTGGCATTTTTCAGGTATAGAAATTAAAATTCAGAAAGTTTTGATGGATTTGCTTCTGGTTCCAGAATTAACATCTGACAAAATTAGGATTCAGACCTACTCTATTGACTCCAAGACTAACGTACTCTTTCTATTAAATTATGGTGGCGCCATCCTCAAGATACTAATAAAATAGCCAATATTTATGTAGTTCTTTATGGTCTTCAAAACATTTATGTATCTTATTTGATTTTAACCCACTAGGAAGAGATAAGATATTCACAGACAAATAAAATGAACATTAGCTAATGTTAAAAGAAGTACAAAGTATTAGGCTGTCTAATAATAGATAAATAATAATAGATAAATCAGTTTCTTCTAGCTTAGGGGAGGTCAATCAGAGAAGGCTCCGTGGAGGGTTATTTATTTGGTCTTTGAATAATGAGAATGTCAAAAGGCAGTGATCAATAATAAGGCTTGTTTCAGGAGTCACAGTTAATACAATTTGACTAGATCACAGAGTTACTAAAAGAAACAAATTAAAATAAGGCTGTTAGGCAGACTGGATAATTTTGTACTTGTTTTCTCTTTTATCTGTTAGTAATGGGGAACCATTAAAGAGTAGTTTTGTTTGTTTGTTTTTAAGTTGTGAAGTGAAGTAACAATATACTTTCTTGCATGATTAAGAACAACCATGGTGATGTGTAAAAATGGATCACAAGAGAAAGAGATAAGAGAAAGGTATCCTTGTTAATATTATATTGGATTAATCTACTGGAGGGATATAAAGTATTTTACTATTCCCAATATAAATTTTATATTTTTCAATTACCTAGCTTTAATAACAAAAAATCAGTGGGAAAATAGCAGAACATAGTTAAATTCAAAGTCCTAGAACCTTAAGTCACTCTCCCAGGTTTCTTTTTCTTCCTACTTAGATGAACTTAACAAATATTTTTGTCCCTTTAAAATTCAATTTCCTTACCTAGGAAATTAGGAAATTGGAAAAGATGACCTCTGTGGTCCCTTCCAGCTATAGAACTATTATTATGTGATTCTATACATGCATTTAATATTATCTTTCAGGATTTTAGATTTATTCAGTGCTGTTATCTATACACATGTGTATGTGTATATGCACACACATATATACATATTTATATACATATGTATATATATATGTGTATATTACATATATATATGCATACATATATATACATGCATATACATATATACATATATATGTGTATATATATACATATATATATATATATAAATATATATAATGTTTTATCAGTTATTTTGTTCAGTCATGTTTGACTCTTCATGACCCATGGATCTCCCTATGCATGGAGTTTTCTTGGCAAAGATAATGGAATGAGTGGCCATATCTTTCTCCAGTAAATTTAGGCAAAAAGTGATTTGCCCAGAACTAGTAAGCACCTGAGACTGGATTTAAACTCAGGTCTTCCTGAGTCCAGGATCAGTATTCTATCCACTGAGCTATCTAGCTTCTATATATGTATATAAATAAGTTTATACTTAAATACAGATTGTTTGTTTGTTTACTATTTTTACATGATATGTATTGAAATATTTCCTCATCTTCTACAGGCTTTTTAGTGAGGTCATTGTCCAATTAGTTTAAAACATTGACATGTTAGAGAAATATTTCATAAGGCCTGTCTACATAGTGTAGGAACATTATAGTCCAGTCTAGTTTTATATGCATTTCCTGACTCAGTACTTTTGGATGAATGCTGCCACACTCTCTAATATATTGACTTCCAAATCATTCCTCCATGGAAGGTGTAGCTCTGTTGTTTTATTTATTTATATATATAATGCTAGTCTAGGTGTTAGAGATACAAAATACATACACACACACATATGCAAAGAAAATTTGTTTCTACTCTCAAGTAACAATTCTCTAGGTAGAAAATGCAATACAGCACATTTTTTCCTAGGCAAATAAGTCACTATTTAGTGTGTTTGTAGTAATGTTAAAAAATACAACATCCTAATGCAGTACTTCTTCCATTAGAAACTGATAGCTAATAGTGCTGCAAAGCTGACTGATTGAGGATCCTAATTAGTCCATGAAGAAAATAGCTACAGGCAAAGTAGATGCTGAATTTTCAAGGAAGAGTCAAAGACAGAAAAAAAAAAGTGCTGGGAAGATATCTTAGATTTCCAAGTTAAATTCCTATAACTGGTATTGCTTTCTGTAATACATAGTACTTGATTCATAAGCACTGCCAAAGTTTCCAAAAATCATTGAATTCACACTCTTTTAAAATAAGTAACTTTTATGGCAGTGGATAAGAGGAGTCATAGCAGGCTGAACCCTATCAAATAAGCAATTTGGCTATAGAGAAGGAAGGTATATTTAATGAGGAAGAGAAAGAATATGACCTTTTAAGTGCTGACTTTTTTATTTTGTTTTATGCCAATGTAACTTCACAATGAGTCCTATCACCACTAATTCAACCTTCCTTCTAACAAATGAGCACAATTAAAACAACACACTGACCATATCTAAAAATAAATGCCTTACATTATACCAGTAGTGCACCATCTTGAGGCTCTGAGGCAAGAGATATGTTCCATCATCAGTCCTCTAAAGACATATTGGTTAAGATTTTGAAGTTATTAAATGTTGCTTACTATTAAATTATTGGTGTCATAATGTAAATCATTCAATTGAGTCTGCTTACTCTGTTTTATCCTAATTCATGTTTCCCCAAGTTTTTCTGCATTCTTCATATTTGTTATTTGCTGTGTTGTAGAGATATTTTATTATAATCTCTTCATCTAGGTTTTAATAGAATGTCATCCAAGTTCCTAATTTGTGGCACCCACTTTCCTTTAAGTGGTCTGCTACTGAAAAAAAAAAAAAAAAAAAAAAAAAAAAAACAACTAATCATTTTTTTCTTCCATAGATTTTCAAGGAAATTTCCAGCTCAAACCAAAACACAAATTAATTTGAAAGCACTTTTTTAAATAATAATTTTCTTATTTTAAAAGTTAATAAAATTTTTCATTTTTCCCTCCCTCTCATTTCTTTCCCCTCAACTGAGAAATAAAATCTAAATCCATTATATTCATGTATAGTCAAACAAAACAAATTCCTACATTGTCCATGTCAAAAAATGTCTCACCTTGCATTCTGAATCTATCACCATTCGGTTAGGAAGTGGGCAACATATTTTGTCATAAGTGGTGATTTGAGTCCTTAAATATTTAGAAATTTGAAAACTGTTTATTTTTTCAAGATTACTGTTTTTGTACAAATTGTACTCCTGGTTCTGCTCACTTCAGTCTATATCCATTTATATGAATCCCCACAACTTTTCTTACTACACATTTTCCTAAAATGTTCCCTTTCATTATTTCTCACCACACAGTAGAATCCAATTTTATTCATTCAGTTTTTCCTTAGAAGATAAAATGAGAATTCTAAAGAGTACAATACATACAAATATTTCTTGAAATAATAAAGAAATACTTGAGTTTTTCTTAATAGTACTCTTGAGGCTATTTTATCACAGGCTTTCTGTATAGACTTTGAAGTTCTAAGACAGGATTTGATAAACTTTTTTGTGTATTATGAGTTTCTTTGGTATTCTAGAAAGAATGTCTGGATACTTTCTTAATATAGTGAACTATTTTTTTTTGGTAGAGTGTCAGGTCAAAAACAAGCAACCATTTATTAAGCATTAAATGTGTATCAGTCATTGTTTTTGGCTTGGGGATGCAAAAAAGCAAAGGAAAAAATGCAATCCCTACTTCAAGGAGCTTACTTTTATTCCGAAAAGAAATTTCATATATTAAAAAATACCTTAAGAATTCCAAACAAATCATAGGAGAGATAAATAAGCAAAATAACTTCTTAACAAGAACATATTCTCAAATTAAACATGAACATGGTAGTCATATTTATGTCCCTTATTCAAAAAGGTACAATCTTCAATGGAAAATGGTGTATATCATTTGGAGGCTTTAGCTCTTTTACCACCATTTATATATTTTTGCTTATAAAATCTCCTATGTGCTAACATATTTTAAACTACTTGGCAACATTCTGAAGTTTCTGCCACAAAAGCCTAGTGCTTTTTTATGCCTAGCTATTTCCATGGTACATTTTTTTAAATAATAGTTTTTTATTACAAACATATATGCAAACATAGTTTTCAATATTCATCTTTGTAAAATCTTGTGTTCCAAATTTTAACCTTTCTTTCCT
Organism: Sminthopsis crassicaudata; assembly: GCF_048593235.1. Classification (NCBI taxonomy): domain Eukaryota; kingdom Metazoa; phylum Chordata; class Mammalia; order Dasyuromorphia; family Dasyuridae; genus Sminthopsis; species Sminthopsis crassicaudata. The sequence goes on along the minus strand of NC_133617.1, from coordinate 342,511,750 downwards.
CCATTCCCCTCCCCTAGACAGCAAGCAATTCAATGCATATTAAATAAGTGCAATTCTTCTATACATATTCCCACATTTATCATGTTGCACAAGAAAAATCATATCAAAAAGGAAAAAAGAGAAATTAGGAAAAAAAAAAGCAAGCAAAAAATGTGAAAATACTATGTTGTAATCCACATTCAGTCCTCACAGGCCTCTTTCTGGATGAGGATGACTCTCTCTATTACAAGTCTATTGAAATTATCCTGAATCATCTCATTGTTGAAAAGATCGAAGTCCATTAGACTTGATCATCACATAATCTTCTTATTTCTGTGTACAATGTTCTCTAGATTCATTCACTTAGCATCAATTCATATAAGTCTCTCCAGGCCTTTCTGAAATCATCTTGCTGATCATTTCTTAAAGAACAATAATATTTCATAGCATTCATATGCCATTCCTCAATTCATAGTCACCCACTCAGTTTCTAGTTCCTTGCCACTATAAAAAGGGCTGCTACAAATATTTTTTGCACATGTTGATCCTTTTCCCTTTTTAATGATTTCTTTGGGATATAGATCCAGGAGAGATACTGCTAGAACAAAGGGTATGCACAATTTGACAGCAATTTGGACATGTTTTCAAATTGCTCTTCAGAATGTTTGGATCCATTCACAACTCCACCAACTCCCAGTTTTCCCACACTTCCTCCAACATTTTCATTATCTATTTCTGTCATTTTAGCCAATTTGAGAGGTATGTAGTGGTACTTCAGAATTTCCTTAATTTAGATTTCTCTGATTAGTAGTGATTTAGAGCATTTTTTCATATGTCTAGAAATTGTTTTAATTTCTTCATCTGAAAATTTTCTGTTCCTATGCTTTGATCATTTGTCAATTAGAAAATGTCTTTTATTCGTATAAATTTGAGTCAATTATCTATATATTGAAATGAGGCCTTTATCAAAACCCTTGGATGTAAATATATTTCACCCAGTTTACTGCTTCCCTTTTAATATTGTCTGCATTGGTTTTGTTTGCATAACAACTTTTTAATTTAATATAATAAAAATCATCCATTTTGCATTTCATATTATACTCTCATTCTTCTTTGACCATAAATGTATTCCTTCTTCACAGATCTCAGAAGTAGACTATCCTTTGGTCTTTTAATTTGCTTACAGTATCTCTCTCTAAATCTAAATCGTGAATCCATTTCAACCTTATTTTGGTATAAGGTGTTAGGTGTGGGTCCAGTTTCTGCCATACTAGATTAAATTTTCCCAAAAAAATTTTATCAAGCAGTAAGTTATTATCCAAAAATCTGGGATCTTTGGGTTTAGCAAACACTAGATTACTATAATCATTGACTATTGTGTCATGTGACCTAAACTATTCCACTGATCAAATAATCTATTTCTTAGCCAGTACTAAATAGTTTTGATGACTGCTGTCTTATAATACAGTTTTAGGTCTGGTATAGGTAGGCCACCTTCATTTGCATTTTTTTTTCATTAATTTCTTTGAAATTCTTGATCTTTTGGGCAAACTTTGTTATTTTTTTTTAGCTCTTTAAAGTAGTTTCTTGGCTGTTTGATTGGTATGGCACTGGTAAGTAGATTAATTTTGGTAGAATTGTCATTTTTACTATATTGCTTCGGCCTAAACATGAGTACTTGGTATTATTCTAATTGTCTAGATCTGACTTTATTCGTGTGAAAAGTGGTTTATAATTGTGTTCATACATTTCCTGACTTTGTCTTGGCAGGTAGACTCCAAATATAAAATAGTTTATATTATCTACAGTTATTTTAAATGGAATTTCTCTTTGTAACACTTGCTGCTGAACTTTTTTGGTAACATATAGAAATGACTGATGATTTATGTGGATTTATTCTGTATCCTGAAACATTGCTTCTGGTAGTTTCTGGTAGTTTCTAAATTGATTCTCTAGGATTCTCTAAGTATACCATCATATCAACTGCAAAGAATGATAAATTGGTTTGCTCACTATCTACTTTAATACTTTTAATTTTTTCTTCTCTTATTGTTAAATATAATATTTCTAATACAATATTGAATAGTAATGGTGATAGTGGACAACCTTGTTTCATCCCTGGTCTTATTGGGAATGCTTCTAGTTTATCACCATTACACAAATTGCTTGCTGAGGATGTTAGATAGATGCTACTGATGATTTTAAGGAAAACTCCACTTAGCCTTATGCTTTCTAATATTTTTTAATAGGGATGGATATTTCATTTTGTCAAATGCTTTTTCTGCATGTGTTGAGATAATCATACAATTTCTGTTGGTTTGGCTATTGATATAGTAAATTATGCTAATAGTTTTTCTAATATTAAATCAGTCCTGAATTCCTGGCATAGATTTTAATTTATCATGATGTATTATCCAGGTGATAACTTGCTGTAATCTCTTTGCTAATATTTTATTCAAGATTTTTGCATCAATATTCAATAAGGAAATTGATCCATAATTCTCTTTTTCTGTCTAACCCTATTTAGGTATCAGCACAATATTTGTGACATTAAAAATTTTTGATAGGATTCTTCCTTTCCCTATTTTTCCAAATACTTTTCATAGCATTAGAATTAACTTTTCTTTAAATGTTGGGTAGAATTCATTTGTAAGTCCATCTGACTCTGGAGATTTTTTTCTAAGGAGATTGATTAATAGCTTGTTCAATTAATTTTTCTGAAAAGGGACTATTTAAGTACTTTATTTCCTCCTCTGTTAATCTGGGCAATGTATATTTTTGTAAGCATTCATCCATTTCACTTAGATGATCAGATTTATTTATTAATTAGAATTTATGAGATTATTTATATATAGTTGAGCAAAATATCTCTTAATTATTTTTAAAATTTTCTCTTCATTGATGGTAAGTTCATCTTTTTTATTTTTGATACTAGTAATTTGATATTTTCTTTCATTTTTCTTATAAAATTTATTAAAGTTTTATTTATTTTGTTGGTTTTTTTATAAAACCAACTTTTTGTTTATTACTTCAATAGTTTTCTTATTTTCCCTTTTACTAATCCCATTTTATTTTCATAATTTAAATTTGTTTTTTAATTGGAGGTTTGTAATTTGTTCTTTTGCTAGCTGTTTTAGTTGCACACCCAATTCATTGGTTTTCTTTTTCTCTATTTTATTCAAGTAAGCAACTAGAGCTATAAAATTTCCTCTATGAAGTGCTTTCACTGAATCCCATAAATTTTGATATGTTGTCTCATTATTGTCATTTTCTTGGATGAAATTCTAAAATTGTTTCCGCCATTTATTGTTTCACCCATTCATTCTTTAGAGTTAGATTATTTAGTTGCCAATTAATTTTTGATCTATTTTTCTCAGGCCCTTTATTAAATGTAATTTTTATTGTATCATGACCTGAAAAAAATATGCATTTACTATTTTTGTCTTTCTGCATTTGATTTTGAGATAGCTATACACTAATATAATGGTCAGTTTCTGTGTAAGTTCCATATACTTCTGAGAAGAAAAAAAAAAGGTATATTCCTTTCTGTTCATATTCACTTTTCTTCAAAAGTCTCTCCTACCTCCCTTGTTTAAAATTCTATTTATATCCTTAACTTTCTTTTTATTCATTTTGTGGGTTGATTTATCTAGTTCTGATAGAACAGGATTAAGATCCCTCACTAGTATAGTTTTTAGGAACTTGGATGTTATATCACTTGGTACATATATGTTTAGTACGGATATTCCTTCATTATCTATGGAACCCCTTAGCAAGATGTAGCTTTATTCCATATCTCTGTTGAATAAATCTATTTTTGCTTTTGTTTCATCTAAGACCAGTATCTCTATTCTGCTTTTTTTTTTCAGCTGAAACTGAATAGATTCTGCTCCTGCGTTTTATCTTTAATCTTGTTTTAAGTTGTTTCAAGTAAACAAAATATATATATATATATATATATATATTTTTTTTTTAATTCATTTTTCCAAATTATCCCCTCCCTCCCTCCATTCCCTCCCCCTGATGACAGGTAATCCCATACATTTTACATGTGTTACAATATAACCTAGATACAATATATGTGTGTAAATACCATTTTCTTGTTGCACATTAATTATTAGCTTCCGAAGGTATAAGTAACCTGGGTAGATAGACAGTAGTGCTAACAATTTACATTAGCTTCCCAGTGTTCCTTCTCTGGGTATAGTTATTTCTGTCCATCATTGATCAACTGGAAGTGAGTTGGATCTTCTTTATGTTGAAGATTTCCACTTCCATCAGAATACATCCTCATACAGTATTGTTGTTGAAGTGTATAGTGATCTTCTGGTTCTGCTCATTTCACTCAGCAACAGTTGATTTAAGTCTCTCCATGCCTCTTTGTATTCCTCCTGCTGGTCATTTCTTACAGAGCAATAATATTCCATAACCCTCATACACCACAATTTACCCAACCATTCTCCAATTGATGGACATCCATTCAACTTCCAGTTTCTAGCTACAACAAAAAGAGCTGCCACAAACATTTTGGCACATACAGGTCCCTTTCCACTCTTTAGTATTTCTTTGGGATATAATCCCAATAACAGCAATGCTGGGTCAAAGGGTATGCACAGTTTGACAACTTTTTGGGCATAGTTCCAAATTGCTCTCCAGAATGGCTGGATTCTTTCACAACTCCACCAACAATGTATCAGTGTCCCAGTTTTCCCAAATCCCCTCCAACATTCATCATTATTTGTTCCTGTCATTTTAGCCAATCTGACAGGTGTGTGGTGGTATCTCAGAGTTGTCTTAATTTGCATTTCTCTGATCAGTAGTGATTTGGAACACTCTTTCATATGAGTGGAAATAGTTTCAATTTCATCATCTGAGAATTGTCTGTTCATATCCCTTGACCATTTATCAACTGGAGAATGGTTTGGTTTCCTATAAATCAGGGTCAGTTCTCTATATATTTTGGAAATGAGACCTTTGTCAGAACCTTTACTTTTAAAAATATTTTCCCAATTTCTTACTTCCCTTCTAATCTTGTTTGCATTAGTATTGTTTGTACAGAAACTTTTTAGTTTGATGTAATCAAACTCTTCTATTTTGTGATCAATAATGATCTCTAATTCTCCTCTGGTCATAAATTCCTTCCTCCTCCACAGGTCTGAGAGGTAGACTATTCTCTGTTCCTCTAATCTATTTATGACCTCATTCTTTATGCCTAAATCATGGACCCATTTTGATCTTATCTTGTATAGTGTTAAGTGTGGATCCATATCTAATTTCTGCCATATTAATTTCCAGTTTTCCAAAAAATGAATTTTTATCCCTAATGTTGGTATCTTTGGGTTTGTCAAAAACTAGAGTGCTATAGATGTACCCTTTTTTGTCCTTTGTATCTAATCTGTTCCACTGATGGACCGGCCAATACCAAATGGTTTTGGTGACTGCTGCTATATAATATAGCTTTAGATCAGGTACATCTAGACCGCCTTCATCTGACTTTTTTTTCATTAGTTCCCTTGCAATTCTCGACCTTTTATTCTTCCATATGAATTTTGTTGTTATTTTTTCTAGGTCATTAAAATAGTTTCTTGGGAGTCTGATTGGTATAGCACTAAATAAATAGATTAGTTTGGGGAGTATTGTCATCTTGATTATATGCGCTCAGCCTACCCAAGAGCACTGGATATCTTTCCAATTATTTAAATCTGACTTTATTTTTGTGGCAAGTGTTTTGTAATTTTTCTCATATAATTCCTGACTATTCTTTGGTAGATGGATTCCCAAATACTTTATACTCTCAACATTTGTTTGGAATGGAATTTCTCTTTGTATCTCTTGCTGTTGCATTTTGTTGGTGATATATGAAAATGCTGAGGATTTATGTGGATTTATTTTGTATCCTGCCACTTTGCTAAAATTCTGAATTATTTCTAATATCTTTTTAGCAGAGTCTTTGGGGTTCTCTAAGTATACCATCATGTCATCTGCAAAGAGTGATAGTTTGATTTCCTCATTTCCTACTCTAATTCCTTGAATCTCTTTCTCGGCTCTTATTGCCGAGGCTAGCGTTTCTAGTACTATATTGAATAGTAATGGTGATAGTGGGGAACCTTGTTTCACTCCTGATCTTACTGGGAAAGGTTGCAGTTTATTTCTATTGCATATTATGCTTACTGAAGGTCTTAAATATATGTTCCTGGTTATTCTAAGGAATAATCCATTTATTCCCATACTCTCAAGAGTTTTTAGTAGGAATGGATGTTGGATTTTGTCAAATGCTTTTTCTGCATCTATTGAGATGATCATATGGTTTTTATTAATTTGATTATTAATATGGTCAATTATACTAATAGTTTTCCTAATATTAAACCAGCCCTGCATTCCTGGTATGAATCCTACTTGTTCATAGTGTATTATCCTGGGGATGATTTTCTGAAGTCTTTTTGCTAATATCTTATTTAAGATTTTAGCATCAATATTCATTAAGGAAATTGGTCTATAATTTTCTTTCTCAGTTTTCGATCGACCTGGTTTAGGTATCAGTACCATGTCTGCTGTTAAACACTACCTCCCCCCACCTACCCTTCCCTTTTATAGCCCCCCTTTTATTATCCTTTTCCCCTTCTACTTCTGTTCCCTTTCTATTAGCTTCTCCCTTTCATTTCCCCTTTCTTCTCCTATTTGTCTATGGAATGAGAAATGTTTCTATACAAAGCTAAATATGTCTGATATTTTTTCTGAGCCAAATCCAATGAGATTAAAATTTATACACTGATCTTCCCTCTCCCTTCTTTCCTTCAAGTGTAATAGGTCTTTTTTGCCTTTTCATGTGATATAATTTCCTCAATTTTACTTCCCCTTTCTTCTTCTCTTAGTACAATCTCTTTTTCAGTCTAGTTTCTTTTTTATATCATCACAGTAAAATCAAATTATATTTAAATCTTTTAAGTATATTCCTAATAGTTCTCCAGAGTTAAACATATCATCTTTCCATATATGGATGCAAACATTTTAACCTTTAAATAGTTTTTTTTTTCCTTCCCTTTTTTATATTTTTATGCTTCTCTTGAGTTCTCTATTTGAAGATTCAAATTTTCTGTTCAGCTTTGGTCTTTCAATCAAAAATAAATACAAATCTTCTCTTTCATTGAATTGCCATATTTTCCCTTGAAAGATAATGCTAAATTTTGTTAGATAGTTCCTTTTTGGCTGATGGCCTTCCAGAATATCATCTTCCAGGCCCTTTATCCTTTGGAGTGAAACCTGATAGATCCTGTGTAATCCTTATTTTAACTCCTCTATATTTGAATTGTTTCTTCTTGGAAGGTTACAGTATTTTCTTCTATCTAAGAATTCTTAAATTTAGTTACTAAATTCCTTGGAATTTTCATTTTAGGGTCTCTTTCAGGTGGTGATAAGTGGCTTCTTTTAATGACTATATTACTTTATTGTATGACATCAATGCTGTTTTTCTTGATAATTTCTTGAAAGATGCTATCTAGGTTCTTTTTTTTTTTTTCATTGTGGTTTTCAGGTAATCCAATAATTCTTAGATTGGATCTCAGGATCTCTTCTGGATCTATTTTTCAAGTCAGTTGTTTTTCTGATGAGGCAATTTACATTTTCTTCTATTTTTTCTTTCTCTCTCTCTCTCTCTTTCTCTCTCTCTCTCTCTCTCTCTCTCTCTCTCTCTCTCTCTCTCTCTCTCTCTCTCTCTCTTTTTGTTATGTTAGCCTTATTCTTGATGTCTTCTTGAGTCATTCATTTCCATTTGTTCAGGTCTAATTTGTAGTGAATTATTTTCTTCAGTTATTTTTTTTTATTCTCTTTTTGCATTTGTCCAATTGAACTTTTAAATGAGTTGTTTTGTTCATTGGATTTTTTTTGGGGCGGTGGTTATTCCTTACCCAATGCTTGTGGCTAGAGTTTTATTAAAGGCCATATAATTATCTGGCATAAGACCTGACAAGATATATATCTTCTATATCAATATACAAATTAATATATGCCACCCCAGAGTGGCAAATTTTATTGATCACAGCTCCAAATTTTACAAACAGGTCCACCTTAAAGATAACCCAGCTCTTACATAATTAGCCATGAATTTTTGAAGAAAAAGTTTCTAAGTTTCCTCTTAAAGGACCAACCATCTTTACAGATGCATCCAAACATAACATTTGTGCTGTATAGTCTCCTAAATTAGCTATAAAAAGAGTAGTCAGAACTTCCTTTCAGTCCACTAAGCAGAATGTGTTTATGCTATTATGCTAGCTCTTGTTTGTTGAACAGGAGATGTAAATATAATATCTGATTCAGTTTATTCGGTAGGTGTGGTACAAAGAATTGACATAGCTCAAATAGAATATGTAGCCTCTAACATATATTAACTTTTTTGGGAACTTCTGGAGCAAATGAGAAAAGTCCAAGTAAGTATTATATCTTATAGGTGTACTCTCATACAGGTCCTGTTTTTTTTTTTGTTTGTTTGTTTGTTTTGTTTTGTTTTGTTTTTTAATTGAAACTCAAACGCAGATCTCCTTCTCATCATGTTAGCTAACATGCTTCTATTTCAGACAGCCTAAGAATCTCATTCTAAATGTCATCAGGCTGCACAAGCTTTACATCTGCAGTTTGAAATAACAAAAGAGGAAGCCAGGAGCATAGCAAAAGCCTGTACAGCTTGCCTTCTTTTCCACACTCCTATATTCCGATCAGCTAGGAACCCTTGTGGTTTGAGGACCAAAGAAATTTGGCAAATGGATGTGACCCATTATAAATCTTTTAGTCATCTGTTTTTGTTTGTTTGTTTATTTGTTTGTTTTGCTTTTTACTGAGGCAATTGGGGTTAAGTGACTTGCCCAGGGTCACACAGCTAGGAAGTGTTAAGTGTCTGAGGCCAGATTTGAACTTAAGTCCTCCTGACTTCAGGACGGATGCTCTATCTAGTGCACGACCTAGCTGCCCCTGGTCTTCTGTTTTATATCCATGTTGTAGTGGACAACTTTTCAGAATTTACTTTTGCAATACCAGCAGCAAAAGAGACAATCCAAGTGGTCACTGAATTCCTTACACAGGCCTTTGCAGTTATGGGCATGCCAAAAGCAGTAAAAACAGATAATGGAACTGCATATACTTCTAAACATTTCACACACTTTTGTGCCCAGTATCAGATTTCACACACCACTGGTGTAGCCTTCAATTGTCAAGAACAGGTAATAATAAAGAGGAAGAACAGAGACATCAAGATGCTCCTCCAAAAACAAAAGAGAAGAGGAGCCACAGGTTACCTTAGAGAACTTCTAAATGTAACCCTTAATACTATTAATTTTTTGGATTTTGATGAAGATGCACTGGCTTCAGTTTTATAATCTGCCAGAAGGGCAGTGTACAGTGTGAGCAACTCTTATTGTCTTGTTTATTCATATTGTTTGTTATGTTATTACTTGCTTGCACTATTTTTCCCATGCTTGAAAAGGGCTAGAACTGAGCAAATGCACTTGGATAATGGAGTACTTGAGACATTGCCAATTGGACAATTCTCTATTAACATGTTTGAAGTATGACCCTCCCCAGTTATTCTGTGCTGGCTGGATCGGTGGATATGGACAAAGGGGAAGTGACATGAGTCAGTGGAGTATGAGGAGGAAATTGAGGCATTCTCCTGGAGGTGAAGAGAGAGGAAGGAGGTGTACAGATTGCTAGATCTAGATCTAATCCCCTGACCTCAAAAGACCAAGAATAAAGACTTTTTATTATCCTGACTCTGACTGATTTCTGGGAAGACAGAGTTTACATGCTAATGAATTTAATCACTGATGTATATCTGCTTCAATTAAAACAAAAGAAAGGGAGAGCTGAGGAGGTCCACAGATAGTGGGGGAACTCTGGGTGAGTTATAAAACCTTTCATCCCAGAGGGAATCTGCAGACAATGTCTGGTTTGACTCCCCATTTCTCCTAAGAGCTCTTGGCCTTCTTGAGAAATTAGGAGGTGGTGACAATCTGTGTTGTAGTTGAAACAAAGTGATACCAAATGGCAAAGAGTCATCTTCATACAACAGCAAGTTGTTTATGTGGTCCTGCATGTGCAATATATAGTTAGCACATGTGCAGTGTTGATATAGTTATATAAGGGTATTAAGGTATATAAAGCTGAGAGAATTTGGAATAAATAGACTCCATGTTTGACCATTCTCGAGGGTCCCTACTTCATCACTCCACCATTAAGACCAAGGACTCAGGCTGGTCTGGAGATCCTCCAGAGAGCTAATCCCCACAAAACAGTATATGGGTGTGGCCACATCCAATTTGTTATGCTGTGGTTCAAAGGCCCACTATTTGCCTTCTGTAGTTATATTGGAGGTCACACAGCTAGTCTGCTGATCCACTGACTTCTGAACAACAGAATTGCAAACACTGCTGTATTTTGGCTAAGAGCCTCCCATTAGATTTACCCTAAATGTGGAGGGTTCTCCACCCTGTGCTGAGTTGTATGTACACTGGGCTATAAAATTCCCCTAGCCTGATTGTGACAGAACTTTCTTGAAATTCTTCCAAAATATTTTTTGCTGAAAATTTGTTATACTTTATATATTTGTGTTTCTGTCACTCCAAAACTGGTTCAGATCTGGTGTTGACATGAGAGAAACCAAGAACAGCTCAAAGACTTGTCTGTTCTCCACCATCTTGGCTCCAGCAGTAGTGTTTTAAATGCAACAAAATTAAATCCATGAGACTTCAAAAAAAACTAATTATATAATAAAAATAAAGATGACTGGATCAAGAGGCCAATGAAATCTAACTATGGACTTCTATTAAATAAGTTGGATCCCAGTTTAATAACCCTTGCTTGGAAGCAAACAAAAAGATAAACATTTTATAGTGAAAACTTTTAATGTTTGTAGTAGTCCCTTTTGTAGTGGCAAGGAACTAAAACTAAGTGGATGCTCATAAGTTGGGGAATGGTTGAACAAGTTATGGTATATGAATGTTATGGAATATTATTTTCTATTAGAAAAGATCAGCAGGATGATTTACATGAACTGAGGCTAAGTAAAATTAGTACAACTAAGAGAACACTGTATACAGCAACAAAAAGAGAATATGATGATTAACACTGATGGACATGGTTCTTTTAAATAATAAGGTGATTCAGACCAATTCCATTAAAGATATGATGCAGTGAGCTAGCTATGTCCTGAAAGAAGAATGTGGAGACTGAGTATGGATCACAACATGGCACTTTCATTTTTTTTCTTGTTATTTGCTGCTTTTTTCCCTCCTTTTTTCCTTTTTGATCTGCATGCAGTATAATAAATTTGGAAATATAGATAGATAGATGGATGGATAGATAGATAGATAGATAGATAGATAGATAGATAGATAGATAGATATAGATAGATACAGATATATATAGATATGTATAGATGTGAACATTTTTTAAAAGAAACATTTTTAAATCAGATATACTCTATACTCATTGCTTCCACTTTCTTACTTTCTGCTTACTTCTCAACTTTTGCATTTTACTTTTCAACCCAATCATTCAATTGAAACTTCTCTTTTTTAGATTGCCAGTATGCCTACATTCTCAGTCTAATTACCTCTTTTGGTTGTTATATTTCTTGATCTCTCTAGAACTGTTGATAATGTACAGCACACATTTCTCCTCTTCAACCTATGTAAATACTCCTCAATCTCCTTTTTGAGGATGATGATCCATTTCCCACCTCCTGATCCTTCTTCTCTCCTCTGTCTATACTCCTTTGTTAAGATTAGGTATTGTCATGTAATGAAATATTAATTTTAAGTAAATGCTTCCCCCATCTATGTCTGGCCCTAGTCTCTGTTATTAAGTCTAAACCCACATTATTACCTGTCTGCTACATTCATTTCATGGGTACGCCAAAAGTATTTAATACTGAATGCATTCAAAATGGAACATTTAATGCCCCCTTATTCCAGATTTGAAGCTACATAGCCTTTCTCTAAATTCCCTTTGCTTGTTTGAGAGCATTATCATTCTACTAGTCAATAATATTAGCAATATTGAGGGGATTCTTGATTATCTAGATCTCAGATGATATCATATTTAATCTGTTGCCTAGTCTTACTTATTTTTTGTAACTCTACCATATTTTTATGTCCATTCTTATCTTTTCTGTCACATGGCCATTACACTATTTCAGAACCTCATCATCTCTTTCCTGAATTATTATCATATACTTTCCATTTGGTCCCCCCATCATCAGGCTCATTTCTCTCTATTAGTCTTCCAGATAGATCTGATCACATTACTCTTTTATTCAAAACCCTTCTGTAGTTCCCTGTTGGCAATTCTAGAATAAAATATAAAATTTATCAGGCTAACAATTAGGAGACTATTGCAATAGTCTAGGCAAGAGGTAATTAGAAAATATCTTGCCAGGTCCAAACAATTGCTTAAGGCTTAAGCTAAGCTTCTTTGCACTGTCTAATAGGAAAGAATAAATTAATTGAAATTGTAGCAATATTTTTGAATTTCACACCACACATTTCAGCAGTAAAGACTAAGCTTAGTAATTATTTCACATAATGACATGTAATAAAGATGTCTTACTTGAGCTTAACTAGTTATTTTCCTTCATAATAAAGCTGGGGGAAAAGCTCTGATTCATATATATGTTGATTATTTTGTTTAATTCAAGCATTGGTCTCATTATTAAGACTTTAGAAAAATGCATAATTTTCATTATTTGAGACCCATGGTAATTCAGGTTTTATGAATTTTGTACTTAAGCTTTGGTTTATTGAAATACATGACCTTGTAATTATTCAAGGAAAAATATTTAAAATGCATTTTAAGAGTGTAAATAAGATTGAAAGGGAAATATTTTACATACTGAAAAAGTATCATTTTTAAGGACATTAGTAATTTGTCCCCATTGGTTACCATAGCTAAAAAATTCATTACCTATCAGACAATATGACAAAAATGAGTCTCTCTGTACTAAGATAGATTAGCCCTCTGAATGCAGATACAGCCTGTGTAAGTGATAAAGAAAAGGTAGTTTACATACCAAGGTATTGTTATTGCTGTTTCTTTAGTGAAAATAGAACTAAAGGAGAGTTTCATATGAAAGAAGACGGAGACCATGGACAAAAGCTGCACAGGATGAAATGAAATGGATGGATTACAATCAGCACCTTTGGAGGAGTACTTGGGTGAGATCACAGGTCCATTTGAATACTATTGGTATATTTATTCAGCAATTTTTTACTGACAATTGGTACCTCAATTTTTCATGAAAATAATAAAAATATTTTTAAAAATTAATTACTTCTAGCATTATTATTTCAATTTTTCTTTCTTTTTTTTCCTATCAAATTTGGAAAGATCTGAGTGAGATTTAGGTGTATATTGCTTGACACATATTTTCCACGAAAAAGAAAGCATTCAGGAAATTTTCTCTATGTAAAATTTAGGCAGGGGGAGGAATGAAAATGTTTCTGCATGCATTTCACAAGTCTAGAACCAAAAGTAATTAAAAACAATGCTGACACTGTTATGAAGGACATATTTAGAATATTTTCAGTACAAGATTGGCTATAATAATTTTGCTATAAGCAACATTGTTGAGTTGTTAAATTGCCACATCATTAAACTAATTTGTGAAGATTCTAACAGTACACACACATGCACACATACACATATATACATACATACACACATATACATACACATACACACAATGCAGAAGGAAACAGACAGACGCACAGACACAGAAAACAGAGACAAAGTCTGCTTTTCAGAGGACCACTTTATCTTCCTGGCATTATATCTCTTAATCTTAAGTATATTAATTATGGTATTAATTAATATTTAAGAAATAATCTATATTACATTAATAGTTTATATAGAATATAGTGTAATGTAGACTAAATTAAATTTTATTACATATATGAACTAGAGGGGAATAAATAGAAATAGTTTAAGACTTAATTTGTATTTAAGAAAAATGTCCCCAATTTATATAGTTTGCATCTATGGAGAGATGAGTTTTATTTCTCATTAAATTATGGAGCATAACTGTTTAAGTGTAGAAATTTTTCAAGCAAAAATGTCTTTCTTTAAAGGATTTAAACAAATAAATATTTCCTTACTTCTCTGGCCTTAAAATTCTCTCTCATATATACATATATAAATATATATGCACATGTATATATGGATGGATGTGCATAAACATATTTGTATATACTATATGCATATGCATGCATATTTATAGACCATTATTTACACATAAATAAGAAAGATATATAAATAGATAAATAATGGATGGATAGATGTCATCACATACCCCTTTGAATTAGGTTGAGGACAAATATGATTTTTATTCCATAGGACTCTTTAAGGAATATTAAGTTGAGCTCTCTTTCTTTTGTTTGCTTTAACATGATTTTGATGGTAATTTGCTGTGTAACCACAAACAAGCCCCTTTCCTCTCTGTGCCCCTTTTCCCAATACTAAAATGAATTTTAGGTTCTCTTTTACTATTTTATTTGCAAATCTCCTTTTTCCTTATTAAAGGTTGCCTCTTTTCAGCTCAGGCAGCTAAGTTGCACAGGGGATAAAGTGCTGGACCTGGAATTAGGAAGACCTGATTCTAGCCTCAGACACTAGTTGAAATTAATGTTACTTCAAGTCAGTCTGCCTCAGCCTTCAACTATAAGTTTGAGATCATAATACCATTTATTAGGTAGTTAGTAGAAACATATTATGTAATATTTGTAAAGGACTTATCAAGGAGCCTGTCACATTGTAGATATGTAAAGAGTGCTTTTCTCCCCTAGAGCCAGCTCATACTAATTTGTGTATTTCTCATAACCCATCTACTATATCATGACGAGCTTTAGAATAAGGAGGATGGATATTTTTTTTTCCAACTGTGTATTCCCAGTGCCTAATACAGAGTCTGGTACAGAAAAGGCACTTGAAAAACATTTGCTTAATTGACCTGAATTTCATAAGTTCTGTGATTGATTTATTGATCTAAGACATCATCTAGCTCAAATTTACTTGTATACACTAAGGCCCAAAGATTCTAAATTACTTTCTCAAGGCTTCAGAATGTGAATACAAATCCTATGACTTTGTTTGTAGCTTGCTTTCCCCTGTACCTTCCTAACTCCTCTATAGAGAGCAGAGATATACTGAAAGCCAGTATGATATGTCAGGCAATTGATTGTTATCTCTTAATGGGGAATGAGTATCCCAAAATTTACAAACAAAGCTTGACTCTATTCCTACCAAAGACCAGTTCCACAAACAGACATAAAGCATAGCAAATAAACTAATTTGTACTAGTTGATAGGAAACCGGAAATCCAAAAAAATGTATACAAGAGATATCACAAGATAAAAAATAAATGAGTTCTCCCATTTGAAGTGAGATAATGCAATTCAACAGAGTTTCTTATATCTCACCTAAGGGAAAATTTTCGAAAGTCTCTAAAGTAGTAAACTGGGAATAGCAACATAATCATTGTGTCATTTCTTCTCCCTAAAGTCTTTTTTGATCCTTAAAGAGTTTAGAATTCAGTATCTTCTTTCTCAGAATTAGAAACCAGAAAACTAGATCTCTTTTCTAGGCCCTTACATAACTGAATCCCTCACAAAGGTATGGAAATTAGTCGCTAGCAGTGATGAGTCTTACACAAACGTACTATACTTGATGGAGATCTATATTATTTCTAGTGGTTTAGCCTATAAAAAGGTGAGGCTTAAATAGTTTGGTACATTTTTAAATCTTTCTTTGTATAATCTCTTTATACCCAGATCTCTGGGTCTAAAATATTAATGTTTTAATGACTTTATTAAATTAATTCCATATTCCTCTCAAGAATTCTTAGATCTATTTGCAGCTTCACCAATAGCACATTACTATGTCTTTTTTTATATAAAGACTCTAATACTATGTTCATCTCCTGATACCTTTGATATTTTATAAGGCACAAAGTTAAATCTGAGAGTTATTTTAATGGAATTTTTATATTATTAGTGATTTGGATAATTTGTTCATATTGCTGTTAATAATTGCAATTATTTTGAGAACTGCTCACATTCTTGGACAAGTTATCAATTAGAGTAGCTTTTGATGGTGGTAGTGATACTGGTGGTGTTTGTGGTAGTGATGTTTATGGTGTGTGTGTGTGTGTGTGTGTGTGTGTGTGTGTGTGTGTGTGTGTAAAATCATCTTTGATTTTAATATCTTTGAAAAGTTTCTGGAACTCTTAAGAGGTTAAGTTATTTATACACAGTTAGTGTAGTAAAGGCAGGATAGGTACCAAGTTCTTTCTGACTTTAAAACTGACTCTTTATCCATTATGCAACACTGCTTATTAGGGAAGATTAACTTGCAAAATCAAAGGGTGTTGAAGGTTGGAAATGAAAATAGGGTGATACTTGGAAAAAATTTGTCTAGCTCAGAAAATCTAACCCCCCAAAAAAAATTTTAAAAAAGAAAGGAAACCTAGGCTCAGAGAAGTCATGTGAATTGCCCAAAATGACATTTTTTAAAAATTCCTTTAAAATGTTGTCGTTGTAAGGCAAATTTTAGATATTGTATATATTTCTATGTATCTATGTCGCATATATAGGAATTTAACATATATAATAATGTATATGTAGCATATATATTTAAGTCAGATCTATATTATCATTAGAATTGCAATAAGTCAATGCATTCTCTACAACTTTCAGTTTAAGAACGTTGTTTATGACACGGAGAATTTGTGGCATGCCTAGAATCACACATGCCATCTATGTCAAGAGATAAGACTAAAAACCAGTTTCATCCTGACTCTAAGATCAAATCTCTATTATAATAAGCTACATGCTATGTTGAACTTAGCAATACAAATGATTTACACTATAAGCATGTTTCGCCATTAGAGTACACACTGCTTCATTCCCACAAACTCTGAAAAATAAATAGACTGTTACAATTGGATTAAGGATATTTAATTCTTGGTCAGGACTAGGAACAACTACTTAACTCCTGGAGAATTAATTTTAATTTAACAAGTGGTTATAACATATTTAATAGATTCCACACATTTTTCCCACTCATTAGACAACTGAATTGAAACGAATATTATTTTTCCCTCCCTGCCTGTTCAGCATGCTTTTTATTTTGTAGACAGTGGGTATGACTAAGGCTGATTTAATGTTATGCTATTGGCTATCTCAGGCTGATTTTCTACTGGAAAAATGTGCATTGTTTGCAAAATCTCTCAGAAAATCAGAATAGTTTTCAGAGGAACACTGGATTATTTATACCAAAAAAATTGTAGAAGAAGGGACTGGTTTGCTTGTTTTTACCCAAAGGCTTTCTGAACTTTACCAAGGTTCTCAGGCATCCACTAACCTTTGCCAACCTAAATATGGCAGTTACCATGGAACTCTGCAGTGAAGAACTAAAATCTGATTTTCTTACTCCCCTAGTAATTCCGGAAATTAAATTATCCAGAATAAATTGTGCTAAGTGGATGATGTTCTCTGTTCTAAGGACTATCATCCTAAAGTATTTCTAGACAGTATAAACCCATTATAACATGGTAGATTTCATAGTTACACATGCTACAGACCAAGTCACAGCCCTACTCCTCCAACCCAGCTACTACATATAATAACAATCTTTAATATGTCTAGTTACTGTATAATAAGAATTATTGTTTTACTCTCCAAAATTGATGCATGGGAACTATGCTGTATTTACATTCAGTGTTATCTTAGAGCAGGCTGCTGCTTCTAGGCAATTTCTGGAATTTTACTACAAACAATAGCAACTTTTCTAAGAGAAGAAATGAATTGTCAAGAATTTTTCAGGGCCAGGTGTGTTTTAGGTTAACAGTACTAGACACATTAACCTTAGGCAACAGACATACCTCACCATATTAGCCAAGCCCTCTTGATTTTCACACAGGATTGCCTAAAAGTTGTTTCTATTTTTGAAATGTCTAAGGCTGGATTTGTTTTTTTTTTTCTTTTTTCTAA
Source organism: Sminthopsis crassicaudata (assembly GCF_048593235.1). NCBI lineage: Eukaryota > Metazoa > Chordata > Mammalia > Dasyuromorphia > Dasyuridae > Sminthopsis > Sminthopsis crassicaudata. The sequence goes on along the minus strand of NC_133617.1, from coordinate 342,493,742 downwards.
AAGGAATTTTTAGTATTTTTTATGAACAAAAAATATTTTTCAAATCAGAAGATGCTAATGTGCAACCTATATTCACAAAATTAAGAAATGATTTCTAATAGTGGCAAATTAGGAGATGCTGGCACTGTGGTGTAATAAGAACCCCCCCAAGAAAAAGCATTTTATATTTATTTACATCACTTTTATCATATACAAAATAGGTAAAATTAATATTATTACGCCCATGTTACATAAAAAGAAACTGGCTCACCAATATGTAACTAGTATGCCAGTAATTTTCTTTTTTCCCCCAGCTTTATTTATTTATTTATTTACATAGTCATTCATTCATTCATTCATTCATTCATTCATTTATTAGCACACATTGTTTTATGATTCATTTTGGGAGAGAAAGATCACAGAAAAGCAGAAAACTCATGTGAGAGATAAAAACAAACAAACAAACAAAAAAAAAACAGAAAAAAGAAATGAACTAAGCATGTGTTTATTTACATTTGGTCTCCTTAGTTCTTGTTGTGAATGCAGATAGCAATTTCTCTCCAAAGTCTACTGGAATTTCTTTGGATCACTAAACCATTGAGAAGAATCAAGTCTTTCATGTTTGATTATTGCACATTCTTGCTGTTATTGTATACAATGTATTCCTGGTTGTACTTGTTTTGTTCAGTATCACTTTGTGTAAATCATTCCAGATCTTTCTAAAATCAGTTTGTATATCATTTCAATAGAATAATAATAATCTATTACCTTCATATACCACAACGTATTCAATTATTCCCTAATTAAGGGGTATCTATTCATTTTCCAATTCTTTGCTGCCACATAAAGAGATGCTACAAACATTTTTGCACATGCGGGTCCTTTTCCCTCCTTTCTGATTTCCTTGGGATACAGATCCAGTATAATGTCACTGCTGGGTCAAAGTTTAACAGTCCTTTGGCCATAGTTCCAGATTGCTCTCCAGAATCATTTCTAGAGATCTGGATCATTCCAAAATTTCACCAACAATGCATCAGTGTCCCAGTTTTCCCACATCCTCTCCAAAATTTATCATCATTTCCAGTCAGAGTTTTAATTTATATTCTCTAATCCAGTGGTCCTCAAACTTTTAAAATAGAGGTCCAGTTCACTGTCCCTGAGACTGTTGGGAGGGCCGGACTATAGTAAAAACAAAAACTCACACTCTGTCTCTGCCCCTCAGCCCATTTGCCATAACATGGCAAGCTGCATAAACATCCTCAGCAGGCCGTATCTGGACCAAGGGCCATAGTTTGAGAAGCCCTGCTCTAATCTATAGTGATTTAGAGCATTTTTTTCATATAATTATATATGTCTTTAATTTTATCTGAAAATAGTCTGTCCATATCCTTTGACCATTTATCAACTGGGGAATGACTTGTATTTTTTTTTCCTTTTTAATTAATTAATTATTTTTTACAAAAAAATTATGCATAGGTAATTTTCCAGCATTGACAATTGCAAAACCTTTTGTTTCAACTTTTCCCCTCCTTCCCTCCATCCCTTTCCCCAGATGGCGGGTCGACCAATATATGTTAAATATGTCAAAGTATAAGTTACATACAACATATGTATACATGTCTAAACAGTTATTTTGCTGTACAAAAAGAATCGGACTTTGAAAGAGTGTACAATTAGCCTGTGAAGGAAATAAAAAATGTAGGTAGACAAATGACTTTTATTCTTAAAAATCTGACCCAGTTCTTTATATATTTTAGAAATGAGCTCTTTATCAGAAACAATGGCTGTAAAGAGTTTTCCACAAATTTGTACTCCTTTTTAATCTTGTTTCTGTTGGTTTTGTTTGTGAAAAAAAACTCAATTTAATGCAATCATAGTTGTCCATTTTGCCTTTCATAATGTTCTATAGTTCTTCTTTGGTCATAAGTTCCTCCCTTAATTGGTAAATTATCCCTTGTTCCCTTAGTTTGTTTATGGTATCATCATTTATGCTCAAATCATGTATCAATTTTGACCTTATTTGGTATGGGTTTGTGAGATATGTCTATGCCAAGTTCTGACATATTATTTTCCAGTTTTCCAAGTAATTTTTGTCAAATAGAGAGTTGTTTGTTTTTTTTTTTTTTTTTTTTTTTTTTTTTTATTCCAGAAGCTGGAATTTGGGATTTACCAAAAACTACATTATTAAATTATTATAGTATCATGTATATCTAATCTATTCCATTGATCAACCACTCTGTTTCTTAACTAGTACCAAATAGTTTTGATGACTGCTGTTTTAACCGTTTTAGATTTGGTACTATTAAGCCATTATTCTTTGTATTTTTTAAAATTAATTCCCTAGACATTATTGAATTTTTGCTCTTCAAGATAAATTTTTTTATCATTTTTTTCTAGTTCTGGAAAACAATTTTTTGGCAGTTTGATTGCTACAGAACTAAACATGTACACCAATTTAAGCAGAATGGTCATTTTTATTATATTAGCTCAGCCTACCCATGAGCAATTAATATTTTTCCAGTTGCTTAGATCTGACATCATTTATGTGAAAAAATATTTTATAATTATGTTCAAATAGTTCTTGGGTTTGTCTTGGCAAGTAGATCCCAAGCAGTTTATTTTGCCTGCTGTAACTTTAAATGGAATTTCTCTTTCTATTTTTTACTAATGGCCTTTGTCAGTAACATATAGAAATGCTGATAATTTGTGTGGGTTTATTTTGTAACCATAACTTTGCTAAAGCTGTGAATTGTTTTGAGTAGGTTTTTGGATGATTTTCTAGGATTCTCTAAGTATATCATCATATCATGTGCAAATGGTGATACTTTTATTTCCTTATTGCCTATTTTGATTCCTTTAATTTATTTTTCTTTTCTTATTGCTAACACTAATATTTCTACTACAATGTTGAATAATAATGGTGGTGATAATGGGCATTCTTGTTTCACTCCTGATATTTTTGGGAATATGTACAGGTTCTCTCCATTACAAATAATGCTTGGTATTGATATTAGATAAATACTATTTATTATTTTAAGAAAAGTTCCCTTTATCCCAAGATCTCTAGTGTTTTTATAGGAATGAGCACTGTACTTTGTCATAAATTGTTGTTGTTTTTTTTTTGCATCTATTGAGATTATTATATAATATCTCCTGGTTTTATGATTGATCTGGTCAATTATCTTAATATTTTTTCCTGATATTGAATCATTCCTTATTCCTGATATAAATCTCATGTAGTGATAGTGTATTATCCCATTCATAAGTTGCTGTAATATCTTTGTTAATAATTTATTTTAAAATGTTGCATTAACATTCATTAGAGAGATTGGTTTTTAATTTTTTTTCCTCCATTTTGGCTCCTTGTTTAGGTATCACTACCATATCTGTGTCATAGAAGGAATTAGACAGAACTCCTTTTCTTATTTTTCCAAATAATTTGTGATATTAGAATTGATTGTTCTTAATTAAATTTTTGTTAGAATTCACTTATGAATCCATATGGCCCAGGAGATTTTTTTCTCATGGAATTAATTAATGGATTGTACAATTTATTTTTTCTAAAATTGGACTATTTAAGTAATTTATTTCTCTTCTGTTAATCTGATCATCTTATATTTTTCTAAATATTCATTCATTTTGGTTAGTTTGTGAGACTTGGTGCCACACAGTTGAGCAAAGTAGCTTCTAATTATTGTTTTAACTTCTTTGTCATTGGTGTTAAGTTCACCCTTTATTTTTGATTTTGTTCTTTCACTTTTTAAATCAAATTGATTTCTAACCAAATTGATCCAGTATTTGATAACCCCCCAACCTGTTTCTAAACAAATAAAACCACAAAAAAGTTGATTTTTTCATAAAAACAACAGTTGTATTTATTGGTTCAATAGTTTTCTTACTTTTAATTTTATCATCTATCCTTGAGTTTCAGAATGTCTAGTTTTGTATTTTATTGTGGTTTTAAACATTTGTTCTTTTTCTAGCTTTTTTTTTTATTTTCATGCCTAATTCATTGATCTTCTCTTCATCCATTTCATTCATATAGCTGCTTACAGAAAAAATTTCCCCCAAAGAACTGCTTTGGCAGTTTTGGTCTATACCAAACATACCATAGTTTTGGTGTGTTGTCTCATGATTGTCATTCTCTTGGATGAAATAATAGATTGTTTCTGTAATTTGTTCTTTGACCAACTCATTTTTAGAATTAAGTTAAATAATCTACTAATTGGTTTTTCATCTATCTTATCCTGTCCCTTTATTGAATAGTATTTTTATTTCATTGGTCTCAAAATGATCAATTTTTGTGTAAGTTCCATGTACTGCTAAGAAAGAGGTAGTATATTCCTTTATGCTCCTATTCAATTTTCTCCAAAGGTCTTTCATATCTAGATTTTCTAGGATTGTATTAACCTCCATAATTTTTTTGTTTTGTTTTGTTTATTTTGTGGTTAGAGTTGTCTGATCCTGAGAGGATAAATCTTCACTAGTATACTTTTGCTGTTAATTCTTGAAAACCAGGCGCAATCCAAAAGCAGTGGTCCTCAAACTTTTTAAATAGGGGGCCAGTTCACTGTCCCTCAGACTGATGGAGGCCCGGACTATAGTAAAAACAAAAACTCACACTCTGTTTCCGCCCCTCAGCCCATTTGCCATTACCTGGAGGGCCATATAAATGTCCTCAGCAGGCTGCAGGCCATAATTTGATAACCCCTGGTCCAAAGTAACCTTGAAAATCTATTAAATTGATTAATTTGGAATTCTTTTCTATCAGAAACCTATTTCCTCTTCCACTGGCAGTGAGAGAAATTTGTAGAGGACAAAAGCCTTTTATTCCCATAAGTTTAGGGTCCATGTCTTCCAGCCATAAGTTGTATTAAAGCATTTACTACTTTTGTGAGAAATATCATGACTTTGTTATTAAGATAAAACCTAGTTAAATGGGGAAATTCTCCCCTTCCATAACCAAATTGTCACATGATCAGAAGGAAAAGGGAACATGCATTTTTAAGTGCCTATTATATCCCAGGTGCTTCACAAATATTAACTCATCTTTACAGCAATCTTGAGAGGAAGATGCTATTATATTTTTCATTTTACAATTGAGAAAACTGATGAAGACAAATACCACACGGCTATTAATAGCTTGAGGAGAGATTTAAATTCAGGTCTTTCTGACCCCAAGCCCAGCACTCTATCTCCTGTACCATTTTCTTTATAAAGGAGGATAAAGAGCTAAACTAGAGATTAAACTGACTTTCCATTGTGATTATTTAAAACAAATACATGTATCTTAAATTTCATTAATTTGATTTAACAAGGAAGTCCACTCCTCTATTTCTGTGAAGAAGATTTTGTTATTCATTCTGGGGCCTGATACTTTCACAGGAGGTTATGATAACAAAGATGCTCACATTATCCTTGTTCCAATAGGAGTAAACTATAGCTTGTCTCCAGGATATGGCCAGTGATATGTGTATACCAAGAGATCAAGGTTGGGTGACAATATTCTTAAGGAAAAGGAATTTGAAGGGGAAAGACTGAGACATAGTCCGAACAAAATTTGTGCATGGCTTTGGAGACAAGAGCAAAAGAGAGTAAGAATGAGAAAATCAAGAAAGGATAAAATGTTTGTGCTGCTGGGTCATTAAAAGCAAATACTATGAGATACATTTGTGTTCTAAAAAAAACTTTATGTTTCTGTTTGCATGAGTAGTTAAAAACAACTCTCTAACTCGTGTTTTCCCCATTTCTATAGGGCCTCTGGGCAATGGAACATCTAGGTAAACAGAGTCAAAGACTTCATTCAAGGAGTTTTATCCCAGTATATATTCCACTTTACTAATGGTCACTAAGTTTTTTCTTGAAGTCTTATTTGTTTCTAGATAAATTTAAAATTAAGATGATTTAAAGAACAAATATCCATCCCATATTCTGTTGGCCCATGTCTCCCCTGTCTTTTACATTATGGATTATTGTTAAGCCATATGAACAATTACAACCTTTGCTCACCTGTGGTTAGCATTCCTATGCATAAAAAAAAAAAAAAACAGCCCAAGAGGGCACTTTAAATTAACAGAAGCAGGGAATACCTTATAAATACAATATATGGAAGGGTATCAGGAAATTACTTATGTAAGCATTTACCAAAAGTTTATAACCCATTTCCTCAATTTAAAAAACATTAAGGAAGGTGTGTTTTCACTGTAAAATCTGTGAGATTGTATTTTACTGATTAAAATTTAATAGTAAGTCAATAAGAATAGGTGACATCCAAACTGATTATGAATATGTTTCCTTTTTTGTATATTGTAATGTTATTGTTGTTTTTAATATTATCAAGAACAAATTTACTTGGACTTTGTACATTTCCTTAGTTATGGCTCCATACCTTAGTACAATTTCCTTGAAACTTAGCTGTTATACCTTTTGATGAAAAGTGATTCATCAGTGTTTTATTTTTCAATTTCCACTGTTAAAACAGTTTTTTGCCTAACTACTATTCTGTTGCACATCTGAACATAAAAAAAATAGTTTTTTGACTACTTCAAATGTCTAAGATTCAAAATTAAGAATTCATTTCTTAAGCACTGTTTTCTGATTTTTCTATGACTTCCTGTTTTAGTAAACACACACACATATACACACACAATCACATACGCAAGATTTTCCTTTTTCCCAAGAATAGTTGCTGTGCCATTGATAGAAAAATACCTATAAATATCTGTTATTGTTCCATAATTCTTAATAACATGTACACAGCTACACTATTTCATAGGTGGACATTTTATTGGGCTAAATTAGAGAATTATAGATTTAGAGGTAAATTGACCATGGAGGCCAGCAAGTACAATTACAACATCTGTTTGCCTAGGATTATAAATTTAAAAGACATGAATTCATGTCTTCATATCCTAAGCTAGCACTCTATCAACTGTGCTACATGACTATCTTGATTATAATCAGATATTGCTAAGTTGTTGGCTTTATATTTTTTAATCCCATGTTACCATCTGCCTCAATAGGCAATCTCACTATAATAAACATATCCCAGATCAGCAGGTTGGCCTGATACAATTTCAAATATGAAACATGATTGTAAAAGATGTAAAAAGAAAGAGAAAAAACAAAGGGTAATGGAAAGATATATGATTAATATAGTTAGGAAGCAGCACTCTATCAATTGCAACTTTCTAGAGTTAAGTGTTGTAAAACTTTATCAAGAATAATTATGACAGTGGAAATAAGCTGGTATTAGAGTAAGAAAGAGAAATCACAGATGAATATCTTAAGTACACTAATTCTCAATTAAAGAATTAGATGACTGTTCTTTGGATTAATTCTGGAAGGTCCATTTGAAGCCATGTAATTCAATTCTAATTTTAACAAAAGGGCTGCAACACATTGAGTGGGTTCTTTGTGGAAGATTTATAACAAAATAGGTTAAGTAGGTATAGGAAAATGTGTAATGTGGACCAATAAAGAATGAAATAAAAGATCCAATCATTTTTTTCAAAAATTTGATCTGTACTTAGTATAAAAATCATTTAAAATATTTATTTTGTTAAACATTTCCCAATTCCATATAAAATTTAACTTTTTTTCCTAAAATCTCTTCCTCCATCTTATATTTTCCATGCCCTATGAAAAGGGGAACTATATAGCACTATTTTGTGTGAAATAGTGCAAAACATATTTCCATATTAGCAATGATGTAAAAACAAAAGATGCAAACAAAATAAAGGAGGAAATTTTTTTCTTTTTTTTTTTTGTTCAATAGTATTTTATTTTTCTAATTACAAGTAAAGATACATTTCAACATACATTTCTATAAGATTTTGAAATCCATTTTTTTTCTTTTTCCCCTCCCTTGCCTATTCCCTCCCAAGACAACAAGCAATCAGATATAGGTTAACCATGTACAAACATTTAAAACATATTTCCATATTTTTCGTTCTGTGAAAGAAAAATCAGAACAAAAGAGGAAAAACACAAAAAAGAAAAAGCAATCAATCAAGCAAACAAAAAAGCCCTGAAAACAGTATGCTTTGATCCTCATTAAGTCTTTATAATTTTTTTTCTTGGTCCAGGTGACACTTTTCATCCTAAGTTAACCAAAAAAAAAAATAAAAAAAGTTTAAAAATCTATACTCAGAGTTCATCAGTTCTCACTATGGAGATGGATAGCATTTCATTATTTATTTATTTATTTGCTGAGGCAATTATTCTAGAACCAGATGGTAAAATAGAAATAGAAAGACTCCATCTTAAAATAGATTCCTGAAAGAAATATTAAAATGAAAACTCCCAGGAATATTTTAGCCAGATTCTAGAACTCTCAGGTCAAGGAGAAAATATTGCAAACATCCAGAGAGAACAATTGAAGTCTAGTGAAGCCACAGTCAGGATAACACAAATTTTAGCAGCTTCTACATTAAAGGACAAAAAGGGTTAGAACACAATATTCTGGAGGTTAATGGAGCTGGGATCACAACTAATAATCATATACCCAGCAAAAGAAAAAAAAATTCCTTCAGAAGAAAAGATGGTCATTCAACAAAATATATAGGACTAGAGTTGAATGGAAAATGTGATTTTTAAATACAGGTCTTGTAGAAGTGTAAGGAGGCAACCAGGAAAGTGATATCATAAGGGACTTAATAAGGTTTATCTATTTATATTTCTACATTGGAGGATGACACTTGTAACTCATTAGAACTTTTTCATTACTATGGTAGTTAGAAGGAATATATATTGCCCGAGGGCACAGATGGAAATTGAATATGAAGAGATAATATCTTTTTTTTTAAATAATAAAATTAAGGGGTGAGAGAAGAATGTACTATGAGAAGGGAAAAGGGAAAAGTGGAATTTCGCAAATTATCTGATATAAAAAAGAAGCAAGAAAAAATTTTTACAGTGGAGGGGAAGATGGGGAGGAGGAATGAGTGAACATTATTCTCATTAGAATTTGCTCAAAAAGGAAATAAAATACATATTCAATATGGATATAGAAATCAATCTTACCTTGCAGGAAAATAGGGGAATAGGATATGGGAAGGAGGAAGAGTGATGAAAGAGAGGACGTATTGGGGAAGAAAGTTGTCAGTACCAAAAATCTTTTGAGGAGGGAAAGGGTAAAAGGAGAGAGAGAATAAATGGGAGAAGTACAGTTAGCAATAGTAATTATAAAAAGATTTTGAAGCAAGTTTTTCTGATAAGGCCTCATATATCATATCACAACCATAGACAGAACTGAGTAAATTTATTTTTTTATAAAGAGCCCTGTTGCAATTGATAATCAAATGATATGATCTGTACCCAAAGGCCTATACATTCATTCATATCCTTTGACCTAACAACATCCCTACTAGGCATGAATACTACAAGAGATGTGGGGGTGATGCACATCAATTGGGGAACTGCTCAATAAACTGCGGTGAGTGTTTGTGAAGGAATATCATTGTTCTATGAGAAATGATGAGCAGGATGCTCCCCCCCTCAAAAAAAAAAAACTCTTGAAAGTCCTCCATGAACTCAAGCAAAGTGAAATATTGTACACAAATTAATAGCAATATTTTGGGATGATCAGATGTAAATAATTTTGCTATTCTCAATAGCAAAGTCATCCATAACTACTCTGAAGGACTTATGAAAATTCCTATCCATACTCCAAGGAGGAACTGATTATATTTGAATATAGATTGAAGCAATCTATCTGTCTGAGTGTGTGTGTTTCTGTTTCTATCTCTCTGTCTCTGTCTGTCTCTCTTTTCCCTAATTTTTTCTTGATAGTTTTTATTTCATTAGGGTGAGAGACCTATGTTTTCTTTCACAACTTGATTTTTATAGAAATGTTTTGCATAATTTCACATGCGGCTTCTTAATTGTGGCTACAAATAAGGAAGAGAAACTAGAATTAAAAAAAATTTAAATGTAAAAAAATTGTTTCTTTGTAACTGGGGGAAATATTAAATAAGTAAATCAAATATTAAAAATAAAGAAACTGGATACAATGCTATTTAGTGTATATATGACAAATATTGATTTTACTTTATTCTCTGCAACATTTTTAGAAAGATTGCTTTTATACTTGTCTCTTTTTTTAGGCCATTTTTTGCTTATGCTTTGAGATCATGGTTGCTATTTTACTTCAGCTAAAGTATAATAGATATTATTTATTTAACCCCTTATTTAACCCTTTGTGTGTTTCTTTGTTTCAAGTTTGCTTCTTATAAATAACACATCATTGTTCTAATTTATTCTATGCACTTTTATCTTATGAGTGAGTTAATATCATGCACATTCATAGTTATAATTTTCAAATATGAATTTCACTCTATCCTATTTCCTTTTCTATAGCCATTCCCCCTTTTTAATCTTGTTGCTCCTCTAAAGTCTATTTTGCCTCAGATACTGTTTTATTTGCCTTTCATTTTATTGTCTCCTTTTCTTTTATCCCCTTCCTCTCCTACTTCCTTTTTAGAGTAAGATAGATTTTTATATCCACTTGATTGTATGTATGTGTATTATCCTCTCTGAATTGGTTTAGATGAGAATGGGGTTCAAGACTTTACACATATACAAGCGCACACACATATGCAAAAAAAAAAATTGCTTTTTCATTGTTAAAGTTCTTCTTTTACTACTTTTGTTAGTTAATTGAATTCACCCAGTTCTTCCTTTCCCTTCTCACTTTTCTCATGGAATCTTTCTTTCTTGCCCATCCATTTTACTTTATGTCATCCCAACATAATTCAAACATTCCTACACCCTGAGTCTAAGTAGAATCCCTCTACTTAACCTAAAATGATAAAGTTCTCAGAGGTTACATGGCTCATTTTCCCATATGTGAACATATGTGAACAGTGTGAACAGTTTAATCTTATTGAATTTTATGTGATTTCTTTATCATGTTTACCTTTTCATGATTCTCTTAGGTTTTTTATAGTCAAATGTTCTATTTAGCTCTGATTTTTTCATCAGGATTGCTTGAAAGTTCTTTATTTTATTCAATTTCCACCTTTTCCCCTGAAGAATTATATTCAGTTTTCAGTTTTTCTGGATAGATTATTTTGATCATAATCTTATATATATATATATATATATATATATGTATATATATATATATATATATACACATGCACACACATACATGCATTCAGTATCAAATTGTATGACATGAATAGACATGAATGTATGTATATATGTATTTACATGTTTATTTATATATTAGATATGTGTACATTATGCATATACATATGTATATTTCATATATATATGTTTGTGTGTACATGCCCTTAATCTTTTAATGGATAGCATGCTTAATCATTTGTTCCATGGAAATGTTAATTGTCATTGTATTGAACAAAGTTCTTGCACCTTTAAAATTTTTGCTTTTAATTGATTTTTCTTAGTTTTGCATTATCAAATTTATGAGATCCCCAAAATTGCTTATTTTTATAATAGTTTTATTCTATATAAATTATTCTTCTGGTTATTTTCCATGTCTTTTAAAATTCATCTGTTTCTTCATAGATCATGGCACAATAGTACTCTATAGTACATTCATATGCCAAAAGTAGTAAGTCTTTTATCAATTGTTGGATATCCTTTTTGTTTCTAGTCTTTTCTTCTATGAAAATAACTACTACAGTTTTTTGTTTTAATCAAAGGACCTTTTCCTCTTTTTATATTACCTTTTATATAGCTGGGTCAGAAAGCACACATTACTTAGTACCTCCTTGTGTATAATTCCAAATCATTTTCTAGAATGTTTGCACTTATTTAGAAAATTTATTAATATGCCTATTTGCCCAGGGCATCTAAATTTTTCATAATGTTTCTCTTTTAATCTTTGACACTTTGAGTGTGAGATAAAATTTCTTAATTGCTTTGGTTTGCATTTTTAAATTAGTAGCAATTTTAGCATTTTTTCTTAAGGTTACACATCTTGAGAAGAATGTGTTTATATCCACAGACCATTTGTCAATAGGCAAATTGCTCTTTTATTTATAGAGTTTAATTAGTTTCATTAATACCTTAGAAATGATACTTTTATCAGAGAAAGGTTCTGCAATTTCCCCCACATTATGTTTTCCGTTTTAATCTTAGCTTTATTATGTTTATCCTATGAAGATTTTTAAATTTATATAACCAAAATTGTTGATTTTATCTGTTGTGATGCTCTCTCTTTCTTGTTTAGTCATGAAATTTTCTCCTAGCAATAAATTTTCTATTTTGTTTATGATAAGAACTTTTATGTCTAGATCACGTATCTATGTGAATTTATTTTTGCATAAAGTGTGAGTTGTTATTTCTATTCAAATTTTCAGCAGTTTTTGTAAAATGGTAAGCCCTAATACTAGTTAGTGCCTTAGGATATTGTAGTTATTAGACACTAGTCTTCATCAATAAAAGAAGAAAGGAAGGAACAAAGGAATGAAGGAAGGAAGAAAGAAAAAAGAAAGCAAAGAAGGAAGAAAAGAACAAAGAAAAAATGTAAGGGAGGGAGGGAAGAAGGAAGCAAGCAAACAAAGAAGAAAGGAGGGAAGGAAGGAGGAAATTATAGAAAGACATATGGGGAGAAGAAGGGGAAAGGAGAGGAGAGGAGGAATTGCATACTAAGTGCTCTATGCTAAGTGCTTTATGAAAGTGAAATTCATACCTCTTAGATAAGTGCTATTATTATCATCAATTTCCAGTTGAAGAAATTGAGGCAGATGGAGGTTAAGTGACTTGTCCATAGTTGTATAATTATACCACATTGTTGCCCCTGCTAGAAGGAAATTTGGTGGAGGAAGAAACATACTCATTATAAGGGAGTATTCAAATCCATGTTATGGGTGGTAGAATTCAGGAATCTTAAATCTTTCTCTGATTATTTAATTATCATTTAAAAAGGCTTCAAATTCATAGAGAAAAATTAGTTTTGTTTTAAGTCTAAATCTAGAGTCAAAAAACTCTTTATTTGAATATTAGTTTTGCTACTTACTAGCAATGCTTCCTTGGGGTAGTTTCAAGGTATAACATTCACTATATTGAAAATGAGAAAATTGACCTAGATGATGACTGAAATTTCATCCAATTCTTATATAATTTAAAACTTGTTTCTGTGATAAATTTAATAAACTAGTTTGTTAGGCAATCCATCATCTTCTATTTATTAAGGAACTACTATGTGCCAGACATTGAAGTTACAAAGGAAAAAAAAAAAGTGAAACAATCCTTGTCTGCAAGAAACTTATATTCAATCAGAGGAGTCATTATATATACATATATAAATGAGGCTTTGTAACATGCTCAAACAATTTATGATGGATATTCCTCTGTGAGAGAGTCCATGAACTTGCTTCTGGAAGAAGGCATATAGTCTTAACCTACCATGTGAATGATAGAAGCTTTTCCATTGGTTGTTTAAGCCAAAGTAGGCTACGGTTTTAGAACTAATGGACTTCTCATTTGTGGAGATTGATGCTTTGTGCCTGCATTACTGATAACATCTTTAGCAAAGTGGGAGAGAAGAGAACTTTTGAGTTCACCTAGCTTCCAACTGTGACAGAAAATTTGTGATTACAATTTCTCTTCAGGTTCTTTATGAGAAAAATTCTGTGAAGAAGCCAATATGAGAGGAGATGGTAGTCTCTAGTATACCTCTATGATCATTTTGCTATAGTAGAAACTTCAAGGAATTTCCCCTTTGGGTGAAATCTGGAAGTCTTGATTAAACTGAATAAAGTTTCTTTAATCTATATTATCTGGTGCATATTCTCCAATATCTCAAATTTCTATTCTTCTGTTGACTTAAATAAATGAATTTATTTGCTATGTGTGTTCATTGTGAAACTGGTATATGGTGAGTAAGAAATAAAGTCTTGTATATAAAACTTGGGAATCCTCATTCCCCATTATAGTAATAGAAATAGGAACTAAGATTGAATTCAAAAATCATATTCCCAGGAATAATTATATTTAAGAGAACAAATATAATTCTAATCTAATACCTTTTCTTTCAGAGGAAAGCAGAAAAATTGACCTTTGGCCTCAATCTACCTGCTTAGCTTGCTGGAATGAATCAGTCTTACTCAGAGAAAGGTGAGGAAGAAAATGCTAAAAATGCATATGTTTTTGCCTCTCTGCAAACAACATAAAGTCAAATTTTACAGTCATATCCAGAGTTGAAAATCTTTTTCATTCACAGAATAAAGTCCACAGACTAAACTGGATAGGAAATAGCCATCTATCCCTCCCTTTAGACCCTGAATCCTTGACAGACTTAGAGCTTTAGGTTTATTTTATTCTTTTTATTCTAGAAATGGGATCTTAAATCATAAAGACTCTGAAGCTCAGTACAGCAACCCAGTAGAAAACCCTTAAAGGGTTCCAAGGATGTAAACCAAGGATAAGACTTTGGACTTGAAATTTATGGGAACTAAACTCAGCTCCTCAGAGATCAAGTGAGAAACTGGAGATATTTATTCTTATCAGACCTTTAAACTAGTATGCATTCATAAAAGCTATACTGACTATTAAATAGTTAAATGGAAAAGGAATGGCTGGACTCCCCTCAAAATTGTTGAAACACAGTCTCTGGGAGTATAAAGTAATGGCAGAGATGAGATCCTCTAACTGCTACAAGATTTCTGGTGAATCCTGAAAGAGGAATTAAATGCAGTACACCTGGATCTCAGTGAATAGAGACTAGAAAATCATTATTATTTATATAAATATATACAGAATAAGTAAAAACTAAATATTTACTAGTTTAGGGAGGGAGTCCTAGATGTTGGAGTGATTAGAGAACAGGGATCAAGAAAAGTTTGATGTGACTAAATTAAAATCAAATAAAAAATCTAGGTCTTCTTGATTTTAGCAGTAATTAGCAATTTCAATATAGGTTTCAAAGACATAGGTCAGTTGCACTCAATACCATGAATCTTTTTCTAGCTTTCATGTATGTACCAATGGAGCAGATGGGCTATCACCCCTTTTCTAACTATGTGACAGCTGCCCATTTGCTTTTCTAATAATATGTTTATCTGATGATACATAATTCTCCAAATTAATCTTTATATAATCCTGTTACCTATATAATATAATTCATTTTCACTCTAAAAATTGTATAATATAGCATAAATATCATTTTCCCCACACCCTGATTTCTATGATAAAAGTGTGACTCAGAAAGATTAAGTCCAAGATCACATAGTTAGTATGTGTTGGATCTAAAACTTGAATTTAGAACTTCTGATTCCAAGTACAAGCCACCTTCCTTCTACTATTCCATGCTACCTTCCTTGTTCAGGGATATTTCATGTACAGAAAGAGAAATAAGAACATCTTACTTTAAACTTCTAACTTTGGAAATGGCCCTTTAAATCATGCAGTTCTACTTACAGTACATACCAACCAACATACTGGTAAATTCTCAAATTAAAATGGTTCCTTAGCTATATTTTGACTTAGAGAGAGGCCACTGGGTTAGATCATGTTGCTAACCTACCAACTGGAAAAACAGCCCATTATTATTTCATGTGGTGCATTGTCTAAATTTATGGGTTTGACTTGTCCAAAAAGAAAGTGCTAAAACAAAGCAAATTTAGTTTTGACTGGTTTTGAAATATGTTGGACTGGTTAAACAGAAGACAGTGAAAGACATCTGATGTTTTTTTAAAGCCCCCATTAATTCAAAGAACACATTACATGCCAGTCATAATAGATTTTTAAAAAGCCAAATGTGGGATGGGTTTATTGTTCCATCGTGAAAATTCCTTCTAATTAAAATGGCAAAATTGGAGTGAAGGGAATAGAGATATACTTGCCCATTGCAAAAATTTCAAACTCTTCAAATTTCTGTCATTCTGTTTCTATTTACTGATATATATTCTCTTTATTTGGATGTCAATTAGTTACATCCCAGAATTTGGATTGAATGTGGTTATAAAATTGAAGTCATCCTAAAGAAAATTCAGTGTCCAAAATGGCTACTCTCTTAACATTAGTTTATATACTTTAAGGTTCAAAAGAGCCTTAATTTCATCACTGTGGGTTCTTCCTATACTAATACACATTGTAACCCCTATTTGCCTTAGCTTAATATGTTTCATAAGCAGTTGTTGTCAAAGATTGTCATTAGCAAGTCACTGCTTCAAGGGATCAACTGCTCTCAACCCATCTAAGCTGATTCACAGATTTACATTGGAAACAAGAGAATAAAAATGAATAATTTGGAGTATAATTAGTAGCCAAGGTGATAAAAAGCACAATAAAATTCAAGTTATCTAGCCCAGATGATGAAAGAATTGGAAAACTTGTTTGAAGAGCCTCTGGTAGTAATATTTGAGAGAACATAGAAAATGAAAGCGCTTCCACTACTTTTGAGAAAGATGGACCCATTTTCAAATAAAGTGGGGAAAAAACAGTGTAGAGATTATAAAACAGTGAGCTTGATTCTAATTCTTATGAAAATTCTAGAAAAATAGCATAACAGAAATTGTTAGTGAATATCTAGAAAGTCAAGCAAGGAACCCAAATGGCTTCATAAAGAACAAGCCATTCCAGTCTAACCTAATTTGTTTTTATTTCTTTTAAGCAGTGTTACTAAATTAGTAGAGAAGTAGAATGTTATAGAAATAAGTAATTTCAATTATAGCAAATCTTTTGGTAAAGTTTCTCATAGTATTTTTGTGGAAAAGTTTAAGTGATATACTTTACATAGCAATGCAACTTGCAACTAGATAGATGCAGATCTACAGCTTATGTAATAGTCGATTGCATTTAGGAATTGTTAATGGTTTAGTGTCAAAGTTCCAGGAAATCTCCACTAATCCATGAATCTATCCTTAGCCTTATGCTATTTTATTTTATTTTTTATCTATGACTTAGTTTTAGGCATAAGTGGTGGTAAGCTCATCAAATTTACAGAAGATACAAAGCTGAAATAGATAGTTGATTGGATGAAAGATTCAGGAACCAAAAAAAAAAAAAAAAAAAAAAAAAAAAAAAAGATCTTCACAGACTAGATAATTTGTCTCTATCTAGGTGATGAAATTAGTATCCAAAAGACTAACCTTGATATCCAAAGATCAACTTCACAAATATGTAATGAGATAATCATTGTTATGAGCCAGAACTTAAAGTACTAAGTGGAATTGAGGAGACAATGGTTAACTCTAGTTTAGAATTGATTTAATCCTACAACAAATAATGGTTTCCTAGAGATATAATGATTGGTGTATACTCAGTGTGGAGCATATAAGCTAGGAGCCTTAGCCAGGATTGATATTCAGAGAGAAGGCAAAGAACTGACAGCAGGAACTTAAGTTCTCAGAACCAAGGAGAGAGATAGTCCTCTAAGAAAGCTAACTGGGCCCCAGGAAAGGAGACAAGACTTTGAAAGAGCCAATAAATGATTTGGACTTTAACAGCTGCTTGTACTTGTGGTAAACTGAAACAAAAGCTTTCTCCAGAGACCCCAAGAAAACCTCAACAGAGAACATTACATTTTAGGGAGAACATTACAACCATGAATAAGTAACCATTCTGAAAAGGATCTCTGAGTTTTGGAGAACTACCATCTCAATATGAGTCAGCAGTGGCAGGCAAAACAAAACAAACAACAAACAAAAAAATATTATCTTGAGTTGCAATAAGAACCACATGACTACCAAGAGTAGAATGGTAATTGGTGATAGCATCTTTGTACTCTATTCTGGACAAATTTTATCTGAAGTTTGTATTCAGATCTTTTGTCTATTATAGTTTAAGAAAGGTCTTGATAAACCAAAGAGTATCTCCTGGTGGAGGGGGGCAATGAGAATTGGAGTTCATGATTTATGAGAATCAGTTGCAAAAAATGGGTATGTTTAACCTGGAGATGGAGAAGATGTAGGTGGAAGGTGTTATTTATTTTCAAAATTTGAAGGGCTATCATATTGATAAGTTGGGGAGGTAGAATTAGGCTTTTTTTCTATTTGCTTTCCAAGGGAAGAACTAGGAACATTGGGCTGGAATGGGTTACAAAGAATCAAATATAGACTTGGTATAAAATCTTAACAATCACAATCACTGAAGAAAATAGAATGGTTCGTTTTCAACATGACATATGCCATATAATATAACATCAATTATGTTATAATGGGGATCCATTTGTGCAAATGTTGGACTTATGAGACATTGAGGTCCTTTCCTAATCTTGAATTCTCTGATTCTGTGAGATATCTTCCTAATTTTGTAGAATCTTCTAGAAATTGATGTGTAATAGCATATTCTCTAAAAAACCTAAGATTACTTCTATCCCATGATCAAGCCCTGGACTTTGACTTCTGTCAAAGAATGTGAAAAACTGATTGATAAACTTTACTCTTGGAGGCCTCACAGTCTAGTTATAAGTTCATATTGTCTCTCATCAGAAAACTCAAGATTCAGCATTATCACTATGTTGCTGTAAAACATTATGATCTTTTCTGTAAGACCAATTCAAAATAAAATTATTAAACAACAGGATAATTGAAGGTTATTTTTAAGATGACAAAAAATGAAAAGATCTGGAACATTTTATATTAGTCATATAATATGAAGTGGCTTTATTATTATATCCTGGTGATACTATTTTTCTGAGTTTATAATTCTTGTTCTTCTTCTTGGTCTTAGTTCTTAAGTCTAGAGTTCTTAGTCTGGGGCCATTGTTTCAGTGTTAATACATGCTGTGAGTGATAGGTTATCTTTAAGTATCAGCAAATAAGAGAGAAATTAATTTTTCTTCTTTTTATTCCTCAATTCTCTCTGCAATCCTCTTGGAATTGTTTCTTCAAGAGTAGAAACAATTAGCAAGAGAAAAGAGTCTTAATTTCATTAACATGAAATCTTTGCCGAAGGTGGGGTACAAGGGTTTATTTCTCTGAACACTGATCTCATGAGAATGTATCTTGATGAGTAAATAAAAGGGCCAGTTATTCTGCATAGTTTTTTGTTTGAATGACCAATAGGAATAACTTATACTCATTCTATTGTGCTTTCTTGGTCTGGGGAACTTTCACTGAGGAAACACAAAGCAGACAGGCAATAGTTCTGCAATTTAGAGTTTGAGAGAGTTTTCTGGAAGGTGCTGATAGGTTAAATGAATTATCTAAGGAACCTAGTTATCATGGATCATAGGAGACACTTAAAGTCAGGCTTTTCTGACTTTTAGAGCATCTTTCTAGATATATAACATGTTACCTCAATGGTTGAAAAAAATAGGGCCACCTCGGTGGATAAAATACTGCCTTGATCTTAACATATAAATTCTTCCCTGAGATCATAACTACATATAGATAGCATTTTCAACTGACACATCATAGTTAGGCTTTTTAAAGCTGCTATTATGTATCAAATTGTTTTTCTATTCCATGATATTGCATGTTGTTACAATGTAAAAAAAAAAAAAAAAAAAAACGGAAAAGATTTATTATGCCAGCTACTCCCTTCTTTGCTAGCTGAATAATACCTTAGAATATACACTCTAGTATAGTTTTAAATATCCCATTCAATATAAAGTACTATATAAATCATCTTTCTAGAAACACAATAGTTTGACAATAGTTGACAGTGATAACTTTTTTATAGGTATAATTCATAGCACAGTGAAAAGAAAAATAGGCAATTATTTTTGCCTCCTGAGTCAAACACAGGACATTGTTTCTCGAGATGTGTTAAGGGAATTATTACTAATTGATGCATATTATTGGTTAATATGTGAAATCCCCTGTGGAACTGAAAATTCATTTGTGAAACATAAGAGTTCTGACCATAACAATGAAAACAGTTACTGCTTGATATTTTTTCTTCATTCTGGGACCCGTTAGTGCTGTTGTTTGTGTTGAACATAGTATTTATATCTGCATGTTAATACTGACAAAAATCCCTATTTACCCTTTTGACATCAGGCATAGACCTGCCATTCAGATGTTAAGACTTTTATGAATAACCATTCCTGCTCCTTTAACTGCATGTAATTTGGCAGTCCTCATTCCCATAAATGCCATGGCCATGTTTTATGGGATTTTAAAAAGGTATAGAGAAAGTATTTTGGATGGAGGTCAGTCTTACTGTATGAAAGTTGGACGGGGACCTAAGCGAAGCAGCTGATGCCAAGAGAAAATCAAGAAATGATTCATGGTGTGTTTACACCATGCAGGGGCTGGCAAACTGTGGGAGACAGCCTTCTGCCAGCAGACTGGAACTAAATTCTTAGACATCACCACGTTGCCAAAAAATTTCATCATGGGGTTTCCTAAAGAAACCTTGAGTTGGATTCCAGGACCTTACATCTGAAAGACTAGTTTGTATCAGGCCCCATGGGGTCTCCCTAGATACCTTTTTTTCTAATTGAGACAGATTTTTTTTCCCCTGCTGACAAGGAGTAACATTGACTCATGGATGTCATAAATGACTGAAAGATTTAAGGCAAGGCAAGAGTACCTGTTGATGTCCTCGGAATATGAATTTATTCATTCTGTCTGCATGCTATCTCTAGTCTTTCTAAAACAAACCTCTGCAACTTTTTGCCTTCTTATCCTTTCACTTGCATTCTATGGAAAAGGAGAGTCCAAGGATTCAAATCCTTCCTCTTATATTTACCACCTGTGTGATCTTGACAGTGTCCTTTAGATTCCCCAGCCTCAATTTCCTCATCTGTGTAATGTCAGGGTCTCTGTCTAGAAGTCTAGATGGTATCTGAGGTACCTTTCATCTTGTGTCCAACTGATTATTTCATCTTCCTCCTATGACTATATGGGAATTTATGTTGTAGCATAACTACTGTGTTATATTACTTTAAATATATTGCAGTGCCAATGGTGGTTTTAAATAAACTGAACCTGACTGTATTAGT
Organism: Sminthopsis crassicaudata; assembly: GCF_048593235.1. Taxonomy (NCBI): domain Eukaryota; kingdom Metazoa; phylum Chordata; class Mammalia; order Dasyuromorphia; family Dasyuridae; genus Sminthopsis; species Sminthopsis crassicaudata. Next base: position 342,472,894 of record NC_133617.1, on the reverse strand, counting down.
TGCTGCACTATGCTTATACCATCAATTGAAGGCCAATTTGGTGAAGTGGAACGAATAATGCATTTGGCATCAGAATATATGAGTGAAATTTTTGTCTCTACTACTTACTATAATATTTTTGGCAATATATTTTATATCAGTGGGATTCAATTTCATCATCTGGAAAATGAAACAGTTGCCTAGAAGATATCTAAAATCCCTTCTAGCTTTGAACTTTATGATTTTATGTCTATATCAAGGTGTGACCAAAGACTCCATGGGCATGATTTCTACAATTTTCTATAATGAAATTCCTACCAATCTTAATTTCATGGATTCAAATTTTACTTACTTTCTACAATCTTTATAAAAATGCTGACCCCCTCCTCCAGAATTGGTGCAAAATTAAAATGAGATATTTGTAAACTGCTCTGCAAATCTTAAATTGTTACATAAATGTTCCTTATTGATATTATTAATATTATTTTTTAAAAAGAAGTAGAGAAGTAACATTTTGCAAGTGAGAACTCCCTTTTAAAATTTGTACATTTTCCCTCCACACAAATCAAACTAAGAAGAATGTTAGCCTGGCTGGACATGCTATCAGTAGGTCATTAGAGGCCTAACATTTGTTATAGATTAACTACACATGTATAATTGAGTTGGCTATAACTATGGCTTTTGTTTTGGGATTCCTTATCTGTTTCAGTTTAGTTTACAAAAAGAGACAGATTCATAATCAACAAATATTTATTAGACAAACTGCTATATTTACTGTCCTGAACATGTATTTCAGCTCTTTATTTTGTGTCTTTGTGCAGCAAGCTATTCTCTATTCTTTCTTCATTTCTTCTTTTTATACTTTCTAACTGCATTTGGACCTTGGCTGGCAATTGAAGTTTTTGACTTTCCTTTTCTTCCACAGCTTCTAATGCTCCTCCACAAAAAAAAAAAAAAAAAAAAAAAAAAAAATTCAATTTGTGTATACTATGTTTTTTGTGGAGGTATTTCTTGGTTAGCAATTGGTTCATTTTTGTCTTTCAATCATCATCTGCTAGTTTAGTACCTAGTATGAAATAAGGACTAAATAAATAATTATTGCATGGTTGATTGTCTTTCAAGATTTCCTTGCCTACAAGTCATACCTCTTACTATAGATGAACAGTTGTGTTTCAGGAAGGTGAAATTACTTATTCATAGTCATATATTGTAATCATCAGAAGGACCCAAACCTCAATCTTCCCTTCTGCAGACACAATTCTCATTCTACTACACTTTGCTGTCCCAAATAGTTCTTGGCCACCGGTCTATAGCCCTGGTCACATAACTTTTATGCTCAAATATCTTCAGTAACTGATTTCATACTGAACAAAATCTAAATTCCATTGACTAGCATTCAAATCCTCCACACTGTGTAGTACCTGCTCAAAGTAGGTACTTAATACATGTTTGTTGAATCAAATTAAATTGGAACCATTTTGACTTTCCAGACATATCCTGTTATTTCCTTTTATGTATTATAGGCTCTAACTAATCTGTAGCTAATTTTATATCCCTGAACTACTTATGCACTTACCCATTTTGTATTTTCTGAAACTGTTCCATATAAGGTAATAGGTGATGGCTTGAAGAGAGGTGGGAGTAATTCCTGGAGAAATCAGAAGAAGCTTCAGATAGAATTGAAAAGAAACTACAGGTATAAGGGATGGCTTTTAGAAAGGCATACATATAGGAAACAGAATGGCATATATGGGACAACATAAAGTAGACCAGTTTCCTAGATTCTGAAGGGTATGAAAAAAAGTAACATATGACAAGTCTGAAAAGGCAGCCCATATTCAAACTGCAAAGTGTTTTGAATACTGTTAATGTTCATGTATGATCCTAGAAGCAATAGGGAGCCACAGACACTTGTTAATAGGGAAATGAGTAATAAAATCAGACCAGTTCTAATATGACGATAGATTGGAGAAAAGATAAAGTGAAGACAAGAATAAAATTTATTTTGATTTAGTCCCTCCCTCTCCTCACCCTATTACTAAAAACTGATTAAAATAGCTTTCCCAGAGAAATTAGTATGCCTGGTGCCACCAAGTTACCAATGTGAAAATAAATTGTTCATAAGCCATCACATACAAATTTTATTCAAAGGGAAAAAATAAGTTAATATATCCTACAAAAGACAAATTACAATAAAAGAATGTTCCATGATTCTCAAATATCCTACAGCAAATCACAGTTTCTAGATTATAAAATTCATATGTGGGTCTCATGGATTGGTTCTACAAGGACTCCCAACTTATCACTATTTCCCACTGGCCTCACACTCTATTGTCATGGTCTGTTTTCTTTCCTCTATGGATATAATTAGGAGCACTGTATCTTGATATGGGTTTCCTATCTATTTATCTAGTATCTTTTCCCAGCTTCTGTGTTTACTAAATGCCTGCACTTTCCTTAGTCTACAGCTCAGTAAGAGAAACTTTAGCATCTCCTTTTCAACTTGTCATGAATCATAGAAGCATAGAAATTTAAATGTAGAGCAATCCCAGAAGTCATAAAGTTAAATCACTATAAAATAATCTTCAAATCCTTTAATTCATCATCCAAAATTATCTATTATCTGGAAGCAAACTAGTTTTCACATAAATATTAAAAAGGCTCTTATAGATATAATGGGATATGAAGTTCATATTTAAAATTTTAAACAGATAATTTGTTGTCACACAAAAACAAGTTGGTGAGGCAAAATGTTGAAGTCAGATTGCTGGAGATGGGTGAAAAGTTATTGACACAGGAGAAAAGATAATGATAGCTCCTGCCAACCCCAGAGATGAGGGCATGGCAGACTTTAACTCAATGGCACACCCCTTTTGTTAAAACAACCCTGTGAGGTCAGCAGTACAAGTACTAGTATCATCTTCATCCCCTTTTTTATGAAGAAAGAAATGACACTCATAGAAGTTAATTGGCTTAGTGTTGGTTACACAAGGAATAAAAATCTTAGTTAGGATTTGGACCTACATGAAACTTTCTTTGCAAAATAGCTTATTATTTCTCCAGCCTAGAACAACCTCAAATATTGATCAAATCCCAGATTAGAATATTATAGGATCATGGATTTAGGTTCAGAAGTAGCCCTAGAGGCTATCTAGTGCAATTCCCTCATTTTACAAAGGAGGAAACTGAGGCCCAAAGGAATTCAATGTAATAGTAAACTGTCAGATGTAGGAGTTGAACTCAGTTTCCATGACTCAAAAATCTATTGCTCATTTCACTGTATCCCATTGTATCTCAAGATGGATGTCAGAAAAAAATGGGACATAACCTATCAATTTATGCATTTAAAATAGCATTACAGCTTGCTTATAAAATGACACTCTATTATTGCTCTTATAAGCTAAAATAAGTAGCAGTGGATTTAAAAAAATTGAAATTGCAGCTACATTGCAAAATGAAAAAAATTCTCCCATCAACATTGACAAAAGGGATATTTTCTTTTCCTCTATGGATAGACCATACATATATCAGCAGTCACAAAGTCTAAATCCTCCACATGCTTTTTGGATATATCAATTATTTGAAGAATACTTTATCCTTTCGATATGCTTCTGAACTTGGAAGAAGTTGTATTTGAATTAGCTCTTTCAAAGTGTACCCTTGAGGGCAGATGTCATAAAGTGATTGCTAAGTTTTATTGACTATTCTGATCATCAACTTGTCTGAGCTACGCTTCCATGCAAGTAAAAATCTAAATTTAGCAGCATTAGCTATATATTTGTCATTACTGGCTCATCCCTGTCCTTCATAGAAAATGTCTATGCATGAGCCAAAATCATTGGAGTTTTAAGACACTCCCTTACCCCCGATCTTACTTCTGGTTTTTTTCATCATGATCCATGATATCTATAACATCAATGAAATTCATTTACCCAAAAGACTGTAGGATTTTTAGCCCTAAGATGTCTAAGCCTAGAAAATTGCAAACATAAATAAAATGATCACATTATGGTGTACAAAAGTTTTCTTAAATGATCTAGGAAGAAAAGCATACTCAGTTTGACAGTTATTGACATGGTATTTCAAGAAGAGACTCTCTTTTTCTTAACTCAGAGATTTTGATCAGTATACATCTCATTCTAAAATGTGAATCTCAAGTTATATGATCAATGAAATAGAGTTTTATGTCCCCTCAAAGGTTATCTCATCCAGTTCCTGAAGGAAATCTCAGAGAGATGAAGTGACTTTTCTTGTCTCAAGGGTTCATAAGTTATAGAATCAGGATTACAGCTCTTTGAATTGACACCAGCTTTATCATAGTTGAAACTATGATCCTTGCTATGTAAAATCAGAAGTAAAGAACAATAAAATTGTGAAGGAGAATTATGTCAAATGTAACAAAAACGTACTTAAATTGCTCACTTTCCCCACACCATAAACAGATACTACCATTTCCATTTAACTCCAGTAAATTAGAAAATTACTATGATTTCATTTGATTTGAATTTAAAGATCAATCTATAAGCATGACTGAAATCTAGCATGGAACAAAACCATATCAATACCCCATAGTGTGTCCCAAGATTCTTCCATTGAGCAACCAGCCAATAACCAAGAGACACTTTAATATTTTGGGGGACCACATATATGAATTTATGGAACTTTAACTTGAGAATTATAGTGGTCAGATCTCAGAAATTTTACATAACAAATAATATATTAGCTGCTCATATCACTGTACTACAGGCATCCAACTGTCTACTTGTAGAAAATACTTAGTTAACTCATTAAGTTTTGATGTGAGACACAAATAAATGAGGATGAGATACTAAAACATTGTGGGACCATTGCCTGATTTTTATTAGGCTTACCCTAATTTCTTTTCAGTTAAGAGAATTTGAGTTATGGCTTCGTTTTAGGGCTGCCTTTAATCTTTAATCTAATTAGTGCTGTGTGAACTTTGCAAACTACACTTGATAAGCTGATTTAATTAAAAGAGTTGAAGGCCTTCATTGTTAAAGGGAAGTCTAGATTCAGCTTATATTGAGGTCAACAGCCTAAGTTTGTGATTTCCTTCCAGATGTTTCTCTCAAAGGCACAGCTTTCTTTGTGTTACTATGACTGAGGCTATGCATATAAAAGAAATTCTGATTTGAGAACTACTAAGTTAAAACCTGGAGGGCTTTTTAGTGTTAGTTTCAACAAACAGAACTCCAGGTATGTGAAAATAATTCAATTCAACATAAGCATCTGCATTTTCCCTCACTCTTTAACCTTTATTTTCCCATGGAGTCCTTGTGCAATTAGATAAAACTTAGATCCCTTCTCAGAATGTTTTAAAATGCATAAAATAAAAATATAAGATTATAAAGTATGGAAATAATGTATATATGCATATACATATGTACAGATGTTATATACATACACGCATATATACATATGTATCTCAATATATAGAACTCAAGAATCCCTGAATTTTTCAAGCAACAAGCTTGACATGTTAAAGATACAATCATTAAAAAAAAAAGAAAGAAAAGAAAGGAAAAGAAAAAAAAATGCTCTGGCCCCAGTTAATATTATTCGTTAATTGAAAGTATCCATCTTAGCCATTAACAAAATGGATTCCTCAAAAAAAGGAAAGAAATAAAAAGGCTGCACAGCTATCAACAAGAAGATGACTAGGGAATATACCATTAACCTTCCCATGTAGATCTGTGATGTGGGCTTTAAAAAGTACTTCCCTTACTCTCAGAAGAAAATCTATAAATTTGCCATGAAACAGATGGAAATTCCAGATGTACACATTGACACCAGACTTAACAAAACTGTCTAGACCAAAAGAGTAAGGAATGTCTCATCATTTATTCAGGTATGTTTGTCCAAAATGCTCAATAAGTGAGCTATACTTGTTGGGTGCCTTTATACCTGTTAACACTTTCAGAAGCTTATAAACATTGAAGTTGAAAACTAAATTGCACTTGATTATTGTAATAAAATTATACAGTGACTGAAAGCCTGTTTCGACAATGTTTGCAAGAGGAGACTCTTTTGGGTCTTCCAGTCTATGAGGTGATACAATAATGTTAAAATAGGTGCTTCAGGGGAAAATCATATTACACTCTAAATGGGGGAGTAATTTTGTTTAAGTAGCAAAACATATATAGTTATTTATTCTACATTATAAAAACTTACATTCCTTTAGGCTAAATGTTATCTGATCTTACAGAAGGAATACTCAGTTAGATATGCAGTTTGGCAAAGTCTGGACATTTATGTAACATAATAGAAGCAAAAGGTAATGAATCAATGCCTGTTGGTCTAATTCTCAGCTTCTTAAATTGTGGGTCGTGACCCTATATGGGATCTCATCACTAAGTGTAGGGGTCATGAAATTATGATTTATTATCAGTAAATATTTGATTTATATACCTTTTATATACATATACATGCATACATACATACATACATATATAAATCTACTTATCTGGTTTTATGTATAACTAGTAAAAAGGGGTTGTAAGTGAAACAAGTTTAAGAAGTCCTGGTATAGACTCCCTCAGAATTTTAGAAAGTTAGAGCCACACAGGACCCTAGAAACCACGTAGGCAATAAGAAGGGAGCTGAGACGCATAACAGTGGAATGATTAACTCAAGCTTCCTAAGTAGGCAATGGCAGACCTAGAAATAGAATTCCTGATTGAGACCCTTAGTGACATAGTCTCAGGGATCTTTTCAATGAAGACAATTAAAAGACCTAATTACTCCTATGAAGATTTCTTAGCTAAATTGCCTTACAAGCTTATGTATTTCTAGTTTTGGCTATGATCCAAGACAAGTAGAATGTGAAGACAATGAAAAATTCAAAAGATATTGAAAATCTGGGAAGGGGGTGGGAAGCAAGGGAGTAGGGTAGCAGCAGTAATATAAAACACCTAGCTTTAATCTGGACTTTTGGGAAGAAATTTACCCACAAAATACTCATACAGGATGTCAGAAATTAACAAAATTAGAAAGGAAAAAAAAGTGGGGGGCAGGATGCAGAAAGTTAGCTAGGGGGACAAGGATGGTTACCTGGCCTGGAATCCTTGCTACAATGGAAGCCCTAGAGGGAACTCATTAAAAAAAATAAAATAAAGAGGAAAGCTTGGGAAAGGAAAGTTCCAGGTTGAGAAGGCCTTAGGGAAAGATGAGTATTTCAAGGTGAGGAGGCCTCAGGTGTGGAGAAAGCTTCCAAGGTAAGACTTGAAGCTGAAGGATGGTCTTGGATTTCAGAAAGCCAAAAGCACAGCCAGAAGGCCCAGGAGGAAGTATTAGAACATTCATCATCATTTCAAGCTGAAACCTGCCACTTGGCAGCTCCTACCAATTGCTTATTATTCTGGAGCCAAAGAGAACAAGTCCAATTCCTCTTCTGAATGACAATATTTGAAAAGAGCTATCAAAATCTCCCTGAAGCTTTCCTTCTCCATGACATATTTTATCTAATACTCAGAGCTGGCTCTCCAGGTTTTATCATCCTTGTCACTTTCTCCTTAGGTAATCCAAACTGTCATAGAATAAAATTCTATGAATGTGGGATGACACTGGCTCTGAGTACCATGGGATGATTTTAAATTTAAATTTTCATTAATTGCTTTGGTCTGTCACATTACACCACTAACCTATATTTAGAACTTACCTCAATGAAATTCTGATCTTTTCAACCAAAATATGGTCTATCCACATATTGTTCTGCTTTTGCAATATTGTATTCTTAGTCTTTTTTTTCTTTTGTGCACAGTTAATATAAGCATTGCACATATTATTAATATTATCATTGCTAAAGTGATTATTTACTTGTAGAACCATAATTTCAAACTCAATTTTGCTGCAGGTTGTCGTTGGTTAACTAGAAGGTTGTTGCAAAATATTTTTATTTATTCATATTTTAATTCAATTTCATTAAAAAACATATTTTTGTTGTGAGGGAAGGAGAAGGAAGATCAATAGACACTTATTTAGTTATTTCTGAATATGTGCTATGATACTGTGATTGTACATCTACCTTTCTGTCAAAGCAATTCAAATTGGAGGAAGTGTCCATTTTCCATCTTGCCATTAAGATAGTGTGGCTTGGAAAACCACCTTTTTCAAACAGCTTGATTTTATTTTCAGCTAAAATAATTGTTAAACACCCCTATAATGGATGTGATTTCTGTGGCTCTGGGAATGTTGGACTAAAGTCTCCAAATTGTATTCACTTCCCTTGACTGAATGTTGTAGCCTCAGGGCTACTCAGAGAGGCTGTTGTTCTACATTAAATTTGACAATTGAATTCAGGCAATTTAAATAGGAAACAAAAATATTATGATGGTTTTCACATAGGAAAATTCCAGATGAATTGTATATAATGGACAATTACATGCTATTTAAACATGGTACTTGGCTTTTTTCTTCCAAATATAGGACGGAGCTAAAATATGTCATTGCTTCATGCTTTAATACTGTCATATTTCCCTCTTTATGATGAGAGATTTTTCACTTTTCCTTGTTCTTAACTTATTGCTCTTTAGTTAATTCCATCATAAGATATACAAGAAAGCCCTTTCAGTTTTGTTCCTGTGTTTAACAAATGCTCTTTGTGACAGCTTTGTTTAGGGTAGCCTAATAAAGTTTGCCACTCAATTTAAACAAAAAGTAAAAGTCTCTGATATGAAAGCAAAATAAAAATATCATAAATTCCTCCTCTAATGATTAGATAGTCATTGCCTCTTATCTTTCGAGTTATTGCCTCCAAAGTTTCATCTCTACCATAAGTAAAGGAAAATATATAAAGTCTAGTTGCTTATGCTCTAAAGAACTAAATATAGGCTAAAGTTGGTGGGCAGTTCTTTAAGTCCTATTTAACTTTTCATGTTCTCATATTAGCATTTTCTTCCCAATAATACTGGAGGGATTTGCCATTTTCTTCTCCAGCTCATTTTATAGATGAGGAAACTGAGGTTTACCCATGGTCACAAACCTAGTAAGTGTCTGAGGTAACTCAGAAAATGACCAATCCTGGCTCAGGTACTCAAGTTGATGGGGGCGGTAGGCTCCTTTGATATTCCTTGGTTGATCTTTGATTACAAGATCTGATCAAACCAGTTTGGGCTATCTGAGCTGCCTTGGGTTTTCAGCCCCCATTCTAATGATCTGCTCAGATAGGCCAAATACCAGCAGGAAATTCCCTTTTGGGAGAGGCAGAAGGAGATAACAGCAGAGAATTCCTGTCTTATTGACAAATATCTCCGGAACCTCTTGAATAACATCTCTGTGCTAAAGTTGTTTTGATGACTCTAGTTATGTATAAAAGGAAGGTTGAAAAATGGAATCTTTGCACTTGGTGTATACCAGCCTAGTGCCTGCCAACTGGCATCCCTTTGCTAGGCAGCTTGGCCTTCCTAAAGGCCAAATGCCTGTCTATCCCTTTACTATCAATAAAGTTTTTGTTTCCATACAGCATTGAGTAGCAAATTCATTTGCTACCAAACCCACTTGGTGGTTACTTTGAGGAAGGAGAGAGATAATCAGACCCAGGAGAAAAGGAACTGACCCATCTCGGTTTAGAACCTCAGTTTACTCCTCATCAAAATGACCTACATCATCTAGCTGGACTAATGACAAAGTAAATCAGATATAAGAAACCAGCAATCAGGAAAGAAATCCTGGTTATGAATGGTCAGTCTTAGAAAGCATAGGTATGAGAAGGTAGCAAGCAACTGCCATTTTGTAGCAACTATCACCATTATAATTTATTTTCTGTTTATTGTATGCCCAAGACAGTTAAATTTGCCAATTTTCTGAACTGTATTATGAAATGTATTCTGAACTGAAAGTATTGTATACAATATTAAATGCTCTAATGAATGTTTCTAAAACAGAAACAAAGAGTCAGTAATTTTACTAAAAGGGAAAGTTGTATCCAAACATCTCTCTATTTTTTTTGAATGAAGTAGCCAAACAATTAGGAACATTGATTTTAAAATAGGTATATAAAGATTTCTCCTTTTATAGTTGTCCTGTCTCTGTCTTCCCCTTAGGTCTTTGCCACTAGATTTATATTCTGACTTCCTAAATCCTACTGAAAGCATACTGCACCACTCTTGGAATTGGAAGACAGGGACAGGTGTTTTATTTTGTTCAGTATTCTTAAAATCCAGCACATAGTAAATACTAAACAAATATTTATTGAATTTAATTGCATCATAAAACACACAAATTAAAGAAATAGCTTCTTAAACTTAAAGCCACTCTTATTTTGTCCCTCAAACAATCCAATGGGCAATGTCTACCAAAAAGCCCCCCCTCCACACACACACACACACACACACACACACACACACACACACACACACACACATGCCTGGTCCTCTCTCATAATTTGCCAGACAATCAAATCACTAATATTTGAAATATTAGCAGTATTCCTAAACAAGAGAGGATAAAATGATTGGGACAAATCAACAAGAACAGAATTCATGTCACCTAGGATATTATAAAATATATGAAACAAACTAGATATGTATTATTATGTTGATTATAAAAAGATTTATTAACAAGACATACATTGAGCATGTGTATAGACATATATGTTCCAGACATATATGTAAATGCTAATTTAATAAAAAAAATATTTTTGAAGCATTTACTATGTGCAGGGTACTAGGTCCACTTATTGGAAGCACAAAGACAAAAAAGAAAAGTATTTCTATGTTTAAGGAGCTTACTTAAGCTGTAGGAACAGTACAGCACCTAAAGTAATTTGAAGAAGACATCATTTAGAAAACTAGGAGTTTAACTGAAAATTCCACAGAGGAAGTGTCATCTAAGCTGAGCCTTATAAAATAGTAAAGATTATAAAAGGCAAAGATGGGTAGAGACAACATTCCAGGTGTGGAACATATCAGGTGTAAATGAAAATGTAGGATATCAGATATTAAACACAGAAAATAGCAGGTGGTTCATCTTACATGAATGTGGAATACATGAAGGAGAATAACATGAACTGAAAAAAGAAGAGTGGAGTCAGATTGTGGAAGGTCTTACTGAAAAGTTTCAATTTTATGTATTTTATATTAGTGGCAATTAGCCTGAAGAATGTGGAGCTAGGGAATAACATAGAAGATAAATTTGCCAGCTGTATGAAGTATGAATTGGCATGGTGAGACTACTTATAGACTTTTATACTGAAATGGACAGACACGAGATAGACAGCTCTGACCAGATTATTAAATTTAAAGCATCGTTTATTAGCTGGCCAGCAACTGACCCCACTAGAGATCATCCCCAAACCTTTAGTGAGGTATACTTTTAAGCACGTTTATCACATCTTTGTACAGTCTTGTGGTAACAGAATCACAAAAATCACTGACACAGCTTCTCCTATACTTTTTGTTTACAAAGGGAAAGTGTCTGGATATGAGTTAACACACACAACGGACCCTTTCAACACCTTATGCAATGTTGTCCTGTCTTTGTTAGACACCTACTTCTTGGAAAGTCTAAGGTCTCATGAACTGGGGGATGGGGCCCAGTCTGAACACAGCATTTCCTTAATTTAGTTTAAGCAACATTTTCCTATAAGCCTGAGGCCCCTTGAGGGGGGGCAGTCTTTTGTCCATTCCATTCCCCCATTTTTGTGGTCAGACTTGTGACTCATCTGAGGCCACAGGGGAACAGGTCACCTGCAGAGTAAATAACTTGACGGCCTGTATATGGTCCTGGACATAGGTGACAAGGCACTTAATAACACAGGGGGCTATGAGGAGAAGGAGCAGGAACAGAAGGACAGGCCCCACAATTCCCGAGAGGAGAGCGGTCAGCCAAGAGGACCAGCTATGGAGCGATTGGTACCAAGACAGTGAAGCCTTGAGAACAGCCTCATGGTCATCTAGCCCCTTTCACAGGGAAGTCAGAGACTCCCTAATTACACCTGAGCAATTTATACAGAAACAACAAGATTCTCCTAGGGCCATACAAAAACATTCCTGCTTCATGAACAGCAAATTTAACCTACGGCAGTTCTGCACAACCTCCATCCACTGATTTTTCTAAATGGTTGATGAAACTCTCTAGAGTCCTAATGTCTGCATCTACTTGGGAGCTAAGAAGGCAAATGTAGGGGTGGAGAAACTGAGGCAAGATAGAGTCAGAGAGCTCCCAATATTCTATTAATTGGAGAGTTTGATTGGATTATCATCTCAAAGTACCCAGTGATGAATGTGAATTCTCATGGCTCAGCTACAGGGGTAGACCAAGGCAGGGGCAGTGTCAGAACACTTAGAGTGGGAACAGACTATCAATCTGGTTCTGACACTGGACATTCTGATAGGAGCCAGGAAGTCCGCACTCTCCCTTATCTTGAGTCTCACATTAACAATTTATAATCTTAGAGCGAATGGCCCTCAGTCTTCAATGAACCAGAGGGGAGGTTTGCAACTAAGGGGATTGAGGCAGAATAGTTAAGGAAACTTAGGCAGAACAATCCAGGGAAACTGAGTCAGGACAATTCTCAAAGTATAACAGTTAAGGAAACTGAGTCAGATCAATTTAGGGAAACTGAGGCAGAACCAATTAGGGAAACTGAGTCAGGACAATTAAAGAGGATGTGGCACAACATTCCACATACTCTTTCTCTCCTGAATACACCAAAATAAAACTAGAAAAGAAAAAATGCAAAGACAGGTCTCTCCCTGATAACTCCAGAGTTAACAGCTGTACAAAGTCTCCCTTGTTGCAAGCATATCAGGTCCTCTGCAGTTGGGGCACCATCTCAGCCAGAGAATCCAGTTTGAGATGGACAGTTCACTATGAGTTAGGTGGTCTGCAGTCATTTGTGCACTTAACTCAGTCTCTGCTTACAGTGCAGCAGGGCTCAAGGCCCATTCAGAGGGGCAACCCTCTCCAGGGGAGAAGGGTAAGGCTTGGAGTAGTCCCCGCCAGAGGAACAGACAGAGCTGCAGAAAGGATCAGATTGCAGAGCAGATTATGCACAGTTAGACCATCAAGGCAGGCCAACCCCAAACTTTTAGATGCCTGATATCAAACTTCAAGGTCCTTTGAGATCACTGAAATACTAAAGAACTGGGGTTACAGGACTGAAAAAACAGATCAGAGAAACTGCCAGTCCAAACACAGGTGTCTGATTTCTCGCTGTTTCTTAAAAAAAAAAAAAAAAAAAAAATCCCAAGAACTGAGTCTGTCAGGGCAATTCTGACAGAATAAGGGGTTCCAAAACTAAAGCTTCTGAACTAATGATTTAGGGGGTGGGGTAGAAGTTCCTAAGGCAAGAAAAAAATACCAGTTTCCCCAGTGTTCTATCTCATTCTCCTTTTTTTTTCCCCACAGAAAAGAATTATCAAATGACCATTCCACATAAAAATCCCAAGAGTGAATCAAAATCCCTATACATAACAGACTAGTACAGTACTGTTTCCTAAAAATCCCTCAAACATAACATCCATAGTTACATAGATTTAACAAATCCCAAATTGTAAACACACAGTAACAGATGACCCAGTCAAGGTCTAGCAGTCAGTCATCAACCATTCCCGAAGTCCCCTATTTCAGTCCATCAGGTGTGAGGGGACAAAGCTTCTCAGTCACAACTGCATCCTGGAGAAGATGGTTGGTGGCTCTCAGTCCATGCAGTGGGTGGATGTGCCATGCTGACAATCAAAGTTGATCAAAGCTGATCTGGGTCCCAGAAGCAAGTCAATATCCATGATTTGACACAAATCTCACAAATAAAGGTTAAAACAATCTGAGATAAATAGGCTGGTCCACAGACTGCTGCAAAATGTGAAGAGCCAGCAGCTTCCTATGTGAAGAGATGACTGCTTTACAGGATAGGCAACCAGCTGCAGTCATAAGCCTTAACAGTAATTAGGTCTCACAGACCACTGTTAATTGTCTTCTTGTCATTTAGAAACCTTAAAATAAAAAATAAAAAATACAAATACCCAATAACAGACAGATGACCAGGTAAAATACTTATTTGCCAAAGCATTTAGGATACAATGATTACATATAATCAGACTGAAAACAGCAAGGTATGACATAATTGAGTTGCGTTAACAATTCTATTGACCATTGATCTGACCATAAAGATCAGTTACAAAACAAAAATTGCAAGAACATAACTATACCATAACATAAGCAGTCAAAACTCAACCTTCAACACATACAGGATAAAATAGCTTTAATCCAGTTTTATTCCAATCAATTGTTCCACTAACTGTCAGAGGGTGGAGCTTTAAAACTCCCAAATAACATTAACTAAGTAACTATAAGCCCAAGAAATTCTACTCCAATAACAGATTCCATTAACCTTATAGTGATAACAGTAAGAAATCTATCCCAATAAGTTCACAACTTATCGAAGTAGATGTTTCACAAGTGAACATTATACATGCAAATCAGTTTGTTTTTTAAAGTACCCAATATATAGAGAAATATTTTGTTATTTCTAGAATGAGGATTTAAAAAGAAAATGACAATTGAAAGGAGCAAAAATAGATATAAGAAAGGCTTTTAAAATATTTTTAAAGTTCTTTTTTAAAATACAGTAACAACCTCATCTTTGTAGGGCTTAGGGGGGAAAAGGGACACCTGTCAAAACTGATTTTACCTTGCTGAAGAAAAACATCACAATGTTAAAAGATGTAAATACATTTGCCTTTTCCCTGCCCCCCAATTTTTCTCCCTTTTGCTTTCATGATTTATGTCAATGACACTCCACTCAGTTTTCTATATCAGAAATCTCAGTTAAGGTGAACTACCTTTTTAAATGTCACTTCTGTCATCATACTGGTTACCAAATCTTATTAGCTTTTCCTTATTTTTCCCTCAGTGTTCTTTCAGTCATACAGACTGGAACCCTCAAAGCCTTCCTTCAGTTCTCCTACATCAACATTCAGGTTTTTTTTTTAACTTTTGCCAATACCAACATTTCTTTCTATATTCTAGTGTTTAGAATTACAAGACTATCACACTATCCTAGTAATAGGCAGCTCTGTATCACCAGCCATTCAGAGACTCTGAATAGATTTTCCCATTTCTACTCACTGTTATCTCTAAACAAACTTTCACATTATTGACAGATCATTCTTCCTTATTTGTAGACGTGGTCTTATTATTTCTCTGGTCAATAATCATCAGTGGAGCTCAAACTCCTTTTCTTGGCTTTTAAGGCATTTTTCTACCTACTACCACCCTACCTTTCTATTCTTACTTCATACTCTGCCTATACAATTTAGGAAAAGTCCTATACTTGAAACTTTTGTCAGAGTTGACAGCTAAATATTACTAATAAAAATCCCACACTTTCTTGACTTTACTCTTTTATGTTCCCCATACCTCAGAATACTTTCTCTACTCTACTTTACTTTATTTACAAAATTCTTAACATCCTATAGTTAAAGTCCAATTTAAATGATATCTCCTACAGGATGCCCTCCATTATTTATGACCTTTCCAAATCTGCTGGTGAATTTAGTTTAATACTGTTTTAAGATTATCTGTATATGTCATGCCTGAATCCTACAGTATGATGGTGTCAGGATAGGGAATGTGGCCCATATGGGAAAACCTTTCACCAAGATGATTTAGTAGAGAAATCCTGGAGATTTCCTCTAACATATAGAGATTAAATTACTTAACTAAGATCACATAGCTACTGTGTCAGAGTTGAACTTAAGTCATGCTAACTTCACACCCAGTAGTCTATCCCTTATGCCATAAAGGTTTAGCATTAGGATACATAGTACATCAATTCATAGAATATCCAGAGCTAGCAGCAAACTTATAGATCCTCTGATTCAATTCCCATTTTACAGAGGAGGAAAATGAGGTTCAGGGGCATAAACAATTTAGCTAAGGTCATGTAGCTAGCATTTAAACTCTTGGTCTCCTAGCTTCCAAGTGGCTGTTCTTTCCATTACTTCATGCTGGTTGTCACCATAAAGTAACTGACAAGTCACTTAGGTGCACAGTTGATGTTTCATGCTCTCTTTTCCTGTTGTTGGATTATTGTTGCCCCCCCTTTTTTTTTGCTTTCTTTCTTTTTCTTTCTTTCTTTCTTTCTTTCTTTCTTTCTTTCTTTCTTTCTTTCTTTCTTTCTTTCTTTCTTTCTTTCTTTCTTCCTTCCTTCCTTCCTTCCTTCCTTCCTTCCTTCCTTCCTTCCTTCCTTCCTTCCTTTCTTTCTTTCTTTCTTTCTTTCTTTCTTTCTTTCTTTCTTTCTTTCTTTCTTTCTTTCTTTCTTTCTTTCTTTCTTTCTTTCTTTCTTTCTTTCTTCCTTTCTTTCTTTCTTTCTTTCTTTCTTTCCTTCTTTCTTTCTTTCTTTCTTTCTTTCTTTTTTGATGAGCCATATTCCTTCTGTTTCTGTGAACTGAATGTTTTTCTATTTTAAAATTATGGGTTGCAAAAAAAAAAAAATTCCAGGTGAATTAAGTAGCTAACAGATGACTAAACAAGCCAACTGAATAAAAAAGATTTCAGAAAATTATTTGGACCCAAAATTAGATCAATAAATTGCATCTGGAGTAATAAATTAGTCCTGGAAATCTTTTTTTTTAAAGCTGATTATCTGAAGCTTCCAGAAATTTTTATTTCAGAAAGATACATACAATGGGACTTCTTACCTAGGATTCTAAAATCAGTCTGAACCAATGACTTTGTAAGAATTTCCCAGTCTGCCTTAATTTTGACAGGCATGAAAGATTTAACAATGGCACCGGCTGAGGTGTAAATACTTTTCCATTGTCATTAGATGGTTTGGCTTAAATGACTAGACTCTTAAGCACACAGAAATGGATCTGCTCTTTCTTAAGTATATTATTCTTCCCTTAGCCAATACCACAGACAGGAAAAACAAAACAAAACAAAACCAATAAACTACTTTCTAAAGTAGCAGGAAGCAGTGGGAGGTGGGTGAGGTGCTCTCTTCCCCAGTTCTTCTTTTTGCTGCCAAAACCTTTCTCTTCCTAAAATCATGCAAACTTTTAATTGTTCCTACAAATCAACCCTTCATAAATCACCTGCATTCTTTCCAGTTCTCTTCAAAACTTTTAAGATTCACAATAGCTAGATAACTCCATAAAGCATAACTTACAATATTAACAAATAAACTGAATCAAACCAAACTTCCTCTTTTTTTTTTTTTCCTTCTGTCTGAGTGTACTGAGTCCCAATTAGAATTTCTCTTATCTGTCTAGGCAGAGCTCAAATTGTATTGCTCTTTCCCTTCCTCTTTATTAATAGAGGTACCAATATTCAAACAAATTCCAAGATCTTATACTCAGAATAAACAAATCTAGCATGCAAAGGCAGTAGCAAAATTATATTTCCCATAATTTCAGAATCATACCTAATATTCCTAATCAAATGTTTGTTTGTGTGTGTCTGTGTTTTTTCTTCCTGAGTTTCAATCAGATAATGTTTTATTACCCTCTACTCTAGCAGGCTCTGAAAAACTGCTTTAAAGGAAAAAGTTTCCTGTCAGTTTAAAATGGCCAAGTTCCATTTACTTTCAAATTAGTACAACAGGTTAAAAAGTTTAAAATCACAAGCAAATTTTCAAATAACCAATTCTCAAATTCCTTAATCATTGTTTTTAAAATTAACAAAGATTTTAAATCAGCAAAACAGATAAGGGGCTTTTTCCAGGACCGCCCTTGGAGAGAAGTTTGTTTCACCTTGAACATTTTTCCCTCCCAGAATCATTCTCTATTCTTGACTTCTCTTGCTTCAGTCTTAGGAGATCAAGTAGTCTTTCTCTTTCTCAATATCATTTCATCTAATTGTACACTTGATGCCATGTCTCAAGGATCTTGTCCCTTCACTCATCCCCTCTTAATTTTAAACATCTTGCTTATTACAAACTCCTCCCTTATTGTATATAATGAATTCACATCTTCTCTATCCTTAAAATCAAATTCATTCAATGAGTAGTCTTGAAGTAAGGACAATTCATTTCATTCTTCTCCCCACAACAAATCAATTGCCACATCTAATTAGTTCTATTTCTATGGTATCACTCTCTTCTTATTTCATCTCTCCACCCATACTTTAATCATACTCATCATCTTTTGGATTATTCCAATAATCTTCTAATTAGTCTTCCTATATTAATTTTCTCTTCAATCCAGCCTCCATTGTCTGCCAAATTAATACTCCTAAAGCAAACGAATTATTATATTATTATTCTGCTCATGAAGCTCCCATTTGCCTGTAGAAAAAAAAATACAAACTCCCTTATATGATACCTAAAACCCTTTACAATCTGACTAAAACCTCTTTTTCTGGCTGATGATATATTACTTCCTTTCATGAATTTGGCACTATTATTTCATTTATAGTTATCCCTTATACATCAAGTCTTTCTCCATAAGAGCTTTGATATATTACAGTTTGGCATAAGGAAATAAATGGGAATTTGGAGGATGGTTTGGTGGAAACCACAGACAGACATGCAAAGGTCAACATATGACACAGAAAATGTTTAGAAAGTCAAAATGTATAAAATACATATATTTTGTACAATATCAATATATTTTATCTTTTAATATCATAACAATTCAAACTTCTGAGTCTCTGGTATGAAGGGAGGGCCAAAATAATTTAGTTGGATTTCCCATATACAGAGGCACCAAGTCTCAAATTCCCATGATGTGGAAGGGATAACTGGTACTTGTTATTTTCCAAATGATAAAATTCAATCTTGCTTCTCTATTCTTTGAATCTATTAACCCTCACAGTTTATTTTGCATCACTCTGATGCAAATCGAGCACTTTAATTAAGCTCAGCTCTCATTCAAGCTTCAGCAGCACGTAAGGTACTTTTTTGAATTTGCAATTCAAGGTAATATATACTTCAAAGCCAATCCAAAGGCTTAGGTTCAAACTAGACCAAAGGCCTTCAAAGCCTTAAGCAGGTGTTAAACCACCTAGCCTTTGAATACATCCTGATACTCCCTGCCTTCTAAGAAGAAAAAGGCGGGGAGTCCCCCGGGAGTCTCAATAGATCACCCCTATACCTCTAAACTGGAGGGTATTTATCCCACTAACTCTTAGTTAAAAGCTAAACTCCTAAACATTTGGCTTCAATTTACTGGTAAAAAGAGATATGTAGTCTCTGTCTTTGAATTTACAGTTCAATGCTTACACTCAGCCATTTTACCTATGTTCATTACCGGATGATTGTTTTCTACTAACCATAAAGACATTGGCACTCTTTATTTATTATTTGGTTTTTCATCTATTTGGTTTTTTTTAAGTTTCCTTCAAGATATACATGAGGTTTCACTTTTATTTAAACTTTTCCTGATTCTTCTATTTGTAAAGTATTTTCACTATTTTACATTTTTCCATTCCTAGTTTTGCCTATTCTTTAATAAGTTACATCCGCAGCAAAATGTCAGTTCCCTGAAGAAAAGGTTTGAATTGTTTAGACTTTTTATTTCTAACATCTAACATGGTATCTGTCACATAAGAGGTTCTGAATATATAATTGTTAATTGTTTTATTGATTAGATAGATGAGGATGGATATAGGAATGTTAAAAAGTCAAGAATGCCTTCAAAGTTATGGGACTATTTGACTTAAAGGATATTCGTGCCCTCAAACAGATTGAGAGTTTGGTTAGAGAGTTAAGTTTAAAAGGAAAATGTTACATTTTATTGATTTTGAGATTCCAATAAGAAACCCAGGTGGATATACATACCAAGAAATTTACAATGAGAGACTAGGATACAAGAAATAAATAAGGGTAGGTAAATAGATTTAGAAGTCATCTTCATATAGGTAAAATTGAGCCTGTAGAAGCTTATCAAATGATCAAGAGAGTAGTGAAAAGAGTTTGGAACAGAGACATAGATTTAAGCTAGTGGTTATGATAGATTATAAACATAAAAAAGATATTGGAAAATGCTAGTTTGACATATAGAAGCAAAATTGGGAGAGAACAGTCATTCTAATCAAAGGGAAAAAAAGAGTATTTCTGCAATTTAAATGGTCAATATAATTACATTGTTTCTCTCAGTGATAGGAATATCTATTGATAGTATTTTCTATTGAATCTATATGACAAACATTAATAACCTAAACCTTTTCAATTACAAGTTCAAACTGAAGTCCTATAGCTTAATATATGAAAAATTGAGAGATGCTTGGCAAAGTGGCATACTCTTAGGCAGGATATAGGACTGATAGATTGCTTGGGATAAAGGCTTCTTAGCTGCATAACTAAAGATGAACAGGGATCCAAATTAAGTCTGGAATAAATATGACAATTTTTTTTTTACATTTCATATGTACTTTTCTTTTTTTTATTTCTTTTTTTTTTAATTCATTTTTCCAAATTATCCCCTCCCTCCCTCCCTCCACTCCCTCCCCCCGATGACAGGCAATCCCATGCATTTTACATGTGTTACAATATAACCTAGATACAATATATGTGTGTAAATACCATTTTCTTGTTGCACATTAATTATTAGCTTCCGAAGGTATAAGTAACCTGGGTAGATAGACAGTAGTGCTAACAATTTACATTCACTTCCCAGTGTTCTTTCTCTGGGTGTAGTTATTTCTGTCCATCATTGATCAACTGGAAGTGAGTTGGATCTTCTTTATCTTGAAGATTTCCACCTCCATCAGAATACATCCTCATACAGTATTGTTGTTGAAGTGTATAGTGATCTTCTGGTTCTGCTCATTTCACTCAGCAACAGTTGATGTAAGTCTCTCCAAGCCTCTCTGTATTCCTCCTGCTGGTCATTTCTTACAGAGAAATAATATTTTTTTTATTATATATATATATATATATATATTTTATAATATTATCCCTTGTATTCATTTTTCCAAATTATCCCCCCCCTCTATTCCCTCCCCCCGACGACAGGCAATACCATACATTTTACATGTGTTACAATATAGTCTAGGTACAATACATGTGTGTGAATATCATTTTCTTGTTGCACAATAAACATTAGAATCCGAAGGTACATGCAACCTGGGCAGACAGATATTAGTGCTAACAATTTACATTCCCCTCCCAGTGTTTCTTCTCTGGGTGTAGCTACCTCTGTCCATCATTGATCAACTGGAAGTGAGTTGGATCTTCTTTATATTGAAGATTTCCACTTCCATCAGAATACATCCTCATACAGTATTGTTGTTGAAGTGTACAGTGATCTTCTGGTTCTGCTCATTTCACTCAGCATCAGTTGATTTAAGTCTCTCAAGGCCTCTCTATATTCCTCCTGCTGGTCATTTCTTACCGAGCAATAATATTCCATAACCTTCATATACCACAATTTACCCAACCATTCTCCAACTGATGGACATCCATTCATCTTCCAGTTTCTAGCTACAACAAAAAGAGTTGCCACAAACATTTTGGCACATATATGTTTCTTTCCGCTCTTTAGTATTTCTTTGGGATATAATCCCAGTAGTAGCGCTGCTGGGTCAAAGGGTATGCACAGTTTGATAACTTTTTGGGCATAATTCCAGATTGCTCTCCAGAATGGCTGGATTCTTTCACAACTCCACCAGCAATGTATTAGTGTCCCAATTTCCCCACATCCCCTCCAACATTTGTCATTATTTGTTCCTGTCATCTTAGCCAATCTGACAGGTGTGTAGTGGTATCTCAGAGTGGTCTTAATTTGCATTTCTCTGATCAGTAGTGATTTGGAACACTCTTTCATGTGAGTGGATATAGTTTCAATTTCTTCCTCTGAGAATTGTACAGAGCAATAATATTCCATAACCTTCATATATCATAATTTACCCAACCATTCTCCAATTGATGGACATCCATTCAACTTCCAGTTTCTAGCTACAACAAAAAGAGCTGCCACAAACATTTTGGCACATACAGGTCCCTTTCCGCTCTTTAGTATTTCTTTGGGATATAATCCCAATAACAGCAATGCTGGGTCAAAGGGTATGCACATTTTGATAACTTTTTGGGCATAGTTCCAAATTGCTCTCCAGAATGGCTGGATTCTTTCACAACTCCACCAGCAATGTATTAGTGTCCCAGTTTTCCCACATCCCCTCCAACATTCATCATTATTTGTTCCTGTCATTTTAGCCAATCTGACAGGTGTGTAGTGGTATCTCAGAGTTGAATATGACAAATTCTTAGGGACAGGGAACTACAAGGCAAAGGTGCTGTTAAAGAAGGGAAGTAAAACTGGCCCAGGTCAAAAATGAAGCAGGACAAAGTTTTCATGTTAACTCTCAGTGAAACTGGATCTATAACTGCTAAACTTCTAGACTTTTTTTTAATGAGATTATTCTAGATGAACTTTATAACAATTGGGTAAAGGGATCAATATAAGGGAATGCCTTGAAAATGCAAAGGCCAGTTTTGAATTCCAGTTTTTTAATTCCATTATATTTCTGGTTCAGATTAACTTGCCCTAAAACTAATAGTGAAATCATGCTGAACAGATATTTGTCTGGTTTATCTCTTTACACCCTACACTACATGGGGGGGAGCTAGCAACTAACTTTTTTTTTTGAAAGAAGACATCTAATATTATTTTTTTCTTGAACTTTTCTCTCAAAGCTTTTCTTGAATATGATCAAGGCATAATTCAACCAATTTACCCAAAATATACATGACTTTTAATAATCCAGTCTAGAGGTTTAATGTCTATCTGTATTTAATTTTGCCTCTCCAATGGTGGTCCCTACTCCCCTCCTTAATGTTCTTTTCTTTAGGTTTTTATGATACTATTCTGGTTCCTCTACTGTTTGATGACTCCTTAGTCTTCTTATCTGAATCGACCCCCAGATCATGCTCATTAATGAGTGTCTCCCAAAATTACATTCTGAGTCTTCTTTTTTCCTCCTATGTAATCTCACTTGGTGATCTCATCAGCTTTTCTATACAAATGATTGCCAGATGTGTTTGTCCAGTCCTAATGATTTTCTTGAGCTGGTCATCTTACCAACTATTTCTAGGATAATTCAAATTAAATATTCTGTAGAAATCTCAAAGGCAACATTTTTAACAAGACAGAACTCATTACTTTCCTCTACAATATCTGTAACTCACCCCCAACTTCTGAATTCCACTGTTATTTTTAAGAAAGCCATTTTCCACCCAGATTCTCAAGTTAAGAAACTCATTGTTAACTTTGATTTTCATTCACATCATGAAGCCAACATAATACCAAAATTAATAATTTCACAAGATCTCTCTTACTATATTCCTTCCTCTCTATTTCCATATCTGCCACCCTAGTTCAGTTCCTCATTTTCTCATTCCCTTACAACTGCAATTACTTTTTGTTTGATCTCCTTGCCTCAATTCTCTCCCAACTCTAGTATAACCTCAATTCAGCAGTATATTATCTAAATTTAAAATGGGGGGAGAGGTGATGTTTCCCTATGTCATACTCAGACCTCTATTTAATAGACTCCTGCAGCTTCCTGTTACATAAAGGATAAAATAGAAATTTGGGGTTGTGTTTTAAAGCCCTTCAGAGCTTGGACCCTTTCTGGTTTTCCAGTGTAAGAAAGTCTTATATTTTATACCCCTCCATGTCTTCTGTTGATTGTAATTCATCAACACTGTCCTCCTTGTTATTTCTCCCACACAATACTCCTATCTATTCTACCATTTAATAATTATCTCACATAACTATATTTTCCTTTCTCCTCACCTCTGTCTCTTGTCTTTTCTGGATTCTTTCAAGACTTATTAAACCTGCAGACTTAGCAAGCATGCAGAAATAAGATCTAGAACCTTTGTCATGGGTTTAGGGGGAGGAAAAAGTGAAATAGTGAAGATTAAAGCATATATGTTTAGGAAAAACTCTTCTTTATATAATGTTAATTATAGATGTGGAGCTAAAATGAAGGGGGGAAAGTCTCTTAGTTGTACTAATCTAAAATTAAGATTACATAACTGGAATAGTTTTCAAGAACTGCTTTGTATTTATGCTTTATTACTCAGAAGCCATTAAAGTTGATTCACAACAGTAAAAGTAAAAGTGTCAGATTAGCTCATATAAGTTTTTTATTACAACATTAAACTAATTTCATAAATTTTCAGCCTCAATGTTTTTTGTTTATTGTTTATTGTAAGCAATTTTTATTGTTCATATAAAATAGTTATTGATTGATTTCTTTACCCAAATGGGAACCATAATCTTATTTGGATAAATATTCTCTCTAGTTATAAAGAGAATAAACATTGTCCCTCCTGAGCTTGTGAATTTCTTGTTCATGTTTTTCTATAAAATCTTCACAAATGAGAAAACCAATAAACTATAGATCTTCCTCATATTCTTTTTTGCAAATCAATAGATAATAACATAAAACTGAAATTGTATATATTTGCCTTTATTATAAGACCACCTTATCCCCCTTTCTATTCATATATACCCTTGATAAGATTCACACCATTTTTGTCACACAAGTTATTACTGTTGTAGCTTATTTATTCCTATCATAACGTTTCCCCCAGAATTGTTTCAAATTTTGAGTCCTTCAGTACTATGCATTAACCATTAAGATTATCCATAGTTATATATCATCATTAAAGAAAAAAGGTTTTTTTAAGTTAAAAAATTAGTTTGGGATCTAAAAAAATTTCCTCAGATTTCCAAATGTGAACTAAATTAATATCCCACTCAATTCTGATGGAAGTGGATATCTTTGGCAATGAGAAGATCCAATTCAGTTCCAATTGATCAGTGATCAAGAAAACCAGCTGCACCCAGAGAAAGAACACTGGGAAATGAATATGGACTGCTTGCATTTTTGTTTTTCTTTCCAGGTTATTTTTACCTTTCTAAATCTGATTTTTCTTGATCAACAAGAGAACTGTATAAATAAATATATATATATATATATACACATATATTGTATTTAATATATAGTTTAACATGTATGTGACTGCCTGCCATCTAGGGGAGGTGATGGAGGGAAGGAAGGGAAAAGTTGAAACAGAAGTGATTGCAAGGGACAATGTTGAAAAATTTCCCATGCATATGTTCTGTCAATAAAAAGATATAATAAAAATAAATAAACAAATAGACTAGATCCTACTATTTGAAAATGGACAAGATTCTACAAATCTCTGTAGAACCTGTGCAAGATCTGTTTTTGTCTTTCTGTCTCTCTGTGTCTCTGTCTCTGACTCTCTGTCCCTGTATCTCTCGTTTCTATCTCCCTTTGTCTCTGTCTCTTTTTCTCTTTGTGTGTGTCTCTCTCTGTCCTTGTCTTTTTCTCTGTCTCTATGTGTGTTTGTCTGTCTGTCTGTCTCTCTCTCTCTCTCTCTCTCTCTCTCTCACTCTCTATCTCTCCCTGTCTCTTTTTCTGTCTGTCTGTTCCTATGTCTCTCTCTGTCTCTCTGTCTCTCTGTCTCTCTGTCTCTCTCTCTCTCTCTCTCTCTCTCTCTCTCTCTCTCTCTCTTCTCTCTTTCTCTCTCTCTCTTTCTCTCTCTCTTTTCTCTTCTGTGTGTGTCTGGTTTTCTCTGTCTTTCTTTTCTATCTTCTTTAATTCAGACATGAATTTAATGACATAGTGACTTTTTGATTATGAACTTCTCTAAAAATTCAAATAACACCATCATTGTAGTAGAATGTAGTTAATGAGAGTTGTTTCAGGCACTGGGATGTTAAATGAGTCACCCAAGATCACATAGTTTGGCAAAGGCAGGACTTGAACTAAGAAATAAATGGGAGGATTTTAGAAAAAGCAGTGAACAAAGAGCAAGAGGAAAGAAAGAAAGAAAGAAAGAAAGAAAGAAAGAAAGAAAGAAAGAAAGAAAGAAAGAAAGAAAGAAAGAAAGAAAGAAAGAAAGAAAGAAAGAAAGAAAGAAAGAAAGAAAGAAAGAAAGAAAGAAAGAAAGAAAGAAAGAAAGAAAGAAAGAAAGAAAGAAAGAAAGAAAGAAAGAGAGAGAAAGAAAAAGAGAAGAAAGAAAGAAGGAGAAAGAAAGAGAGGAGGAAGGAAGAAAAAAAAGAAAAGAAGGAGGAAGGAAGGACGGAAGAGAGGTAGAGAAGGAGGAAGGAAGGGAGGGAGGAAGAAAACAAAGAAAGAAAGGCAGGAAGGAAGGAAAATGAAAGGCAGGAAGGAAGGAAGGAAAGCAGGCAGGGAAGAAGGAAGGAAGGAAGGAAGGAAGGAAGGAAGGAAGGAAGGAAGGAAGGAAGGAAGGAAGGAAGGAAGGAAGGAAGGAAGGAAGGAAGGAAGGAAGGAAGGAAGGAAAAAAGAGAGGAGCATAGGGAGGGAAGTAGGGGTATTCCAATGACCAATTCCAGACAAGTTCTACATAACAGAGGCTGATGTTTGTCCTTTTTTCTTGAAGAGAAGCATGACATCAGGGAGATGATGACATGATATCCAAATGAATTGGATTTGATTTTCTGTCTTTAAGATTAGATTCACTTTTTCTGGGTAAGTTATTCTTGTTTATAAACTTAGAATTTTTGCCTATTGGAATATAACACTTCATGCTTCCCTCTACTTGGATTATTTCTTTCTAATTACTTGCAATATGTTTTCTTGATTTGGAAGTTCTGGATTTTGGCTGTCATATTCCTGAATTTTCTTTACTGAGATGCCCATGGGATTCTTTCAATTTTTATTTTTCTCACTTATCTTATGACTGGACAATTTTCTGTCATGGTATCTTGAAATATTCTTTTTACTCTTTCTGTTGGGTAGTCCATTGTGTTTCAGAACTAAAATAAAAAAGCAGGGGAAGAATCATGATTTCAAAAAAGCAACAATAAAAAGTATAAAAATATATTAACAGTGAAGCTACATTTGCTAAAAAATAAAATAGAAAAGAAGTTAAGTTCATTCATTAACTGTACCAAATACAGTATGTTTGTACTTACAGACACAAGAAATTAGAAACAGAGTATTATTAGAATCTATATGATAATAAAACTGACAAATGAATAAATATTCCAAAAAAATTGAAATATTCAGATTAGCACAAGAGTGAATTTAAACCAATTATTCTTAGAGAAAGAAACTGATCAAGCCATAAATGAATTCCCCAAAAGTCAAAAAAGAAGAACAAATGGATGCTTAAATAAAATTTATGAAATATTCAAAGACCAATTAATTCCCATATCAAAAAAATATATTTGCAAATATAGCAAAAGCATAATTCCACCCCACACACACACCCAACACACACATTTTCCAATGAGATTATTATTGAAATAAAAACATTTCATTTTTTTAATTTCTTTCTTGTTTGTTTTGTGGTTTGATTTGTCTAAATCTGAGAGTGCAAGGTTGAGATCTCCCACTATTATAGTTTTACTGTCTATTTCTTCTTGCAACTCTCTTAACTTTTCCTTTAGAAAATTATATGCTATACCACTTGGTGCATATATGTTTAGCATTGATAATGGCTTCATTGTTTATGCTACCTTTTAGCAGGATATAGTTTCCTTCCTTATCTCTTTTAATTACATCAACTTCTGCTTTTGCTTGATCTGAGATAAGGATGGCTACCCCTGCTTTTTTGGCTTTACCTGAAGCATAATAGATTCTGCTCCAACCTTTTACCTTTACTCTGTATGTATCTCCTTGCTTTAAATGTGTTTCCTATAGACAACATATTGTAGGGTTCTGACTTTTGATCCAGTCTGCTATCCATCTCAGTTTGATGGGAGAGTTCATCCTATTCACATTTATAGTTAAAATTACTAATTCTGTATTTCCTGCCATCATATTATCCTCAGATTATGCTTTTTCCCTTGACCCCCCTGAACCCCTTCCCAATATTTAATTTATAGACCCCACTTGTGACGCGCAGCCCTCCCTTTTTTAGTATCCCTCCCCCCTCCTTCCAAGTCCCTTCCCCTATTCCCCTTTTCCTTTTTCCTTTTCCTCTCCCCCCTTTTAATGAGGTTAGAGAAAATGCTCTGAAAAACAAATATGTCAATTATTTATTCTTTGAGCCTCTTCTGATGAGAGTAAGATTCACACAATGTTTCTCCCCCTCTCTAAATTCCCTCAGAGATGGTGTATTTTCTATGCCGCTTCCTGGGATGTAGTTTCCCTCTTTTTATCACTCCTTCCCCTTTTTCTGATACTACCCCCCTTCCCTTTACTACTCCCCCCTTTTTTTATATCAGCAAAATCAAATTATCCATGCGGACTTTCTATATATCCACAACAGAGATACAGTTCTCAAGAGTTCTGTTTACCTTTTTCTGTTTCTCTTCAGTCTTGTGGATGTAGATCAAAATTTTTGCTTGTCTGATTTTTTTCTTAGAAACAAATGGAATTCCTCTGTTTCATTGAATGACCATCTTCTTTCATGGAAGAAAATGCTAAACTTAGCTGGGTAGTTTATTCTTGGTTGCAGTCCTTGATCTTTTGCCTTTCGGAATATCAGGTTCGAGGCCCTTCTATCTTTTAATGTTGAGGCAGCCAGATCTTGAGTGACCCTTATTGTGGCACCTTGGTATTTAAATTGTTTTTTTTTTTTTTTCCTAGTTGCTTGCAAGATTTTCTCCTTTGTGTGGTAATTCTGCAGCTTAGCCACAATATTCTGTGGTGTTCTTTTTTTAGGGTCTTTTTCAGAAGGTGTTTGATGAATTCTTTCGACGTCTATTTTCCTTTCTGTTTCTATTATCTCTGGACAGTTCTCTTTAATGATTTCCTGTAAAATAGAATCTAGGCCCTTTTTTTGGTCATAGTTTTCGGGAAGTCCAATGATCCTCAGATTATCTCTCCCAGATCTATTTTCCAGGTCTATAGATTTTCCCAGTAAGTATTTGATGTTATTCTCCAGCTTTTCATTTTTTTGTTGTTTTGTTTTGTTTGACAGATTCTTGGGTTCTCAATGAATCATTCATTTCTATTTATTCCATTCTGATTTTTAATGAGTTATTTTCTTCATTCACATTTTTTAGTCCTTTTTGTATATGCCCAATTGAGTTTTTAAATGAATTATTTTGCTCTATTGAATTTTTTTCCATTTCCCTAGTTTTTTTTTAGAGAATTATTTTCTTTTTCCAATTCAGAAATCCTATTTTCTTGAGATTTTTTTTATCTTTTCCAATTCAGAAATCCTACATTCCTGTGATTTTTTCTAATTTTCTAACCTTTTCTAATTCACAAATTTTGTTTCCCTGAATCTCCTATGAATTCTTTATTTTTTCCAACTAATTTCAGAATGTTGTTATTCTCTATCATAGCTTCTCTTTCCTTTCCCCATTTTTCTTCAAACTCTCTTAACTTTTTAATAGCCTCTTCTAGGAGAAAGTTGTGTGATGGGGGGCAGGTATCATTCCCTTTTAGGCTGTTATCTGCTGACTCTCTCCTGTTAACTTCCTTGGGGTTGGATACCCACTCTTTCTCTGTGTAGAAGGAATCAATAGTTCTTTTTGGCTTTTTACTCATGGTTATAAAATCTTTTGGGGTCTGTCCCTGGGGTAAGAAGTTTATTTATTTCTTTCTTTACCAGCTTCCTCCCAGACCAGAAGGATGCAGCAGCTCCTGTGCCTGAGCTAAGAGAGAGCTCTGGGAGAGAGTTCATCTGCCCCTCCCGGGAAGTGCCTCAGAGGTGATTAATAAGGCTACGCTTTGAGGGCGCTGTGTGTCCTAGCGACTTCCCTGAGGTTTAAGACTGAACAGTAAAGGCAACACAAAGCCCAGCCAATGCGTCCAGTGGGGCGTGGATGTCAGCAGCTGATGTGAAAAGCCCCTGCGCTCAAACTGGAAGTGTCTGCCCAGAAACCGCAGTCCCTATTTCAAAGGTTCTGCTTCTCTGGGACTTCAGTGGCTGAGTTCCACAGCCTCCAGCCAAGCCAGGCACTATGTGTTGCCTTGGGCCGTGTCCACCAGCTTTTCAAGCTCTTAACTACTCCCAGGTGAAGCCCCAGACAGCCGAAGTTGGCCACACCCACAGTGCTGAGATCTGTTAGGTCACTTCCAGATTGGGGTGGTTCTAGTATCTGGCTTTATATTTTAAAGTGGCTTGATTTCTCTTCTGATCTGCTGTTTTATAAGCAGAGAAGAGCTAACAGCCTGTGTCAGATTCCTCTATCTCAGTGGCTTCTCTGATCCCAGAGTTCTCCCCAGTGCAATCAGCACAGTGTGCTAGCACCTAACTGTCTGTGCTGGCCTTTTTTCTTCCTCCCCTGGGAACTGACCTTTTCTGTTGAAACTCCAGATTCTCTTCAGCTAGTAAGTCATGCTTCCAGTCCTTGTGGTTTCTATCAGTCCAGTGTTATTTTTGAGGCTGATTTAACTAATTGGTAGTGAGGGAAGAAGGGAGCTCACAAAATCGTGTATATCTTCTCCGCCATCTTGGCTCCGCCCCCGAAATAAAAACATTTCCATTGTCACTACATCTATTTAATAAAGTGCAAGAAAATGAGCTTCAGGAATAAAATAAGAAAGCATAACTAAAGGAACAAGCATAAGCAAAGAAAATTAAAAGTATAAATAAAGATGATACAGAATTATTTACTTTTTGCAAAAATGATGGTATGAAGGGAAAATTCTAGTCAACTATGCAAGTTAGCAAAGTTGTGGATTTTTAAAAACTCGTAAGTCATCAGCATTTTTTGTGTAATACCAAGAAATATAGAGGATGTGATAGATTCCATTCAAAGATATAGATATAGATATACATATACATATACATATACATATACATATACATATACATATATACATATATACAGAGAGAGAGAATGTATAAAATACCTGAGACACTATTTACAAAGACAAACACATAAATTATGTTAATGCAACTAAAACAATACTTATACAAATGCAAATAATTTTAAAATATAGTAATTTAATGGATATGTTTTGCCAGTATCATAAAACAAATAATACTGGCTTAATTAGGTTTATTTATTCTGTACCATACCAATGAGTGTGGATGTTTTTATAAAATTAGAAAGATAATGACAAAATTCATCTGGAGAAATAAAAATAACAAGAATCACAAGGTAAATTTTTAAAAAGTGGTAAGGAATGGGGCCTGGCAGTAAAAAATCTCAAATTGTATCCAAAACAGTGATCACTATATTTTATTACTAATTTTAAAAATAAAAATAAATTATACTAGGTACACAATATGTTGTTGTTCAGTTGTGTCTGATTCTTCCTGATCCTTTGGATCATGTTATTCACAGGGGTTTTCTTGGAAAAGAAAGGGGAGTGGTTGTTATTTCCTTTTCTGGTGGACTAAGGCAAACAAATTAAGTGATTTGTTCAGATTCAAACATCACTATCCACTGAGCCATCTAACTGCCAATAAACAGAAACAAAATAGCCTAATTTTGCATTTGGGCAAAATAGCCTAAAGACACAAAATAGCCTGTGTTTTTAATAAACCCACAGAAACTAGATACTAAGATAAGGATTTGCTATTTGACACACACACACACACACATACACACACACACACAAACTGCTGGAAATAAAGGAAAGCAGTCCAGTAGAAGTTAGGGTTAGCTCAATACCTCATATCATAGGGAAATATAAGCTGCAAATATATGCATTAACTAGAAATAAAAGGGAGTTATAAATAAGTCCAGTCACTCTGGAAATATTTGTACACAATATAAACATCATAAAGTAGAAATTAAAAAGTACACACTAAAGGAAAAAATAATATTTTAAAATATTTATTTGTTGATAATTGACCCATAGTTTCCTGGATAGAAGTCTGAGCTGGAATCCTGGAAGGCCTGAATTTGAATCCTATTTCTGATGCATGCTAGTTCTATGATCCTACATAGGTCACTTTAACTTTTAGTCCTTTAAGCTCTACAAATCATCCCTTCTTTTCAATATCCCTATTGAAAGTACCACAATTCTCCCATTCACCCAGATTTACCACCTTGGTGTCATTCTCACTGTCTGTCTCATTCACCTCTCTTGTCCCCTCTATTGTCAAGTCTCATTATTTAACACATAGTAACATCTTTTCACTTATACAGATTTTACTGTAATTCCTGCCCTAATTGCTCCTCCCCTGTATTATTGCAATAGTCTTCTAATTGATCTCCATGTTTTAAGTCTAACACTATACTAATTCTTCCTCAACTAAGATGACAAAGTAATTGTTCCTAAAGCTTAAGTCTGTTATATCTCCTCCCCATTTCAGAAATTCCAGTGTCTCCTTATCACTTACAGAATCTAGTATAAAGTTTTCTATTTAAAATTTAAAGCCCTAGAGGGAGGGGGGGTAATTTGGAAAAATGAATACAAGGGATAATATTATAAAATATATATATATATATATATATAATAAAAAAAAAAAAAAAGACTGGAAAAAAAAAAAAATAAAGCCCTTCACTAAATAATGCGTTGCCTATCTTTCTTCATGTTTTTATATTTACCCTCCCTCAATACACAAATTCTTTGATCTAATCATACTGTGCAGCTTGCTGGTCTGCCAATGATAATAGTCAAGACCACTAGCTTTCTGGCATGCGGTCCCTCCTGACCCTTGCCTAAGGATTTCCCTGGCTTCTTTCAAGCCTTAGACCAAACTTTACCTTCTGCATAAGATCTTTGTGTCTCACCTTATCACTATTGCCTTTTCTTCCTTCAATCCTTTTTGCATATATCTATAAGTACCTAGCTATGTATCTCTCTTCTCTATTATTATATGACTCTCTTAGGTTCAAGGTTTAGTGAGTTTGCCTTTCTCTATATCCTCAGAATTTACCACAGTCTTTGAAATAAAGTGAACACAATGAGTGTTTTCTGAGTTACTAAATTACTAATCCAAAGGACTATCATCATTTTTAATCTCTTTTGATCTTTCTGCAAAAAAAATTTCATATTTGACTCCTTTATGTTCTCTTCCTTTCTTGACTTCCTTAACAGTCTTATCTCCTCATACTCTTCTCTGATCACCCCTCAATTCATGTTTTTTGTTGGTTAATCTTATTCCTATTTCTTCCTCTTATGTATGTTCTCAAACATTTTTAGATCTTGTACTGTTTTCAATCTCATCCATTCCTATGGCTTCGGTTATAATTTCTTTGAAGATGGTTCCAAACATATAAAACATAGTCACCCCTGATCTCCCATCTTTTCCATGTTTCCAACTGCCTAATGGATATTTGTACTTGACAGCTAAAACTTAATAATTTTAATTGACATTTAAACAAGATATTCTCTATAATGTAAATTATATATATATGTAAATTAGGCATTTTAAGTATAATATTAATTTTACAAATCTGAAAATTAGTCAGCACATCCAAAAAGGAACTCATTGTCTTTACCCAAATCTCTTCCTCCTTCAGATTTCTCTATTTATGTCAAAACCATCTTACTTCACTCAAGCCTATAGCCCTAGAATTCTTTGCTTTTTTTCTCTCTTTCATCTCCACCATCTAAACAGTTGTAAAATCTTGTTAATTCTCACTCCCTTTCACAGTTGTTCCCTTCTCTCTTATCTATTCACATAGTGACCATCTTAATTTAGGCCCTAATTACCTTCCATTTGAATTCATAAATTATTTTTTCTGATATTTTCTGATTCTCAAGTTTCTCCCCTTCTCAATGCATCCTTCATATTTTTTCCAGAGGAGCCTTCCTAATGCACAGGTTTTTATTACCTCAACTCAAAAATCTATGTAGCTCTTCACTGAGCATAGGATTAAATGCACATTTTTATGAATTACATGCCATTCAGTTTCTTGTTTTTCACCATTGTAAACTCTGCATCATCCATCCCACTTCCCCTAAAATACTATCCTTATGACTCAGGTAACCAATAAATCTTACTGCAATGCAAAGTAGAGAGATGAATTCCTTGTTGGCAGCAATAATAGCCAAAATACCCATTTCCTATATTATTTAAGGAAGATTTGACAAAAAATTCAGCACTCTTAGTTTGTACTTTTCCTATGCCTATTTCCATTACCAAGAACATAATGTTTTTTCTCCCTCTGGAATATAGCAGAGAAAAGATTGCTGTGGAGTTCAGAGGATTATCATTTTATCTGATTGTTTTTTCTTTATATCAGGAAGAATAGATCTCAGTTTGGGAGTAATATAAGGATAAGTAATTCTATAAAGACACAATATGCTTTGTTTGTGTAAAAAAAAAGTGCCTGGGATGAGTTTGTTTTTGATCTAGTATACCTTAAAATGATTTTGATAATTGCATTATGCCTTTCATTGAGAAAATGTGGGTTTAGGATTAAGCCTGTATTTGTACTGATCTCTATTGGAGAACTAAACCACATCATATAAATATAGAGTAGACATGAGTATTTGTTGCTATATTTTTTTTCTTTAATGTATTAGCATGCTAAGCTTACTTTTGCTGCTGAAAAGGATAGTCTGCCTCAGAACTAGGGAGAGAGAAACTAATGCCAAATACCTAACATTCAAAGCAAAAGCAATTCTTGTTTTCTTTTGGGTTAAGGCTATGTTTACTTTTTAAAGATGGTCATAAGTTGTTGTGAATGGTGTATGAATCTGACAACTCATCACAGACATTCAACCTCTATCTACTATCCACAGACACTCTCAAAATTAAGTCAAAACCAAAGAGAGATCATAGGAACCTGGTAGACACAGAGTCCTTTTCTGTGTTCAGGACCACCAACAGGACACTTGACAAAGAGTCAATACACGAAAAGAAACAATTTTTAAGGGCATTAGGCCTGAAGTGACAGCAAAGCAAAACAGTCTGTTAATAAGTAAGACAGGGCAGAGAAATTGAGAGTAATGATGGGCAATAGCCATGATTTCTGGTCCTCAGATTATCAAAATTCTTTTATTGCTCAAATCTATATTATATTGGTTTTTTTTTCTTTAATTTGGTATCAATAAAAACTGGTTATCTTTGTAATTAAAATATTTCTATGAAGCATGTTTTTGTGAATGCTTTGAAATTAAACTTCCAATTATACACATTTTAAAATACAGCCATTATAATGATGTTTTAGGAAGTAAAAGAGAAAAATGGTATGCATTTTCTTGCCATCAATAGGAACAATTGCAAGAATGATTCTTTTCAGCTCTATAACATTTTATTAGATACAATATAATTCAATTGGAAACTATTGTCATACACTATTTCATTTATTCATTCATCAATAACTATAATTTGCAATGACCTGGGAATACAAAGAATTTTCAAGGAAGAATTTCAGCTCATTGAAAAATTTTAGCCTCCTATTTTATTTTTCCCTTGCAGAGAATAAAGGGAATTTTTTTTCATTATTTTATGATTTGATGAATGTAGAAAAAGGCATTCCAATACTCAGGTTATATGCTGAACACTGAATATTTCAGGTTGGTGGAGCAGGAAACAAGGTATTCACCTGTGAATTTAGATTTTGACTTTGGGTGTCTAAATAGAATATTGGCTATATTTACATAATATCTTATATGATATATTTTAATTGCATTGATATAATTTTAAAATTATTCATAAATGCACAATAGCCTATATTATAAATACAGCCTTATTAAAATTCTATGATTTTGCACTGTTCTGTTTATGTCTAGAATTCTGCTAAAAGTTTCTTCTCAGAATAATCAGTTTCCTTTGAATATATATTTGATGTATATGTGTATATTATTAATTTTATATGTGTGCATTATAATACACATATGATTTTTGAAGATAGAAGGGAAGGGAACAAAGGAAAGGGAGACAGTGAATATTTTAGGCAAAGTGATAGCTATTTAGAAAAAGTTCTCTTAGGATCTAGATAAACTGAAATCTAGGTCAAGGCAAAGAAAAACTAAACACATTTGAGATGAAAGGTCTCAAAATTTATTTTTTTGTAGTTCTAGTTTTTTATAGTTTTGTATGACAAAGGATAAAAGTACACATATGGAAAACTATAAAATAGGTAGGTTAAATAGATCAAAAAAGAAATCAGACTAATGGTTAATGATATATATATATATTTAATTTTTAAAAATGTATTTATATTTTAATACACATTGCTTTATGAATAATATTGGGAGAAAAAATCAGAGCAAAAGGGAAAAACCATGAGAAACAAAAACAGAAAGAAGAAGTGAATACAGCATGTGTTGATTTATATTCAATTTCCATAATTCTTTTTCTGGATGTAGATATCATTTTCTGTCCAAAATCTATTGATATAGCTTTGGATCACTGAACTACTGAGAAGAATCAAGTCTTTCATAGCTGACTATCACATATTCTTGCTATTATTGTATACAATGTATTCCTGGTTCTGCTTATTTTGCTCAGCATCAGTTCATGTAAATATTTCTAGGCCTTTATAAAATCTATTCCTCATTTTTATAAAACAATAATATTCCATTATCTTCACATACCATACATTATTCAACAATTTCCCAATTTATGGTCATGTACTCATTTTTCAATTCTTTCTTACCACAAAAAGAATGGCTGAAAACATTTTTGCACATGTGGGTCTTTTCCCCTCCTTTATGATTTCATTGGGATACAGACCCAGTAGTAGCACTGCTGGATCAAAGGATATGCACAGTTTGAAACCCTTAGGAATAGTTCCAGATTGCTCCCCAGAATGGTTGGATCATTTCACTATTCCACTAACAGTACATTAGTGTCCCAATTTTCCCGCATGACCTCCAACATTTATCATTATATTTGCCTGTCATGTAAGCCAATTTGAGAAGTGTGATGTATTCTCAGAATTGTTTTAATTTGCATTTTTCTAATCAATAGTGATTTAGACCATTTTTATATGACTTTAGATGGCTTTAATTTTATCATCTGAAAATTGTCTGTTCATATCCTTTGAAACATTTATCAATTGGGGAATAACTTGTATTCTTATAAATTTGACACAGATCTTTTATATATTTTAGAAATGAGACCTTTAATAGAAACACTGGCTAGTAAATATTTTTTTCCAGCTTTGTACTTCCCTTTTAATCTTCTTTCTGTTAGTTCTGTTTGTGCAAAAAACTTTTTTAATGTAAACAAAGTTGTCCATTTTGCCTTTCATAATATCCTCTAGTTTTTCTTTAGTCGGAAATTCCTTCCTTCTCCAAAGATCTGATAAATAAATGATATCTTGTTCTCCTAATTTGTTTATGGTACATCTTTTATGTTCAAATCATGTATCCATTTTGACCTTATTTGGTATAGATTGTAAGATGTAGGTCTACACCAAGACATTATTTTCCAGTTTTCCCAATAATTTTTGTCAAATAGGGAGTTCTTATTCCAGAAACTGGAGTTTGGGGGTCATCAACAACTACATTTCTAAAGGCCTTAGTTATAGTGTCATGTGTATCTAATCTATTCCACTGATCAACCACTCTATTTCTTAATCAGTACCAAATTGTTTTGATAACTTCTGCTTTATACTACAGTTTTAGGCTAGGTAGTAAGCCACCATCTTTTTATGTTTTTTGTTTGTTTGTTTGTTTTTCATTAATTCCCTTGATATTCTTGACTTTTTGTTCTTCCATATAAATTTTGTCATTTTTCCAGTTCTATAAAATAAATGTTGGCAGTTTGATTGGTATGGCATTGAACAAGTAGACAATTTAGAATTGTCATTTTATTATACCAGCTCGACCTACCCATAAGCAATTGATATTTTTCCAATTGTTTAGATATGA